>NC_053037.3:598964591-599271930 GCF_002575655.3 Aegilops tauschii subsp. strangulata
TAAATTTTCAACCCCTTTCTGACTTCATTTGTTTATTTTTCATGCATTTACTGATTTTTTTTCATCTATAAGACCCTGAAATTGAAAAGCATTTCAAATGAACTCTGAAAAGGTTAAAAAGTTGGCATGGTAATCATCATTTCACCCACATAGCATGTGCAAGAAAGTAGAGAGGCTTACGGCAAAAAACTGGATCTTCGTGTACTAAACGGACAATCTCTTTCGAAGAATCCGGGTTTCATACGGGAAACTCGTCTGTTACAAAAGGATTTCTTTTTTTTGAACTTATTTGAACTCCATAGTTTTTTCTATGTTCTTAATGCACCATTCAAAGCCACATCATCAATTTTCAACCCTTTCTGACTTCATTTGTTATTTTTTCATGCATTTACTGATTTTTTTCAGCTATAAGTCCCTGAAATTGAAAAGGCATTTCAAATGAGCTCTGAAAAGGTTAAAAGTTGGCATGGTATCATCATTTCACCCCACATAGCATGTGCAAGAAAGTAGAGAGGCTTACGGCAAAAACTGGATGCACTTCGTGTACAAAACGGACAATCTCTTTCGAAGAATGAGGGTTTCATACGGAAACTCGTCTGTTACAAAAGGATTTCATTTTTTTGAACTTATTTGAACTCCATAGTTTTTCTATGTTTTAAAATGCACCATTCAAAGCCACATCCATCTATTTTCAACCCTTTCTGACTTCATTTTTTATTTTTCATGCATTTTACTGATTTTTTTCATCTATAAGACCCTGAAATTGAAAAGCATTTCAAATGAACTCTGAAAAGGTTTAAAGTTGGCATGGTATCATCATTTCACCCACATATCATGTGCAAGAAAGTAGAGAGCTTACGGCAAAAACTGGATGCACATCGTGTACAAAACGGACAATCTCTTTCGAAGAATCAGGGTTTCATAGGGAAACTCGTCTGTTACAAAAGGATTTTATTTTTTTGAACTCATTTGAACTCCATAGTTTTTCTATGCTCAAAATGCACCATGCACAGCCACATCATCAATTTTCAACCCTTTCTCACTTCATTTGTTATTTTTCATTGCATTTACTGAATTTTTTTCAGCTATAAGACACTGAAATTGAAAAGCATTTGAAAATGAACTCTGAAAAGGTTAAAAGTTGGCATGGTATCATTCATTTCACCCACATAGCATGTGCAAGAAAGTAGAGAGGCTTACGGCAAAAAACTGGATGCACTTCGTGTACAAAACGGACAATCTCATTCGAAGAATGAGGGTTTCATACGGAAACTCGTCTGTTACAAAAAGGATTTCATTTTTTTTGAACTTATTTGAACTCCATAGTTTTTCTATGTTCAAAATGCACCATTCAAAGCCACATCACGAAATTTCAACCCCTTTCTGACTTCATTTGTTATTTTTCATGCATTTACTGATTTTTTCAGCTATAAGACCCTGATATTGAAAAAGCATTTCAAATGAACTCTGAAAAGGTTTAAAAGTTGGCATGGTATCATCATTTCGCCCACATGCATGTGCAAAAAAGTAGAGAGGCCTTACGGCAAAAAACTGGATGCACTTCGTGTACAAAACGGACAATCTCTTTCGAAGAATGAGGGTTTCATACGGAAACTCGTCTGTTACAAAAGGATTTCATTTTTTTGAACTTATTTGAACTCCCATAGTTTTTTCTATGTTCAAAATGCACCATTCAAAGCCACATCACGGAAAATTTCAACCCTTTCTGACTTCATTTGTTATTTTTCATGCATTTACTGATTTTTTTCAGCTATAAGACCCCTGATATTGAAAAGCATTTCAAATGAACTCTGAAAAGGTTTAAAAGTTGGCATGGTATCATCATTTCGCCCACATGCATGTGCAAAAGTAGAGAGGCTTACGGCAAAAAACTGGATTGCACTTCCGTGTACAAAACGGACAATCTCTTTCGAAGAATGAGGGGTTTTCATACGGAAACTCGTCTGTTACAAAAGGATTTCATTTTTTTGAACTTATTTGAACTCCATAGTTTTTCTATGTTTAAAATGCACCACTCAAAGCCACATCATCAATTTTCAACCCTTTCTGACTTTCATTTTTTATTTTTCATGCATTTACTGATTTTTTTTCATCTATAAGACCCTGAAATTGAAAAGCATTTCAAATGAACTCTGAAAAGGTTAAAAGTTGGCATGGTATCATCATTTCACCCACATATCATGTGCAAGAAAGTAGAGAGCTTACGGCAAAAACTGGATGCACATCGTGTACAAAACGGACAATCTCTTTCGAAGAATCAGGGGTTTCATAGGGAAACTCGTCTGTTACAAAGGATTTTATTTTTTGGAACTCATTTGAACTCCATAGTTTTTCTATGCTCAAAATGCACCATGCACAGCCACATCATCAATTTTCAACCCTTTCTCACTTCATTTGTTATTTTTCATGCATTTACTGATTTTTTCAGCTATAAGACCCTGAAATTGAAAAGCATTTGAAATGAACTCTGAAAAGGTTAAAAGTTGGCATGGTATCATCATTTCACCCACATAGCATGTGCAAGAAAGTAGAGAGGCTTACGGCAAAAACTGGATGCACTTCGTGTACAAAACGGACAATCTCTTTCGAAGAATGAGGGTTTTCATACGGAAACTCGTCTGTTACAAAAGGATTTCATTTTTTTTTGAACTTATTTGAACTCCATAGTTTTTTCTATGTTCAAAATGCACCATTCAAAGCCACATCACGAAATTTCAACCCTTTCTGACTTCATTTGTTATTTTTTCATGCATTTACTGATTTTTTCAGCTATAAGACCCTGATATTGAAAAGCATTTCAAATGAACTCTGAAAAGGATAAAAAGTTTGGCATTGTATCATCATTTCACCCACATAGCATGTGCAAGAAAGTAGAGAGGCTTACGGCAAAAACTGGATGCACTTCGTGTGCAAAACGGACAATCCTCTTTCGAAGAATCAGGGTTTTCATACGGGAAAACTCGTCTGTTACAAAAGGATTTCATTTTTTTTGAACTTATTTGAACTCCATAGTTTTTCTATGTTCAAGATGCACCATGCAAAGCCACATCATAAATTTTCAACCCTTTCTGACTTCATTGTTATTTTTCATGCATTTACTGATTTTTTTTCATCTATAAGACCCTGAAATTGAAAAGCATTTCGAATGAACTCTGAAAAGGTTAAAAGTTGGCATGGTATCATCATTTCACCCACATAGCATGTGCAAGGAAAGTAGAGAGGGCTTACGGCAAAAACTGGATGCACTTCGTGTACTAAACGGACAATCTCTTTCGAAGAATCCGGGGTTTCATACGGAAACTCGTCTGTTACAAAAGGATTTCTTTTTTTTTTGAACTTATTTGAAACTCCATAGTTTTTTCTATGTTCTTAATGCACCATTCAAAGCCACATCATCAATTTTCAACCCTTTCTGAGTTCATTTGTTATTTTTCATGCATTTACTGATTTTTTTCAGCTATAAGTCCCTGAAATTGAAAACATTTCAAATGAGCTCTGAAAAGGTTAAAAGTTGGCATTGTATCATCATTTTCACCCACATAGCATGTGCAAGAAAGTAGAGAGGCTTACGGCAAAAAACTGGATGCACTTCGTGTACAAAAACGGACAATCTCTTTTGAAGAATCAGGGGTTTTCATACGGAAACTCGTCTGTTACAAAAGGATTTCATTTTTTAAACTTATTTGAACGCCATAGTTTTTTCTATGTTCAAAATGCACCATTCAAAGCCACATCATCAAATTTCAACCCTTTCTGACTTCATTTGTTATTTTTAGTGCATTTACAGATTTGTTTCAGCTATAAGACCCTAAAATTGAAAAGCATTTCAAATGAACTCTGAAAAAGGTTTAAAAGTTGGCATTGTATCATCATTTTCACCCACATAGCATTGTGCAAGAAAGTAGAGAGGCTTACGGCAAAAAACTAGATGCACTTCGTGTACAAAACGGACAATCTCTTTCGAAGAATCAAGGTTTCATACGGAAACTCGTCTGTTACAAAAGGATTTCATTTTTTTGAACTTATTTGAAACTCCATAGTTTTTCTATGTTCAAAATGCACCATTCAAAGCCACATCATCAAATTTCAACCCTTTCTGACTTTCATTTGTTATTTTTCATGCATTTACTGATTTTTTTTCAGCTATAAGACCTTGAAATTGAAAAGCACTACAAATGAACTCTGAAAAGGTTAAAAGTTTGCATGGTATCATCGTTTCACCCACATAGCATGTGCAATAAAGTAGAGAGGCTTACGGCAAAAACTGGATGCACTTCGTGTACAAAACGGACAATCTCTTTCGAAGAATCAGGGTTTCATACGGAAACTCGTCTGTTACAAAAGGATATCATTTTTTTGAACTTATATGAACTCCATAGTTTTTCTATGTTCAAAATGCACCATTCAAAGCCACATCATCAAATTTCAACCCCTTTCTGACTTCATTTTGTTATTTTTTCATGCATTTACTGATTTTTTTTTTCAGCTATAAGACGCTGGAAATTGAAAAGCATTTCAAATGAACTCTGAAAAGGTTTAAAATTAGGCATGGTATCATCATTTCACCCACATAGCATGTGCAATAAAGTAGAGAGGCTAACGGCAAAAACTGGATGTACTTCGTGTACAAAACGGACAATCTCTTTCGAAGTATCACGGTTTCATACGGAAACTCGTCTGTTACAAAAGGATTTCTTTTTTTTGAACTTATTTGAACTCCATAGTTTTTTCTATGTTCAAAATGCACCATTCAAAGCCACATCATCAATTTTCAACCCTTTCTGACTTCATTTGTTATTTTTCACGCATTTACTGATTTTTTTCATCTATAAGACCCTGAAATTGAAAAGCATTTCAAAATGAACTCTGAAAAGGTTAAAAGTTGGCATGCTATCATCATTTCACCCACATAGCATGTGCAAGAAAGTAGAGAGGCTTACGGCAAAAAACTGGATGCACTTCGTGTACAAAACGGACAATCTCTTTTTGAAGAATCAGGGTTTTCATACGGAAACTCGTCTGTTACAAAAGGATTTCATTTTTTTGAACTTATTTGAAACTCCATAGTTTTTTCTATGTTAAAATGCACCATTCAAAGCCACATCATCAATTTTCAACCCTTTCTGACTTCATTTTTTTATTTTTCATGCATTTTACTGATTTTTTTCATCTATAAGACCCTGAAATTGAAAAAGCATTTCAAATGAACTCTGAAAAGGTTAAAAGTTGGCAATGGTATCATCATTTCACCCACATATCATGTGCAAGAAAGTAGAGAGCTTACGGCAAAAAACTGGATGCACATCGTGTACAAAACGGACAATCTCTTTCGAAGAATCAGGGTTTCATAGGGAAACTCGTCTGTTACAAAAGGATTTTATTTTTTGGAACTCATTTGAACTCCATAGTTTTTCTATGCTCAAAATGCACCATGCACAGCCACATCATCAATTTTTCAACCCTTTCTCACTTCATTTGTTTATTTTTCATGCATTTACTGATTTTTTTCAGCTATAAGACCCTGAAATTGAAAAGCATTTGAAATGAACTCTGAAAAAGGTTTAAAAGTTGGCATGGTATCATCATTTCACCCACATAGCATGTGCAAGGAAAGTAGAGAGGCTTACGGCAAAAAACTGGATGCACTTCGTGTACAAAACGGACAATCTCTTTCGAAGAATGGAGGGTTTCATACGGAAACTCGTCTGTTACAAAAGGATTTCATTTTTTTTTGAACTTATTTGAACTCCATAGTTTTTTCTATGTTCAAAATGCACCATTCAAAGCCACATCACGAAATTTCAACCCTTTCTGACTTCATTTGTTTATTTTTCATGCATTTACTGATTTTTTCAGCTATAAGACCCTGATATTGAAAAGCATTTTCAAATGAACTCTGAAAAGGATTAAAAGTTGGCATTGTATCATCATTTCACCCACATAGCATGTGCAAGAAAAGTAGAGAGGCTTACGGCAAAAACTGGAATGCACTTCGTGTGCAAAACGGACAATCTCTTCGAAGAATCAGGGTTTCATACGGAAACTCGTCTGTTACAAAAGGATTTCATTTTTTTGAACTTATTTGAACTCCATAGTTTTTCTATGTTCAAGATGCACCATGCAAAGCCACATCATAAATTTTCAACCCTTTCTGACTTCATTTGTTTATTTTTCATGCATTTACTGATTTTTTTTCATCTATAAGACCCTGAAATTGAAAAGCATTTCGAATGAACTCTGAAAAGGTTAAAAGTTGGCATGGTATCATCATTTCACCCACATAGCATGTGCAAGAAAGTAGAGAGGCTTACGGCAAAAACTGGATGCACTTCGTGTACCTAAACGGACAATCTCTTTCGAAGAATCCGGGTTTCATACGGAAAACTCGTCTGTTTACAAAAGGATTTCTTTTTTTTTGAACTTATTTGAACTCCATAGTTTTTCTATGTTCTTAATGCACCATTCAAAGCCACATCATCAATTTTCAACCCTTTCTGAGTTCATTTGTTATTTTTTCATGCATTTACTGATTTTTTTCAGCTAATAAGTCCCTGAAATTGAAAACATTTCAAATGAGCTCTGAAAAGGTTAAAAGTTGGCATTGTATCATCATTTCACCCACATAGCATGTGCAAGAAAGTAGAGAGGCTTACGGCAAAAACTGGATGCACTTCGTGTACAAAACGGACAATCTCTTTTGAAGAATCAGGGTTTCATACGGAAACTCGTCTGTTACAAAAGGATTTCATTTTTTAAACTTATTTGAACGCCATAGTTTTTTCTATGTTCAAAATGCACCATTCAAAGCCACATCATCAAATTTCAAACCCTTTCTGACTTCATTTGTTATTTTTAGTGCATTTACAGATTTGTTTCAGCTATAAGACCCTAAAATTGAAAAGCATTTCAAATGAACTCTGAAAAGGTTAAAAGTTGGCATTGTATCATCATTTCACCCACATAGCATGTGCAAGAAAGTAGAGAGGCTTACGGCAAAAACTAGATGCACTTCGTGTACAAAACGGACAATCTCTTTCGAAGAATCAAGGTTTCATACGGAAACTCGTCTGTTACAAAAGGATTTCATTTTTTTTGAACTTATTTGAACTCCATAGTTTTTTCTATGTTCAAAATGCACCATTCAAAGCCACATCATCAAATTTCAACCCTTTCTGACTTCATTTGTTATTTTTTCATGCATTTACTGATTTTTTTTTCAGCTATAAGACCTTGAAATTGAAAAGCACTACAAATGAACTCTGAAAAGGTTAAAAGTTTGCATGGTATCATCGTTTCACCACATAGCATGTGCAATAAAGTAGAGAGGCTTACGGCAAAAACTGGATGCACTTCGTGTACAAAACGGACAATCTCTTTCGAAGAATCAGGGTTTCATACGGAAACTCGTCTGTTACAAAAGGATATCATTTTTTTTTGAACTTATATGAACTCCATAGTTTTCTATGTTCAAAATGCACCATTCAAAGCCACATCATCAAATTTCAACCCTTTCTGACTTCATTTGTTATTTTTCATGCATTTACTGATTTTTTTTCAGCTATAAGACGCTGAAATTGAAAAGCATTTCAAATGAACTCTGAAAAGGTTAAAATTAGGCATGGTATCATCATTTCACCCACATAGCATGTGCAATAAAGTAGAGAGGCTAACGGCAAAAAACTGGATGTACTTCGTGTACAAAACGGACAATCTCTTTCGAAGTATCACGGTTTCATACGGGAAACTCGTCTGTTACAAAAGGATTTCTTTTTTTTTGAAACTTATTTGAACTCCCATAGTTTTTTCTATGTTCAAAATGCACCATTCAAAGCCACATCATCAATTTTTCAACCCTTTCTGACTTCATTTGTTATTTTTCACGCATTTACTGATTTTTTTCATCTATAAGACCCTGAAATTGAAAAGCATTTCAAATGAACTCTGAAAGGTTTAAAAGTTGGCATGCTATCATCATTTCACCCACATAGCATGTGCAAGAAAGTAGAGAGGCTTACGGCAAAAACTGGATGCACTTCGTGTACAAAACGGACAATCTCTTTTGAAGAATCAGGGTTTTCATACGGAAAACTCGTCTGTTACAAAAGGATTTCATTTTTTTGAACTTATTTGAAACTCCATAGTTTTTCTATGTTAAAATGCACCATTCAAAGCCACATCATCAATTTTCAACCCTTTCTGACTTCATTTTTTTATTTTCATGCATTTAACTGATTTTTTTTCATCTATAAGACCCTGAAATTGAAAAGCATTTCAAATGAACTCTGAAAAGGTTTAAAAGTTGGCATGGTATCATCATTTCACCCACATATCATGTGCAAGAAAGTAGAGAGCTTACGGCAAAAACTGGATGCACATCGTGTACAAAACGGACAATCTCTTTCGAAGAATCAGGGTTTCATAGGGAAACTCGTCTGTTACAAAAGGATTTTATTTTTTGGAACTCATTTGAACTCCATAGTTTTTCTATGCTCAAAATGCACCATGCACAGCCACATCATCAATTTTCAACCCTTTCTCACTTCATTTGTTATTTTTCATGCATTTACTGATTTTTTTTCAGCTATAAGACCCTGAAATTGAAAAGCATTTGAAATGAACTCTGAAAAGGTTAAAAGTTGGCATGGTATCATCATTTCACCCCACATAGCATGTGCAAGAAAGTAGAGAGGGCTTACGGCAAAAACTGGATGCACCTTCGTGTACAAAACGGACAATCTCTTTCGAAGAATGAGGGTTTCATACGGAAACTCGTCTGTTACAAAAAGGATTTCATTTTTTTGAACTTATTTGAACTCCATAGTTTTTTCTATGTTTCAAAATGCACCATTCAAAGCCACATCACGAAATTTCAACCCTTTCTGACTTCATTTGTTATTTTTTCATGCATTTACTGATTTTTCAGCTATAAGACCCTGATATTGAAAAGCATTTTCAAATGAACTCTGAGAAAAGGATAAAAGTTGGCATTGTATCATCATTTCACCCACATAGCATGTGCAAGAAAGTAGAGAGGCTTACGGCAAAAACTGGATGCACTTCGTGTGCAAAACGGACAATCTCTTTCGAAGAATCAGGGTTTCATACGGAAACTCGTCTGTTACAAAAGGATTTCATTTTTTTGAACTTATTTGAACTCCATAGTTTTTCTATGTTCAAGATGTACCATGCAAAGCCACATCATAAATTTTCAACCCTTTCTGACTTCATTTGTTTATTTTTCATGCATTTACTGAATTTTTTTCATCTATAAGACCCTGAAATTGAAAAGCATTTCGAATGAACTCTGAAAAGGTTTAAAAGTTGGCATGGGTATCATCATTTCACCCACATAGCATGTGCAAGAAAGTAGAGAGGCTTACGGCAAAAACTGGATGCACTTCGTGTACTAAACGGACAATCTCTTTCGAAGAATCCGGGTTTTCATACGGAAAACTCGTCTGTTACAAAAAGGATTTCTTTTTTTTGAACTCATTTGAACTCCATAGTTTTTCTATGTTCTTAATGCACCATTCAAAGCCACATCATCAATTTTCAACCCTTTCTGAGTTCATTTGTTATTTTTTCATGCATTTACTGATTTTTTTTCAGCTATAAGTCCCTGAAATTGAAAACATTTCAAATGAGCTCTGAAAAGGTTTAAAAGTTGGCATTGTATCATCATTTCACCCACATAGCATGTGCAAGAAAGTAGAGAGGCTTACGGCAAAAACTGGATGCACTTCGTGTACAAAACGGACAATCTCTTTTGAAGAATCAGGGTTTCATACGGAAACTCGTCTGTGTACAAAAGGATTTCATTTTTTAAAACTTATTTGAACGCCATAGTTTTTCTATGTTCAAAATGCACCATTCAAAGCCACATCATCAAATTTCAACCCTTTCTGACTTCATTTGTTATTTTTAGTGCATTTACAGATTTGTTTCAGCTATAAGACCCTAAAATTGAAAAGCATTTCAAATGAACTCTGAAAAGGTTAAAAGTTGGCATTGTATCATCATTTCACCCCACATAGCATGTGCAAGAAAGTAGAGAGGCTTACGGCAAAAACTGGATGCACTTCGTGTACAAAACGGACAATCTCTTTCGAAGAATCAAGGTTTCAAACGGAAACTCGTCTGTTACAAAAGGATTTCATTTTTTTGAACTTATTTGAACTCCATAGTTTTTCTATGTTCAAAATGCACCATTCAAAGCCACATCATCAAATTTCAACCCTTTCTGACTTCATTTGTTATTTTTCATGCATTTACTGATTTTTTTTTCAGCTATAAGACCTTGAAATTGAAAAGCACTACAAATGAACTCTGAAAAGGTTAAAAGTTTGCATGGTATCATCGTTTCACCCACATAGCATGTGCAATAAAGTAGAGAGGCTTACGGCAAAAACTGGATGCACTTCGTGTACAAAACGGACAATCTCTTTCGAAGAATCAGGGTTTCATACGGAAACTCGTCTGTTACAAAAGGATATCATTTTTTTGAACTTATATGAACTCCATAGTTTTTCTATGTTCAAAATGCACCATTCAAAGCCACATCATCAAATTTCAACCCTTTCTGACTTCATTTGTTATTTTTCATGCATTTACTGATTTTTTTTCAGCTATAAGACGCTGAAATTGAAAAGCATTTCAAATGAACTCTGAAAAGGTTAAAATTAGGCATGGTATCATCATTTCACCCACATAGCATGTGCAATAAAGTAGAGAGGCTAACGGCAAAAAACTGGATGTACTTCGTGTACAAAACGGACAATCTCTTTCGAAGTATCACGGTTTCATACGGAAACTCGTCTGTTACAAAAGGATTTCTTTTTTTTTTGAACTTATTTGAACTCCATAGTTTTTCTATGTTCAAAATGCACCATTCAAAGCCACATCATCAATTTTCAACCCTTTCTGACTTCATTTGTTATTTTTCACGCATTTACTGATTTTTTTCATCTATAAGACCCTGAAATTGAAAAGCATTTCAAATGAACTCTGAAAAGGTTAAAAGTTGGCATGCTATCATCATTTCACCCACATAGCATGTGCAAGAAAGTAGAGAGGCTTACGGCAAAAACTGGATGCACTTCGTGTACAAAACGGACAATCTCTTTTGAAGAATCAGGGTTTCATACGGAAACTCGTCTGTTACAAAAGGATTTCATTTTTTTAAACTTATTTGAATGCCATAGTTTTTCTATCTTCAAACTGCACCATTCAAAGCCACATCATTAAATTTCAACCCTTTCTGACTTCATTTGTTATTTTTCATGCATTTACTGATTTTTTCAGCTATAAGACCCTGAAATTGAAAAGCATTTCAAATGAACTCTGAAAAGGTTAAAAGTTGGCATGGTATCATCATTTCGCCCACATGCATGTGCAAAAAGTAGAGAGGCTTACGGCAAAAACTGGATGCACTTCGTGTACAAAACGGACAATCTCTTTCGAAGAATGAGGGTTTCATACGGAAACTCGTCTGTTACAAAAGGATTTCATTTTTTTGAACTTATTTGAACTCCATAGTTTTTCTATGTTAAAATGCACCATTCAAAGCCACATCATCTATTTTCAACCCTTTCTGACTTCATTTTTTATTTTTCATGCATTTACTGATTTTTTTCATCTATAAGACCCTGAAATTGAAAAGCATTTCAAATGAACTCTGAAAAGGTTAAAAGTTGGCATGGTATCATCATTTCACCCACATATCATGTGCAAGAAAGTAGAGAGCTTACGGCAAAAAACTGGATGCACATCGTGTACAAAACGGACAATCTCTTTCGAAGAATCAGGGTTTCATAGGGAAACTCGTCTGTTACAAAAGGATTTTATTTTTTTGAACTCATTTGAACTCCATAGTTTTTCTATGCTCAAAATGCACCATGCACAGCCACATCATCAATTTTCAACCCTTTCTCACTTCATTTGTTATTTTTCATGCATTTACTGATTTTTTTCAGCTATAAGACACTGAAATTGAAAAGCATTTGAAATGAACTCTGAAAAGGTTAAAAGTTGGCATGGTATCATCATTTCACCCACATAGCATGTGCAAGAAGAAAGTAGAGAGGCTTACGGCAAAAACTGGATGCACTTCGTGTACAAAACGGACAATCTCATTCGAAGAATGAGGGTTTCATACGGAAACTCGTCTGTTACAAAAGGATTTCATTTTTTTTGAACTTATTTGAACTCCATAGTTTTTCTATGTTCAAAATGCACCATTCAAAGCCACATCATGAAATTTCAACCCTTTCTGACTTCATTTGTTATTTTTCATGCA
Source organism: Aegilops tauschii subsp. strangulata (assembly GCF_002575655.3). Classification (NCBI taxonomy): domain Eukaryota; kingdom Viridiplantae; phylum Streptophyta; class Magnoliopsida; order Poales; family Poaceae; genus Aegilops; species Aegilops tauschii. Next base: position 598,976,908 of record NC_053037.3, read on the forward strand.
TTTACTGATTTTTTCAGCTATAAGACCCTGATATTGAAAAGCATTTCAAATGAACTCTGAAAAGGATAAAAGTTGGCATTGTATCATCATTTCACCCACATAGCATGTGCAAGAAAGTAGAGAGGCTTACGGCAAAAACTGGATGCACTTCGTGTGCAAAACGGACAATCTCTTTCGAAGAATCAGGGTTTCATACGGAAACTCGTCTGTTACAAAAGGATTTCATTTTTTTTGAACTTATTTGAACTCCATAGTTTTTCTATGTTCAAGATGCACCATGCAAAGCCACATAATAAATTTTCAACCCTTTCTGACTTCATTTGTTATTTTTCATGCATTTACTGATTTTTTTCATCTATAAGACCCCTGAAATTGAAAAGCATTTCAAATGAACTCTGAAAAGGTTAAAAGTTGGCATGGTATCATCATTTCACCCACATAGCATGTGCAAGAAAGTAGAGAGGCTTACGGCAAAAACTGGATCTTCGTGTACTAAACGGACAATCTCTTTCGAAGAATCCGGGTTTCATACGGAAACTCGTCTGTTACAAAAGGATTTCTTTTTTTTGAACTTATTTGAACTCCATAGTTTTTCTATGTTCTTAATGCACCATTCAAAGCCACATCATCAATTTTCAACCCTTTCTGACTTCATTTGTTATTTTTCATGCATTTACTGATTTTTTTTCAGCTATAAGTCCCTGAAATTGAAAAGCATTTCAAATGAGCTCTGAAAAGGTTAAAAGTTGGCATGGTATCATCATTTCACCCACATAGCATGTGCAAGAAAGTAGAGAGGCTTACGGCAAAAACTGGATGCACTTCGTGTACAAAACGGACAATCTCTTTCGAAGAATGAGGGTTTCATACGGAAACTCGTCTGTTACAAAAGGATTTCATTTTTTTGAACTTATTTGAACTCCATAGTTTTTTCTATGTTAAAATGCACCATTCAAAGCCACATCATCTATTTTCAACCCTTTCTGACTTCATTTTTTATTTTTCATGCATTTACTGATTTTTTTCATCTATAAGACCCTGAAATTGAAAAGCATTTCAAATGAACTCTGAAAAGGTTAAAAGTTGGCATGGTATCATCATTTCACCCACATATCATGTGCAAGAAAGTAGAGAGCTTACGGCAAAAACTGGATGCACATCGTGTACAAAACGGACAATCTCTTTCGAAGAATCAGGGTTTCATAGGGAAACTCGTCTGTTACAAAAGGATTTTATTTTTTTGAACTCATTTGAACTCCATAGTTTTTCTATGCTCAAAATGCACCATGCACAGCCACATCATCAATTTTCAACCCTTTCTCACTTCATTTGTTATTTTTCATGCATTTACTGATTTTTTTCAGCTATAAGACACTGAAATTGAAAAGCATTTGAAATGAACTCTGAAAAGGTTAAAAGTTGGCATGGTATCATCATTTCACCCACATAGCATGTGCAAGAAAGTAGAGAGGCTTACGGCAAAAACTGGATGCACTTCGTGTACAAAACGGACAATCTCATTCGAAGAATGAGGGTTTCATACGGAAACTCGTCTGTTACAAAAGGATTTCATTTTTTTTGAACTTATTTGAACTCCATAGTTTTTCTATGTTCAAAATGCACCATTCAAAGCCACATCATGAAATTTCAACCCTTTCTGACTTCATTTGTTATTTTTCATGCATTTACTGATTTTTTCAGCTATAAGACCCTGATATTGAAAAGCATTTCAAATGAACTCTGAAAAGGATAAAAAGTTGGCATTGTATCATCATTTCACCCACATAGCATGTGCAAGAAAGTAGAGAGGCTTACGGCAAAAACTGGATGCACTTCGTGTGCAAAACGGACAATCTCTTTCGAAGAATCAGGGTTTCATACGGAAACTCGTCTGTTACAAAAGGATTTCATTTTTTTTGAACTTATTTGAACTCCATAGTTTTTCTATGTTCAAGATGCACCATGCAAAGCCACATAATAAATTTTCAACCCTTTCTGACTTCATTTGTTATTTTTCATGCATTTACTGATTTTTTTCATCTATAAGACCCTGAAATTGAAAAGCATTTCAAATGAACTCTGAAAAGGTTAAAAGTTGGCATGGTATCATCATTTCACCCACATAGCATGTGCAAGAAAGTAGAGAGGCTTACGGCAAAAACTGGATCTTCGTGTACTAAACGGACAATCTCTTTCGAAGAATCCGGGTTTCATACGGAAACTCGTCTGTTACAAAAGGATTTCTTTTTTTTGAACTTATTTGAACTCCATAGTTTTTCTATGTTCTTAATGCACCATTCAAAGCCACATCATCAATTTTCAACCCTTTCTGACTTCATTTGTTATTTTTCATGCATTTACTGATTTTTTTCAGCTATAAGTCCCTGAAATTGAAAAGCATTTCAAATGAGCTCTGAAAAGGTTAAAAGTTGGCATTGTATCATCATTTCACCCACATAGCATGTGCAAGAAAGTAGAGAGGCTTACGGCAAAAACTGGATGCACTTCGTGTACAAAACGGACAATCTCTTTTGAAGAATCAGGGTTTCATACGGAAACTCGTCTGTTACAAAAGGATTTCATTTTTTAAACTTATTTGAACGCCATAGTTTTTCTATGTTCAAAATGCACCATTCAAAGCCACATCATCAAATTTCAACCCTTTCTGACTTCATTTGTTATTTTTAGTGCATTTACAGATTTGTTTCAGCTATAAGACCCTAAAATTGAAAAGCATTTCAAATGAACTCTGAAAAGGTTAAAAGTTGGCATTGTATCATCATTTCACCCACATAGCATGTGCAAGAAAGTAGAGAGGCTTACGGCAAAAACTGGATGCACTTCGTGTACAAAACGGACAATCTCTTTCGAAGAATCAAGGTTTCATACGGAAACTCGTCTGTTACAAAAGGATTTCATTTTTTTGAACTTATTTGAACTCCATAGTTTTTCTATGTTCAAAATGCACCATTCAAAGCCACATCATCAAATTTCAACCCTTTCTGACTTCATTTGTTATTTTTCATGCATTTACTGATTTTTTTTTCAGCTATAAGACCTTGAAATTGAAAAGCACTACAAATGAACTCTGAAAAGGTTAAAAGTTTGCATGGTATCATCGTTTCACCCACATAGCATGTGCAATAAAGTAGAGAGGCTTACGGCAAAAACTGGATGCACTTCGTGTACAAAACGGACAATCTCTTTCGAAGAATCAGGGTTTCATACGGAAACTCGTCTGTTACAAAAGGATTTCATTTTTTTGAACTTATATGAACTCCATAGTTTTTCTATGTTCAAAATGCACCATTCAAAGCCACATCATCAAATTTCAACCCTTTCTGACTTCATTTGTTATTTTTCATGCATTTACTGATTTTTTTTCAGCTATAAGACGCTGAAATTGAAAAGCATTTCAAATGAACTCTGAAAAGGTTAAAATTAGGCATGGTATCATCATTTCACCCACATAGCATGTGCAATAAAGTAGAGAGGCTAACGGCAAAAACTGGATGCACTTCGTGTACAAAACGGACAATCTCTTTCGAAGCATCACGGTTTCATACGGAAACTCGTCTGTTACAAAAGGATTTCTTTTTTTTTGAACTTATTTGAACTCCATAGTTTTTCTATGTTCAAAATGCACCATTCGAAGCCACATCATTAATTTTCAACCCTTTCTGACTTCATTTGTTATTTTTCACGCATTTACTGATTTTTTTCATCTATAAGACCTTGAAATTGAAAAGCATTTCAAATGAACTCTGAAAAGGTTAAAAGTTGGCATGCTATCATCATTTCACCCACATAGCATGTGCAAGAAAGTAGAGAGGCTTACGGCAAAAAATGGATGCACTTCGTGTACAAAACGGACAATCTCTTTTGAAGAATCAGGGTTTCATACGGAAACTCGTCTGTTACAAAAGGATTTCATTTTTTAAACTTATTTGAATGCCATAGTTTTTATATGTTCAAAATGCACCATTCAAAGCCACATCATCAAATTTCAACCCTTTCTGACTTCATTTGTTATTTTTCATGCATTTACTGATTTTTTCAGCTATAAGACCCTGAAACTGAAAAGCATTTCAAATGAACTCTGAAAAGGTTAAAAGTTGGCATGGTATCATCATTTCACCCACATAGCATGTGCAAGAAAGTAGAGACGCTTACGGCAAAAACTGGATGCACTTCGTGTACAAAACGGACAAGCTCTTTCGAAGAATCAAGGTTTCATACAGAAACTCGTCTGTTACAAAAGGATTTCATTTTTTTGAACTTATTTGAACTCCATAGTTTTTCTATGTTCAAAATGCACCATTCAAAGCCACATCATCAATTTTCAACCCTTTCTGACTTCATTTGTTATTTTTCATGCATTTACTGATTTTTTCAGCTATAAGACCCTGAAATTGAAAAGCATTTCAAATCAACTCTGAAAAGGTTAAAAGTTGGCATGGTATCATCGTTTCACCCACATAGCATGTGCAAGAAACTAGAGAGACTTACGGCAAAAACTGGATGCACTTCGTGTACAAAACGGACAATCTCTTTCGAAGAATCAGGGTTTCATACGGAAACTCGTCTGTTACAAAAGGATTTCATTTTTTAAACTTATTTGAACGCCATAGTTTTTCTATGTTCAAAATGCACCATTCAAAGCCACATCATCAAATTCCAACCCTTTCTGACTTCATTTGTTATTTTTCATGCATTTACTGATTTTTTCAGCTATAAGACCCTGAAATTGAAAAGCATTTCAAATGAACTCTGAAAAGGTGAAAATTAGGAAGGTATCATCATTTCACCCACATAGCATGTGCAAGAAAGTAGAGAGGCTTACGGCAAAAACTGGATGCACTTCGTGTACAAAACGGACTATCTCTTTCGAAGAATCAAGGTTTCATACGGAAACTCGTCTGTTACAAAAGGATTTCAATTTTTTGAACTTATTTGAACTCCATAGTTTTTCTATGTTCAAAATGCACCATTCAAAGCCACATCATCAATTTTCAACCCTTTCTGACTTCATTTGTTATTTTTCATGCATTTACTGATTTTTTTCAGCTATAAGACCTTGAAATTGAAAAGCACTACAAATGAACTCTGAAAAGGTTAAAAGTTGGCATGGTATCATCGTTTCACCCACATAGCATGTGCAAGAAAGTAGAGAGGCTTACGGCAAAAACTGGATGCACTTCGTGTACAAAACGGACAATCTCTTTCGAAAAATCAGGGTTTCATACGGAAACTCGTCTGTTACAAAAGGATTTCATTTTTTTGAACTTATTTGAACTCCATAGTTTTTCTATGTTCAAAATGCACCATTCAAAGCCACATCATCAAATTTCAACCCTTTCTGACTTCATTTGTTATTTTTCATGCATTTACTGATCTTTTTTCAGCTATAAGACCCTGAAATTGAAAAGCATTTCAAATGAACTCTGAAAAGGTTAAAATTAGGCATGGTATCATCATTTCACCCACATAGCATGTGCAATAAAGTAGAGAGGCTTACGGCAAAAACTGGATGCACTTCGTGTACAAAACGGAAAATCTCTTTCGAAGTATCACGGTTTCATACGGAAACTCGTCTGTTACAAAAGGATTTCTTTTTTTTTTTGAACTTATTTGAACTCCATAGTTTTTCTATGTTCAAAATGCACCATTCAAAGCCACATCATCAATTTTCAACCCTATCTGACTTCATTTGTTATTTTTCACGCATTTACTGATTTTTTTCATCTATAAGACCCTGAAATTGAAAAGCATTTCAAATGAACTCTAAAAAGGTTAAAAGTTGGCATGGTATCATCATTTCACCCACATAGCATGTGCAAGAAAGTAGAGAGGCTTACGGCAAAAACTGGATGCACTTCGTGTACAAAACGGACAATCTCTTTTGAAGAATCAGGGTTTCATACGGAAACTCGTCTGTTACAAAAGGATTTCTTTTTTTTTGAACTTATTTGAACTCCATAGTTTTTCTATGTTCAAAATGAACCATTCAAAGACACATCATCAATTTTCAACCCTTTCTGAATTCATTTGTTATTTTTCACGCATTTACTGATTTTTTTCAGCTATAAGACCCTGAAATTGAAAAGCACTACAAATGAACTCTGAAAAGGTTAAAAGTTGGCATGGTATCATCGTTTCACCCACATAGCATGTGCAATAAAGTAGAGAGGCTTACGGCAAAAACTGGATGCACTTCGTGTACAAAACGGACAATCTATTTCGAAGAATCAGGGTTTCATACGGAAACTCGTCTGTTACAAAAGGATTTCATTTTTTTGAACTTATTTGAACTCCATAGTTTTTCTATGTTCAAAATGCACCATTCAAAGCCACATCATCAAATTCCAACCCTTTCTGACTTCATTTGTTATTTTTCATGCATTTACTGATTTTTTCAGCTATAAGACCCTGAAATTGAAATGCATTTCAAATGAACTCTGAAAAGGTTAAAAGTTGGCATGGTATCATCATTTCACCCACATAGCATGTGCAAGAAAGTAGAGAGGCTTACGGCAAAAACTGGATGCACTTCGTGTACAAAACGGACAATCTCTTTCGAAGAATCAAGGTTTCATACGGAAACTCGTCTGTTACAAAAGGATTTCAATTTTTTGAACTTATTTGAACTCCATAGTTTTTCTATGTTCAAAATGCACCATTCAAAGCCACATCATCAATTTTCAACCCTTTCTGACTTCATTTGTTATTTTTCATGCATTTACTGATTTTTTTCAGCTATAAGACCTTGAAATTGAAAAGCACTACAAATGAACTCTGAAAAGGTTAAAAGTTGGCATGGTATCATCGTTTCACCCACATAGCATGTGCAAGAAAGTAGAGAGGCTTACGGCAAAAACTGGATGCACTTCGTGTACAAAACGGACAATCTCTTTCGAAGAATCAGGGTTTCATACGGAAACTCGTCTGTTACAAAAGGATTTCAATTTTTTGAACTTATTTGAACTCCATAGTTTTTCTATGTTCAAAATGCACCATTCAAAGCCACATCATCAAATTTCAACCCTTTCTGACTTCATTTGTTATTTTTCATGCATTTACTGATCTTTTTTCAGCTATAAGACCCTGAAATTGAAAAGCATTTCAAATGAACTCTGAAAAGGTTAAAATAAGGCATGGTATCATCATTTCACCCACATAGCATGTGCAATAAAGTAGAGAGGCTTACGGCAAAAACTGGATGCACTTCGTGTACAAAACGGAAAATCTCTTTCGAAGTATCACGGTTTCATACGGAAACTCGTCTGTTACAAAAGGATTTCTTTTTTTTGACTTATTTGAACTCCATAGTTTTTCTATGTTCAAAATGCACCATTCAAAGACACATCATCAATTTTCAACCCTTTCTGAATTCATTTGTTATTTTTCACGCATTTACTGATTTTTTTCAGCTATAAGACCCTGAAATTGAAAAGCACTACAAATGAACTCTGAAAAGGTTAAAAGTTGGCATGGTATCATCGTTTCACCCACATAGCATGTGCAATAAAGTAGAGAGGCTTACGGCAAAAAATGGATGCACTTCGTGTACAAAACGGACAATCTCTTTTGAAGAATCAGGGTTTCATACGGAAACTCGTCTGTTACAAAAGGATTTCATTTTTTAAACTTATTTGAATGCCATAGTTTTTATATGTTCAAAATGCACCATTCAAAGCCACATCATCAAATTTCAACCCTTTCTGACTTCATTTGTTATTTTTCATGCATTTACTGATTTTTTCAGCTATAAGACCCTGAAACTGAAAAGCATTTCAAATGAACTCTGAAAAGGTTAAAAGTTGGCATGGTATCATCATTTCACCCACATAGCATGTGCAAGAAAGTAGAGAGGCTTACGGCAAAAACTGGATGCACTTTGTGTACAAAACGGACAATCTCTTTCGAAGAATCAAGGTTTCATACGGAAACTCGTCTGTTACAAAGGATTTCATTTTTTTGAACTTATTTGAACTCCATAGTTTTTCTATGTTCAATATGCACCATTCAAAGCCACATCATCAATTTTCAACCCTTTCTGACTTCATTTGTTATTTTTCATGCATTTACTGATTTTTTTCAGCTATAAGACCTTGAAATTGAAAAGCACTACAAATGAACTCTGAAAAGGTTAAAAGTTTGCATGGTATCATCGTTTCACCCACATAGCATGTGCAAGAAAGTAGAGAGGCTTACGGCAAAAACTGGATGCACTTCGTGTACAAAACGAACAATCTCTTTTGAAGAATCAAGGTTTCATACGGAAACTCGTCTGTTACAAAAGGATTTCATTTTTTTGAACTTATTTGAACTCCATAGTTTTTCTATGTTCAAAATGCACCATTCAAAGCCACATCATCAAATTTCAACCCTTTCTGACTTCATTTGTTATTTTTCATGCATTTACTAATTTTGTTCAGCTATAAGACCCTGAAATTGAAAAGCATTTCAAATGAACTCTGAAAAGGTTAAAATTAGGCATGGTATCATCATTTCACCCACATAGCATGTGCAATAAAGTAGAGAGGCTTACGGCAAAACTTGGATGCACTTCGCGTACAAAACGGACAATCTCTTTCGAAGTATCACGGTTTCATACGGAAACTCGTCTGTTACAAAAGGATTTCTTTTTTTTGAACTTATTTGAACTCCATAGTTTTTCTATGTTCAAAATGCACCATTCAAAGCCACATCATCAATTTTCAACCCTTTCTGACTTCATTTGTTATTTTTCATGCATTTACTAATTTTTTTCAGCAATAAGACCCTGAAATTGAAAAGCACTACAAATGAACACGGATAGATAAGTGACCAAATTAATAGTAGTTCATCATCACATTAAAACCAAAGTACATACATGGTTCAAATTGAACAACATATAGCTCTCCAGAGCATCTAGTTAAACCATACATTGAAACTATGTAAACCTTTCAATGCAACAACAAATGCGATCATAATCACAACTAAGGTAACAATTGATCCAACGGCATAATGATACCAAGCCTCGGTATGAATGGCATATTTTCTAATCTTTCTAATCTTCAACCGCATTGCATCCATCTTGATCTTGTGATCATCGACGACATCCGCAACATGCAACTCCAATATCATCTTCTCCTCCTCAGTTTTTTTTATTTTTTCCTTCAAGTAATTGTTTTCTTCTTCGACTAAATTTAACCTCTCGACAATAGGGTCGGTTGGAATTTCCGGTTCAACCACCTCCTACATAAATAAAATCCATGTCACGTTGGTCGGCATAATTGTCATAAACAATAAATGAACCAAATAGTTATAAAAAGATAATATATACCACATCCGAATCATAGACAGGACGAGGGCCGACGGGGGCGGATACCAGAACCATCGCACTATATAATAACAAGGAATAATAAAAGTAAGAAAATTAAACAAGTATCTATCTCAAGTAAGAATTTTTTTCTTTCAGAAAGAAGATAAGAACAAGAGGCTCACCACGGTGGTGCCGGCGACGAGATCGGCGCGGGCGATCGACGGCGGTGAAGACGGAGATGGGACGTGACGGACCGCTAAACCTAGAAAAATCTCGGGGAAAATGGAGCTCGGAGGTCGACTTTCGAGAGAAGAAATATTAACTAGTGTGGCTCGGACATTTCATCGAACGCCTCATGTGCATAGGAGGTGAGCTAGAGCACCCAAATGCCCTCCCCTCGTCGTCCAGCAAAAACAGAGCAGGGTGGAGTGCTCTGCTCACTGGCGATGGGCTATATATAGGCAAATAATTTGTCCCGGTTCATGGCTGGAACCGGAACCAATGGTTATGGGCCAGGACGAGGCCCATTGGTCTCGGTTCGTTCCTAGAACCGTGACAAATGGGTCCAGACGAACCGAGACCAAAGCCCGCGAGGCCCCGGCCGGCCACCTGGGCTCACGAACCGGGACGAATGCACCCGTTGGTCCCGGTTCGTATAAGAACCGGGACTAATGGGCTGGCCAGGCCCGAACGAAAGCCCCTTTTTCTACTAGTGCAACTATTGCTAACACATAGCGATAAAGTAAAGCAATTACATGGCGCTTGCATTTCATACAATAATTAAAAGAGAACCCTAAGGCTCCTGCCAGTTATCGATATTACAAAACATGATCATCTCATACAACAACATATATCACATCACGTCTTGACCATATCACATCACAACATACCCTGCAAAAACAAGTTAGACGTCCTCTACTTTGTTGTTGCATGTCTTACTTGGCTGCTAGGGGCAACTAGCAAGAACCGTTCTTACCTACGCAAAACCACAACAGTGATTATCAAGTTTGTTGTTTTAACCTTCTTCAAAGACCAGCCGTAGTCAAATTTGATTCAACTAAAGTAGGAGAAACAGACACCCACTAGCCACCTTTATGCAAAACAAGTTGCATGTTAGTCGGTGGAACTGGTCTCATGTGCGTGGACATGTAATGTTGGTCCGGGCCGCTTCATCCCACAATGCCGCTGAATCAAAATAAGACGTTAGTGGTAAGCAATATGAACATCACCGCCCACAACTTCTTTGTGTTCTACTCGTGCATATCATCTACACATAGACCTGGCTCATGATGCCACTGTTGGGAAACGCTGCATGGAAAACAAAAAAAATTCTACGCACACGCAAGATCTATCCATGGAGATGCATAGCTACGAGAGGGGAGAGTGTGTGTACGTACCCTCGTAGACCGTAAGCGGAAGCGTTTATTAACACAGTTGATGTAGTTGAAGACCTTGGCGATCCAACTGATCAAGTACCGAACGTATGGCACCTCCGCGTTCAGCACACGTTCAACTCGATGACGTCCTCGCCTTCTTGATCCAACAAGACGGGCGAAGTAGTAGATGAGTTCTGGCAGCACGACGGCGTGGTGACGGTGATGATGAACTCATTCCCGTAGGGCTTCGCCGTGCAATGCAGAAAACTTGGACGGAGGACTAAACTATGGAGAGGGGCGCCGCACACGGCTAAGAGATTTTCGCCGTCTTGTGTGGCGCCCCTCCCTCTCATATATATAGGGAAGGGGAGGCAGCCTTGGGTGCGCCCCAAGGTGGTCGGCCGGCCACCTTGGGCGCCTGCCCTTTGGCTCCCCCCTTCCTTGTTTGGCACCAGGGAGAAGGCAGGAGGAGGTCCCCCCTTCATTTCTCCCATTAGGAGGGGAAGGCAGGAGGGGCTAGCCCTCCCCCCTTTCCTTTCTCTAGGGTCGGCGGACGAGGAAAGGGCGCACCAGCCCCCTGGTGGGCTCGTGTGTGCCTCCCATTGGCCCATTAGGCCCATATACCTCTCGGGGCCTCCCGGAACCCCTTCTGGTGATCCGATGAATACCCGGTTCATTACGAAACCTTTCCGGTGTCCGAATAGGATCGTACTGTTGGGGAACGTAGTATTTCAAAAAAATTCCTACGATCACGCAAGATCTATCTAGGAGAAGCATAGGAACGAGCGGGGAGAGTGTGTCCACGTACCCTCGTAGACCGAAAGCAGAAGCGTTTAATAACGCGGTTGATGTAGTCGAACGTCTTCGCGATCCAACCGACCTAGTACCGAACGCACGACACCTCCGCGATCTGCACACAATCAGCTCGGTGACGTCCCCCGTACTCTTGATCCAGCTGAGGCCGAGGGTGAGTTCCGTCAGCACGACGGTGTGTCGACGGTGATGATGAAGTTACCGACGCAGGGCTTCGCCCAAGCACTACGACAATATGACCGAGGTGGAAAACTGTGGAGGGGGGCACCGCACACGGCTAAAGATCAACTTGTGTGTCTATGGGGTGCCCCCTCCCCCGTATATAAAGGAGGGGAGGAGGAGGAGGGCTGGCCACAAGGGGCGCGCCCAAGGGGGGAATTCCTACTCCTAGTAGGAGTAGGTTTCCCCCTTTCCTAGTCCAAGTAGGAGAAGAAGGGGAAAGAGGAGAGACGAGAACGAAGGAGGGGGGCGCCGCCCCCTCCCCTTGTCCTATTCGTACTAGGCAAGGGGCGGCACGCGCCACCTCTGGCCGGCCCTCTCTCTTCTCCACTAAGGCCCATTGTGGCCCATTAATCCCCCGGGGGGTTCCGGTAACCCCTCCGGTACTCCGGTTTTATCCGAAACTAGCCGGAACACTTCCGGTGTCCGAATAACATGGTCCAATATATCAATCTTTATGTCTCGACCATTTTGAGACTCCTCGTCATGTCCGTGATCTCATCCGGGACTTCGAACAACCTTCAGTACATCAAATCACATAAACTCATAATGTGAATCGTCATCAAACGTTAAGTGTGCGGACCCTACGGGTTCGAGAACTATGTAGACATGACCGAGACACATCTCTGGTCAATAACCAATAGCGGAACCTGGATGCTCATATTGGTTCCTACATATTCTACGAAGATCTTTATCGGTCAAACCGCACAACAACATACGTTGTTCCCTTTGTCATCGGTATGTTACCTCACTACAGGAATCCAGTATTTTGCCGTCTGCCACGGCGGACGGCAAAGGCACGGACAGCGGACGGCAAAGAGCTTTGCCGTCAATGGCGGACGGCAAATAGGGACGGCAAAGACAGGGTCGGCAAACAGGTCCTTTGCCGTCAGCTTTTTATGGCGGACGGCAAAGAGTCCTTTGCCTACAGCGGAGGACGGCAAAGAGGAGGGACGGCAAAATACTGGACGTCCGCCAGCGGACGGCAAATTTGAGCGCCTCTTTGCCGTCCGCCAGTTGACGTCAGCAATGCGTCAGCGCCCGCTGTTTATTGCCGTCTGCCACGGCGGATGGCAAAGGCAAAGTCTTTGCCATCAGCTTAGCTTTGCCGTCCGCCACGGTAGGCAAATTTGCCAAATGGCCCATCTCTCAGGAAGCATAGGTGGGCGCCACGTGCCCCCTTTGCCGTCTGCCACCGATGGCAAAGGTGTCTTTGCCGTCTGCCGCGGACGGCAAAGAGCCTGCACTACCTCTTTGTTATTCTGTTTTTCTTATATCCAACAATTATCACAGCAAATATATCACAGGACTCTTTCACAATAAATATCCAGCACATATATATCCAACATAATAAATATCCAGCACATATATATCCATCCATACATACATAGTAGGTTGCACATAGTTCCATCGATCCATACATATTACAATATGCAAAGTTTCATCATAGCAATCTAGTTTCATCATAGCAAGTTAATTCCATCATAGCAAGCGAGCAGAATACAAGAAGTGCATCAAAGGAAAAAACAAGCAATCCATCATAGGAAGCTGGCTTCCGTGAAGTGAATGAAACCTGCAAAATGACAAATAAAGAAGTTAGAAAAAGAAGACTAGAAGAAGAATTAGACTAGAAGAAAAAGAATAGAAGAAGAAGAACAAGACTAGAAGAAGAAGTATATGCCATTTATTAGCTAACTTAGGTGAACTGGATCATTTATGAGCTAAATTAGTTGAAATGGATCGTTTATGAGCTAACTTAGGTGAAATGGATCGCTTATTAGCTAACCTAGGTGAAATGGATCGTTTATGAGCTATCTTAGGTGAAATGGATCGTTTATGAGCTAAGTTAGGTGAAATGGATCGTTTATGAGCTAACCTAGGTGAAATGGGTCGTTTCTGAGCTAACCTAGGTGAAATAGGTCGTTTATGAGCTAACCTAGGTGAAATGGGTCGTTTATGAGCCAACCTAGGTGAAATGGGTCATTTATGAGCTAACCTATGTGAAATGGGTCGTTTATGAGCTAACCTAGATGCAAAATCAAATGTTGCATTGGATTAAAGAAGCCCGGTGGAAAGATCTTCTCTAACTTGCAGATCAACTCCGGCGCCAACTCTTCCATTTCTTCTAGCACGCCAGGCGATAGTTCTTTCGCACAAAGAACACGGAAGAAATAGCTGAGTTCTGCCAGTACTAGCCATTCATCCTCAGGGATGAAGCCACGCAACATCACCAGCATTACCCGCTCAATCCATATGTGCCAATCATGACTCTTGAGACCAAATATCTTCAATTTATCAAGACTGGCTCCCCTCTTTAGATTCGCTGCATACCCATCGGGGAACATCAACTGCATTTTCACCCACAAGATAATTTCCCTCATAGCTGGCCTTCCAAGATTGAACCATGCCTTTGGCTTCGTCCAGTTCTGCTTTCCTTTTGGTTCTTTCATGTTTTGTAACGGCCTATCACATAGCGCCTCCAGATCGACTCTAGACTTAGTATTATCCTTTGACTTCCCATCTATGCCGAACAATGTACCAAAAAGTGCCTCGGCGATATTCTTCTCAGTGTGCATCACGTCGATGTTGTGTGGGCAAAGGAGGTCTTTGAAGTAAGGCAGATCCCATAAGCATGTTTTGTGAGTCCAGGCGTGCTTAGAATTATACCCCTTGAAGTACCCTGGACGCTCTGGATCTGGCTCGAGAGCGTTTAACTGATCCAGGGTCTGTTGGCCTGTCAATGCAGGTGGTGCAGAGTTTTTGACAACTCTACCTCTGATGAAGTTCTTCTTGTCTTTCCTGAACTTATGGCGAGGATTCAGGAACTGTCTATGCATGTCGAAGCAAGAAAACTTGCGACCGGCCTGAAGCCAACAAAACTCAAGAGCTCCCTTGCATGTGGGGCACGGGAACCTTCCATGCACACACCAGCCAACGAATAGCGCATACGCCGGCAAGTCATGCGTCGAGTACATGTACCAGACACGCATTATGAAGTTCCGTTTGCTATAGGCGTCGTATGTCTTGAACCCATTATCCCAGGCTTCTTGCAATTCGTCCTTAAGCGGCTGCATGTACACATTCATATTTTTCCCCGGATAGTTGGGCCCTGGAATTATCAACGTCAGGAAAATGTTCTTTCTTTGCATAATCTGTCCGGGGGGAGATTGAGTGGAAAGACAAATACGGGCCAACAACTGTATTGGGCTGCTGTCATACCAAACACACTGAACCCATCCGTGCTGATGCCGACTCGAGGATGCCTCGGATCTGCCGCTTTGTCACCATGTAATTCATCAAACTTTTTCCACGCAACACCATCCGATGTGTGTACAATCATCAGATTCCCATCTGCATCTAGTTCGGTTCTTTTGCCCGTTTTGTGCCATGTCATCTGTCTGGCCGTCTCTTCGACCATGAAAAGACGTTGAAGTCTTGGTACGATTGGCATATACCGAAGAACATTAACGGGGATTTTGGTCTGTGTCTTCTCACCCATACCGTTGTCTACCACAACATACCTGGAAGACTTGCAAATGGGACAATAGTTCAAGTCCGCATAGTCAAGCCTAAACAAGACACATCCTTTCTCACAGGCATGTATCTTATCATAGGGCATCTTCTGTGCACGGAGGATTTTGTCCGACTGGTACAGGTTTGCAGGCATTACATGGCCTTTGGGTAGAAAGCGTCCAAATACTGTCATCATTGCATCGTAGCATTCTCTGCCCAAGTTGAACTGAGCCTTCAGAGCCATTACTTGTGAGATGGCATCCAACTGACAAAGCTCAGTGTGCTCATGGAGCAGACGTTTTGAAGACTCCAACATTTCATTGAAGGCCTTTGCAGATTCCTCCATCTCCTCGTCTGAATCCCGAGCATCATCGAAGTCTTGCACCATGTTTTCCATCCCGGTACCATGCTCGTCGGTGCGACGACGATCCACCTCAGCTCGGTCACGTTGGGCAGACTCACCATGAAATGTCCACACCGTATAATCGGGCGTAAAACCACTCTTCTGTAGGTGTTTGCCCATTTCAGCCTCTGTCCTCTTTTCCCAATTGCCGCACCGTAAACAGGGGCACCAGGTTTTCCTCTGGCCATTTGCAAATGCGGCTCGCACAAACCCCTTGGTTTTTGTGAACCATTCAGTGCTCCATTTGTTCTGACTAGTGTGACCGGTGTACATCCATGCACGATCACTCATCTTGACTTTCAGAGCTACTAGACACACAACAAATATATACATATATATATATATATATATATATATATAATTCACCATGTATATATTCATCAGTTGATCTACTTTGTCAATTTTATTACGTCCATGCAACCTACACTCTAATAGGTAATGATAGGTCCTAATCCCACCCGAGTATGTTTAGATTGGGTTCATTTTCCCATGCTATGCTCCGGATCCTACGCAAAATTTCGGCAGCACCTCCCCGCTGTTCTCCTGATACACGTCTCTGCAATAAACAGAGAGGATGTGTACCCGGAGAACAACAGGGGAGGCACTGACGAAATTTATGCGTCGGATCCGGAGCAAAGCATATGGGAAAATGAACCCAATCTAAACATACTCGGGCTGTCCATGGATAGCGTTGGACAATTCGAAAGAATCAAGGTTATAAATATGCAAATGCATGCATATTTATAACTATGACGCTTTCGAACGGGAGACACATATTGGTTACGCATACTGATGATTCAAGACACATATATAGCTAGCTATCAAGTTTCATCGGAATAGATCAAATAATTAATGGGGGAGGAGGACATGTCATTTGTGCTCACCCACGAACGAAGGGGCAGAGCTCGTCAAACGCACGGCGAGGTCGTCGAACACCAAACCTCGCAGCGATGAAACAACTGCACATTTAAAACTACCCGATCAACACAATTATATATGATGTTTTTCATAACAAAATCGAAAAATATATGACCTAACTAATAATTCACAAATATATGACCCCGTCGGCCTCTAGAAGGCCAAAGAACACCTTTTCGGGAGGTGTCGGGGTGTCGTGTCGGTGTCGGGGTGCCGTGTCGGGGTCGGGGTCGGGGTCTCGGGGTCGGGGTGTCGGGTCGGGGTGCCGGGTCGGGGTCGGGTTGCCGTGTCGGTGTCGGGGTCGGGGTGTCGGGTCAGGCTCGGGGTCGGGGTGTCGGGGTCGGGGTCGGGGTCGGGGTCGGGGTCGGGGTGTCGGGGTCGGGGTGTCGTGTCGGGGTGCCGGGTCGGGGTCGGGGTGCCGTGTCGGGTCGGGGTTTTTTCCTCTTTTTTCCTTTTCTTCTTCTTCCTCTTCTTCCTTTTCTTCCTTTTCTTCCTTTTTTTTCCTTCTTCTTCTTCTTCTTCTTCCTCCTTTCCTTTTTCCTCTTCTTCTTCTCCTCCTCTCCTCTTTTTTCTTCTTCTTCTTCCTCTTCTTCTTTTTTCTTCTCCTCCTCCTCTTCTTCTTCTTCCTTTCCTTTTTCCTCTTCTTCTTCTCCTCCTCTCCTCTTTTTTTCTTCTTCTTCTTCTTTCCTAAACCTAAAACTAAACCTAAAACTAAACCTAAATCTAAAACTAAAACTAAAACTAAAACTAAATCTAAACTAAACATAAACCTAAAACTAAAAAAACAGAAAAAAAGGAAAAAAACTAAATCTAAACCTAGAACTAAACTAAAACTAAACCTAAACCTAAAACTAAACCTAAAACTAAAACTAAAACTAAATCTAAACTAAACATAAACCTAAAACTAAAAAAACAGAAAAAAAAAGGAACAAAAAAGAGGAGGTAGAGCTCACCTGGGGCAGGGCCGGTGGAGGAGGTGGCCGGTGGAGGAGGGGGGCGGGGCGGCCTGGGGCGGCGGCGCCGGGCCCGGGGCGGTGGGGCGCGGGGGGCCGGGGCGCGGCGGCGCCGAGACGGCAGGGCGGCGGGGGCGACGGGGCGGGGGGCCGGTGGGGCGCCGGGTGGTGGGGCGACGGCGCCGGGCGGCAGTGGCGACGGGGCGGGGGGCCGGTGGGGCGGCGGGGTGGTGGGGCGACCGGGGTGGCGGCGAGTGGTGGGGGCGGCGGCGCGCGTGTGAAGAGCAGGGAGAGAAACAGAGAGAGAGAGGGGCGGGGTGGGGCGCGGCCGTTAGATATGTTAAATCTTTGCCGTACACTTTTTTGCTCTTTGTCGTCTGCTAGCAGACGGCAAAGAAGGGGGCCGTTAAGTTTTTTTTAAGCAGCTCGTCAGTGGGGCCCCCTCCCTCTTTGCCGTCTGCTAGCCGACGGCAAAGAATCTTTGCCGTCAGCTAGCGGACGGCAAAGAACTGGCTGATGGCAAAGAAAGTCTTTGCCATCAGCCAGTTCTTTGCCGTCTGCTTTTGGGTAGCTGATGGCAAAGAGCTTCTTTGCCGTCTGCTAGCTGACGGCAAAGAGCTGGCAGATGGCAAAGTAGCTGATTCCAGTAGTGCCTGCCCGAGATTCGATCACCGGTATCATCATACCTAGTTCAATCTCGTTACCGTCAAGTCTCTTTACTCGTTCCGTAATGCAACATCCCGCAACTAACTCATTAGTCACATTGCTTGCAAGGCTTATAGTGATGTGCATTATCGAGAGGGCCCAGAGATACCTCTCTGACGATCGGAGTGACAAATCCTAATCTCGATCTATGCCAACTCAACAAACACCATCGGAGACACCTGTAGAGCATCTTTATAATCACCCAGTTACGTTGTGACGTTTGATAGCACACTAAGTGTTCCTCCGGTATTCGGGAGTTGCATAATCTCATAGTTATAGGAACATGTATAAGTTATGAAGAAAGCAATAGCAATAAACTAAACGATCATAGTGCTAAGCTAACGGATGGGTCTTGTCCATCACATCATTCTCTAATGATGTGATCCCGTTCATCAAATGACAACACATGTCTATGGCTAGGAAACTTAACCATCTTTGATTAATGAGCTAGTCTAGTAGAGGCACACTAGGGACACTCTGTTTGTCTATGTATTCACACATGTACTAAGTTTACGGTTAATACAATTCTAGCATGAATAATAAACATTTATCATGATATAAGAAAATATAAATAACAACTTTATTATTGCCTCTAGGGCATATTTCCTTCACGTACTATATATCAATCTTTACCTCCGGACCATTCCGGAGCTCCTCGTTATGTATGTGATCTCATCCGGGACTACGAACAACATTCGGTCACCAAATCACATAACTCATATAACACTATATCATCAACGGACGTTAAGCGTGTGGACCCTGCGGGTTCGACAACTATGTAGACATGACCGAGACACCTCTCCGGTCAATAACCAATAGCGGAATCTATATGCCCGTATTGGTTTCTACATATTCTACGAAGATCTTTATCGGTTGAACCGTTATGACAGGATACGTAATTCCCTTTGTCTGTCGGTATGTTACTTGCTCGAGAATCGATGTCGGCATCTCTATACCTAGTTCAATCTCTGTCGATATGTTACATATTCTACGAAGTCTCTTTACTCGTTCCGTAATATATCATTTCGTAACTATCTCCTTAGTCATTTTGCTTGCAACCTTCTTGTGATGTGTATCACCGAGAGGGCCCAGAGATACCACTCTCATACATGGAGTGACAAATCCCAATCTCGATTCACACCAACTGAACAGACACCTTTGGAGATACCTATAGAGCATCTTTATGATCACCCAGTTACGTTGTGACGTTTGATAGCACACAAGGTATTCCTTCGATATCTGGGAGTTGCATGATCTCATGGTTAAAGGAAGATGTATTTGATATTAAGAAAGAAGTAGCAATAAACTGAATGATCATATGCTATGATAACGGTTGGGCCTTGTCCATCATATCATTATCCGATGATGTGATCCCGTTATCAAATGACAAATCATGTCTATGGTTAGGAAACCTTAACCATCTTTGATCAACGAGCTAGTCTAGTAGAGGCTCACTAGGGACACGGTATTTGTTTATGTATCCACACATGTATTTAAGTTTCCGGTCAATACAATTCTATCATGAATAATAAACCTTTATCATGATTAAGGAAATATAATAATAACCATTTATTATTGCCTCTAGGGCATATTTTCATCAGGTTTCAGATCGACGGTGTGGCAGGTGTTGACTCCTCCATGCGACGCAAGTAGATGGGCGCAAGATCTAGCTCGTCGGCTTGCCAGCGGTGAGGTGGATAGCTCCGGCATGTTTTGGCAGCGGCGGGGTCTGTGGTGGCTTCTACTTGGTCATGGCGTGATGGCTTCGTGGGAGGTGTGCGGGCTAACGGAGGTGATATGCGTGGGGTTGTGGTGTTGGGCGGTGCTCCAGGCAAAAGCTTGCCAGGCTCTTGCCGGCCTATGTCGTTGGCATGCATGGACGTCGTCTCACCTCCTTGGAGGCGCCGCCGAGGAGTTCTTTCCCTGCACACCCTCGGATCCAGTTCTTCAGG
The DNA here is from genome assembly GCF_002575655.3 of Aegilops tauschii subsp. strangulata. Lineage (NCBI taxonomy): Eukaryota > Viridiplantae > Streptophyta > Magnoliopsida > Poales > Poaceae > Aegilops > Aegilops tauschii. Next base: position 598,997,067 of record NC_053037.3, read on the forward strand.
TGAAAGCATATGACCCGATCGGGTCGGGCGACGGCGTCGGCATCGTCGCGTCCCTCTTTGGGGCGTCGCCTTGAAGAGTATCGGTTCCCGTTCGCGATCTTCATGTGCTCGATGCTCACGACACTGCGATCGGCAGGTGCCCGACCGGCAGTGTGGCGGTGCGGTGTCCAGTTTGGCAACGATGATGATGACTAGCGGTGTAGGGTCGCGGCAGTGCTTCGGTTGTCGGTTCTTACCCGGCGTGCTTGACAGGTCTCTTATGGGTCTCGCCATGCCGTCGCAGAGTCGGAGCTGCCTGGGAGGTGCCTAGGCAGTGACGATGACAAGTGGCTGGTGGTCTTCGTGGAGGTGTTAGTTGGCACCAACTCTACCCATTTCTCCTGTGTTTTGGTGGTCTTCTTAGTCGGAGTTGTCTGGCGCCTTCGCCGGTGGCCGACTGTTTGGCATGGGTCGGCATGGGTTCCAGCGTTTGCAGCGACGAGGACTTCGTCGGTGGAAGTTGATGGTGAAGTCGGAGTCACTGGCTCATGGAGGAGTGATAACGATGACACTTGGTGACGACCTTGACTTTGTGTTTCTTCTGTGCAGAGTTATTGTATCTTCGCGTGGGTGGCCAGGTCGGCCGGTGTTGCCCTGTGTGGGCTGTTGTGACAGTTTTAGCCGGGTTTTCCGTTAATTAACCGGCAACCTCTTCTTTTTTAATGAATCGGGACCCCTACGGGCCGGCTTAAAAAAGATAGATCGACTTCCTTTTTGCACTTGTTAGAGTCCTTTTGAGAACGGGCCGACGGTGGTACCAGAGGTGGTTTGTGAACAGTCCTTTTTGCACTTGTCGCATAGATATTAGTGTGATCATCCCATCTTTTCAACTTTGTAATTACTCCATCCGTAAAGAAATATAAGAGTATTTAGATCACTACTTCAATAATTTAAAATGTTCTTATATTTCTTTGCAGAGGAAGTGCTATTTTTTTGGCTTCGCTCCCGTGCCGCTCCTTGGTGGCACCGAGGCGTCAAACCCTAGCCGCCAGAGGAGGGCGTGTTTCGTGCCTGCCCAGCTGCCGCTGCCGCTGGCGTTGGCCGCGGTGGCAGCGGGCCCCTGCCTCAAAGGGGGAGGGGCACCCGTGCATCGTCCTGGCGGCGGTGGTGGGACTCGGGGCGGCGGCCTCGGACACGGTCATGAAGGCGCTCTCGCCAGCGCGACTGTGAGCGGCGGCGCTGCACTTCGGCTGTGCAGGGAGCGACGGGGATGCCGGCTGATGGGTGTTCTGCTGGCTTGTGGTGGCTTCAGGTGCATCTTGGCGTTGAGCTTTGACGAGATCTGGCAGCCTTGAATCCGGCATGGACGAGCTGACGAAGGGCACAGCAGCAGGCTTTCTGTCTGTGCGTGATGGTGGGAGCACCCTGAACTAGGCACCTTGCGGCTGCTAGTCTAATGGCCTCCTTCCGGTGGGCTCGGGCCCCGGAGTGGGGTTGCGGTGAGCACATGCATCGGCGTTCGGCCGTGTGACATGCGTCGGCTGTGATGAGGTGCTATGGCGGATTATCTCGAGGCTTTGTGCTGGATCGAGTGTTGCTTGACTTCTAGATCCAGGGGATTCGCATGGTACGGCCTTGCAGGTGGTTGTGCAATCCTGATCTGGCGGTGATTGGGCTCCGCGAGTGCGCCTCCGCGAAGGTGATCTGTCTTTTGTGCTCTAGCTCTGGAAATGTCGGCTCGGGTCTGTGCAAGCCTGAGGGATGACCAAAGTAGAGCTCTCTCCGGCGAGCTGGTAGTCGGTGGCGGTGTGCTCCGTCATCGGTGTTGGTTCTTATTGACCAACCCGCCTGCGGGGCGGTCTTGCTGCGGATTGCAGTGGCCATCGAAAGGTTTTGATGAGGGTTTCTCTCTCCAAGATCCGGTGGTTGACTTCGCCGGTGAGATGCAATCTATGGATGGTGGCTTGATGCAGAGGAATGGTTGTGCAGCGGCAGCTGTGCAAGTAGCTGCTGGGATCGCGGAAAAGTGGTGGGGACAACATACGTGTTACTTTGATGGTGTTGCTATTTGAGCAACCGGTCTCGAGCTCCGGGGTGAAAGCCTAGGTCTGCCCAAGTTGGCTATACCTGGCAATGGTGATGTTTCTACGTCGTTACCTTGTTGAAGGCATTGCTCGGATATGCCCGGACTGTTCTTCAAGGTGAAAACCTAGATTCTAACCGTGGATGGTGGATCCGGTGACGACGGCGCTTAAGCACCACTCCCTTCCTGAAGGTGTTGCTATTGAAGAACATCGTTGTCTGTGTGATGTCAAAAACAGTTGATGCGGATATGGTCATTGTTGTAGCTTGCCAATTGCAGATCAGATCGCTTTGGGTTTTTCTTTTTTCCTTGCCTGCGCATAGCTTTGGTCTTAAATGACTTTGCTATTGCCGGCATGTTTTTGTGTGCGTGTGTTGGTGCTGGCTGTGTGCATCCTTACTATGCAGAGGCCAGGTGTGTGCTCATTGTGTTTGTATCTCCTTGATGCTTCATTTTGAGACAATAAAATTCACCCTTTGTCGAAAAAGAGGAAGTGCTATTTTGGACCTCTTTTTTCCCCACATTTGTACTCCTAAAGGGGTTGTTAGACTGGTATCCTGGTTTAATTTCGTCTATTTTTTCCTTTTTTGCCTCACCTCCCAGGCTCCCACCATCCTCTCCATGCTTGTTTTGTTATCCATCAGTTTATTTTTCTCTCCACTTTTTTCTTGTAAATCAACACTTTATTTTCGAAAATAAATAACAGATTTTCGTGAAACAAATACTGTTTTTTAAGGAAATGAACATGTAAATCATGACAAAAAATCTCATTACTTAATTTGTCATGAAGTGTTATCATCATCAGTATTATCCCCCCCCCCCCCCACTCCAAATTGTTCTCCGTAAGGAAAGCCACCACCACTCCCATGGTGAGATATCGATCTCGCCGTCCTGTGCACACACCAACCACCGACACTGCCATGTTGCCTACTCCACCAGCCGACGACCATGGCAGAGCCAGACTCCCGTGACCCTCGCTGCCCTCGGCCCATATGCAGACGGCACACCAGCACTAGATCCAGAACCGACGGCCATGGTAGAGCCAGACGCCCGTGACCCTCACCGCCCTCGGCCTATACGCAGACGGCACACCGGCACTAGATCCCTCTTGATCTGGTCAAGGACAGCCCGCATGCAACCACCCGAGAAAAATGACCGTCCTGACCGCAACCACCTGAGAAAAATTACCTCGCAGCCGCCGCAACACGCCTGAGCTCCAGAGCATTGCGGCGGGGCCGCCAAACGAAGATCTCGCCGCCCCGCACACCCGCCGTCGGTCGTTGGACCCCGTGGCAGCCCAGCACTTCCACCTCTATGGCCATGCCGCATGCCCGCCATCACGCATTGCAGATGCACACAGCATCACCATGTTCAACAGCAAGGCAAATGCAAACCAGATCATGCAATGATAACACAAAAGCTTGTGCTGTCGCATCACCACCAGCAATACGTGGTGCAGCGTGCAGAATCAGAAAAGGTTCACCACAACCTATTTACCATACATAATTCTTATTTATAACAACCATTTAACCTTTTTGGTGCTTGACACAGGACTAGTCACTCAAACAAACACGGTTCTCTGTCAGGGACTGGGTAAACCGAAGATGAAACGCACAACATATATACTTGCACACCATCACTTACTCACCGTTGCGACAATGAACCGCACCCATGGGACAGTCATATGTTTTGCTATTCACCACTCAACCAGAACATGAGGTAGCTATAGAACCCTAAGGTTGGTAAGGAAGGCCGCACAAAATTCCAGGAAGAGGAGCTGAGGTCCAGTAACTCTATGCATATCTAGCAGGTACTTGTCATCCCTGGTCTTGTAAAGCTGGAGAAAAAATAAAGGGTTTAGAACCAAATAGACAACTTGTATATACAGTACCATGCCAGCAAATTGTAATTTCTAACACCTGAAGCATAGAACCCACCAACACTGTGCAGCTTTAAATATGGGAAGTTATTTCTACCAATATGCATGAGTCAGTCGACAATAGTTGTTCGCAATAGCAGATACATATGGTCACTTTTCTCACTTCGTAACAATTATGAATCAAATATATTGGCTCCAGAAAACTGTTATTTTATCTAGTGATGCCACTGTGAAGGCGACATTGAGTAGAAAATCCCTTTTTTGTTATTGTGAAAAAATACGTTAGTAGTAGAAGGTGTAGCACACCTGGATTTCAAACTTGATCACAGCAGGTAGCCTCCTGTTAACACCGCCATTATCCATGATGGTAGAGTCATCAACAAATCTGTGGTTGGCATCCAACAACATATCACTGATCTGAGGAAACCCAGGGCACCACCTGCATTTCATGTTGTAGTCCCCATTCTTCTTCCAACGGACATTTAATTCCTTAAGTGCTTTTAGAACCGCAATCATTATCGCATGAGGTTGAGCTCGAGACTGCTGGATAAGTGATGGGATTAGATCAACAGCTGAATGTGCAAAACAAAGCAAAGTAAAGTGGACAGTTTGCAAGACCTGGAGCCCAAGAGCCCATTTTCTTTCAACGCGGTAATATGGCCGCAAGCCACTGCCTTGAGAATCATTACTTCCTGGAAGATAATACCTGGTACTTGGGCTTGCTGATTCCGATAGAGTAAATTGATTAAAACTCCTATCCTAGAGAACCATCCATTCATAAAGTTAATAGTGCTTAAACCTTTAGTGCATTAAATAGGTCACAGATGATGTAAATGTGGACTAACCAATGCTTGTTGATAGTCAGCCCCCAAATAGCCACTAGCAGCCCAGAACCGATTGTCCAAGAGCAAGTAATATGCAACAGTTTCCTGGAAACATATAGTATAAAGTTAGTTATGAAAACTGAATGGAATGAATCACAGATTTTTGTTTGAATATACCTCATTTTTGAGCCTATTGCACAGCGATTCACACACATCATCTTTATCATATCCCAGATTGACAACATCTTGAAGTGTATCTACATCAATCTTCTGAAAATGAACATCTAGCAAATCAGCATATCATTGCCATAAAAACGGCATTTGAATGCTCGATAGTAAACGAATTTTTTGATAAATAAAAGAGCAGCATTGCAAGGAGACTTGACATGCGACCTTTCTGAAACCAAGGGCACAACTATGGCCATTGATTTTCTTTGCAAATATTACATTGATATTCTGCCCATAAAAGAGAATATTTCATGACAAAAGTATTGATCTTAGTTTTCCTATCATCCATCCAAGATCCTGTATATATTAGTGAATAAAGACTGAAAAGTTTAACTGTGCAGATATGATAGTTGCTTGAATGTGAAATAGATGGGGTACCATTTTGGCTTGTTGTGCCGTGTTTGGTGGAGGCACTGCCAGGTGGCGTGGAAGGCGACTCTGAAACCATGGGTGGTCTCGAATTTCACGGATTGTGATTCTCTTCATGGGATCAACAATAAGCATTCTTGCAATCAAATCCATTGCAAGATCTGATAAATGATTTGGAAGGATATAGAAACCTCCCTGGAACACCAAACATGGGGGGAGTCAAAACTCCAGGAAAAAATGAATTCTAAAATCCAACTAATATACATGAATTTGTTGTTTCCAGAAAAAAAAGGTAAACACTTGTCAGATCGAACTTAATCTACAAATGTTTTGTCACACCTTTATCTTTTTGAACAGTTTGGGAATGCTGTCATCATCAAATGGAACAGCACCACAAAGTGGAGTATAAAGTATCACCCCACAGCTCCAGACGTCAACCTCAGGTCCAGCGTACAATTCACCTGAGATAACCTGCGCAGAAACAATCGTTAAAGCTATTAACCCAGATGATGCGTGAGAAGAATCATGAGGATAAGGAATCAAATAATACAAATAAGTGAATACCTCTGGTGCAGCATAGTTTGGAGTCCCGCAGCTAGTCTTCAGAAAATGGCCATCATGCATCACATTGCTTAACCCAAAGTCAGCAAGTTTCACATTATATTTGGAATCAAGCAACAGGTTTTCTGGCTTTAGATCACGATGAACAACCATGTTTTTGTGGCAGTATTCAACACCAGATATAATCTGTTCAACAAAAATTTAATTGAAAAAACTATTGAGACAAAACCTCAATATGCATTCGGTGAATCAGAAACAACCCTTCAAATTACATATTCGCCTTCAGAAGGGATATACCATCTCTTTATGTTTTAAAGCACAATTTCATTTAAGCACTGAGATTAAGACAATCAACGCATGAAGAATAAGACGGCATTTAAACAAAAATTGATTTAATTTGTGATACTAAGTTAACCAAGGCATGAGAAGATGAAGATGCCAAATGATACAAAAAACAACCAAAGAATCAACCAAAACCAATGAACTTAAATATAATTTACTTAGACGCTATAAATTTTTTAATTCAAAATTCGTTTGAAAATTTCATGTGAAAAAAATCTGAGTATTCTGTCATTTTCCGGAAATCGTGTTTTTCCGGCCCCTCCCGAAAAAAATTGTTATCGGTAAAACTTATGCAAACCAAGAAAGTTGATCGTGATTTGCACAGCAAGCACGTGAGGAAGGTGGACAACTAGCAAGCATGTCCATACATTTCACGAATTGAAATAAGAAGCTCAACATATTTTAATTCCCAAAACGTGTGTTCCGACATGCCAAGAGCAGAAAAGGCACCTGCTGGAAGATTCGACGAGCCTCATCTTCCTGTAACCGCCTTTTCTCAACAATGTAGTCCAATAGCTCGCCATTCGGGCAATATTCCATCACAACAAATATATCCATTGGTGTTTCAATGACCTCATAAATCCGGATGATATGAGGGTGAATGAAGTCAATGAACAGCCTCAATATCTTTATTTCTCTATTTGCTGGAAACAAGATATGAGAAAACAATAGAAGTAAAGTGTTAGACATTGCAGCTGCAAATTCTAGTAACTCGCAGCAACAACACACGAGGTGAACTTTCTTCTTAACTAAAGCCGAATGTATCATATGCTAATGTACATTATCTCGACTAAATGATCAAGTGGGAATCAGGAACATACCCACAAGTCTGACAAGCACTCTGAAAGCAGATAACTCGAAATCCTGAACAAGCAAGTCTAATGTACAAGGAGAAGGAGGCATACCTTTCTCTTCCATTACCATAGTTTTCATTTTACGACGGTTCAGAATCTTTATAGCAACTTTGTGTCCTGTAAGTTTATGCTCTGCAATCATCACTTTTCCAAATGTGCCTGCACCTAATGTTTTGCCCAGATTGTAGCTCTTCAATGCTTCAGAATGTCCACCTCCTCTAGTGTTCCCATCCATTTTCACTATGCCAAAACAAGAGAAACAATATATGTGATTCAGTAAACAGTTTTATAGTTCAGACACAAGTTGATCGAACTGGTGAAACACGAGTTACGCTGAATATACTGATCATGAATAACATGAAATATTTACAGCATGTCACTTCTTAGAGACCGGCCATGAGTGTTAAATGAGTGGGCTGACCATAAATGACCACTATGGGACATGACTGGCGAGGGCAATTGTGGTTCAATTAAAGGTTAATGAAATGGGTGAAGATTCCTTCTCAAATAGGGAGAGCCACAGCATATTCGATCGCTGAAGTATGGTTCAGTGACATGATCGGCAACCAACAAGTACTATCTTGTATGGATCGAGTAGGATCATAATATACTACCATAAAAATGCTTGGACACGCAGCACTAATGACTATAGGCCTTTCCTGATATGCAATGTATCAATTCTGGCAAGGATGGTTGGGATAACAACCACCGATAATGCTCGCTCGTACTTTGGATGCCCGGCCCTGGTGCGAAGACACATAACACATACTAGAATCCTAGCTAGTGGGTTAACACACAAATATTCTTGAAAAGGTTCGAAAATTAATACCATAACTAGGCATATATATATGTGTGTGGTAAACATGGAAGAGACATACAAGAAATGCAGTCATGCAACAATGAATGAGCTAACACATGAATCTGGTACTAGTACTACTCAATAACTGTTCACACAAGAACTACACGTACGACGGTATCAGCATCAGAATTAGAATCCCATCGCTCTGTAGGATCTTTTGCCGAAAAAAGGTTCCCCGCTTTGTATTATAAAACAACCAACACCGCTGGAGCGAGTAGCACAACAAGTCCAAAAGAAAAGAAAATAACAAAAAAGAAGAAATAAATGCCAACAACGGCAAATCGACAAAGCACGGATGACCCGCCACCGCTGCGCGCTCTGGGACATAGTTGCCAAGAATCCGGGGCGAGGAACGGGGTCGAGGGTCGCGGCTTGACACCCCTGCAGGACGTTGTTCAACAAGGGGTATACATCTTCGGAACGCTAATCGGGGACGCGGGTCGCGATCCAAAGGGCTTCGGGTCGATGACCTCGGTACGATACAAGGGTCATGGCACACATCCCGATGAAGTTGGGGGGAAGGAATCCCCTTTACAATCTGCAATGATGTATTACCTTATATTGCGGATGGAAAAACCCCGCTCGGGCTCGAGAGTAAATGGGCCACAAGTCAGCCCTTATGGCGTGATTTTTCTCATCTGCCATTATTACTTTCCCATGAAGAGTTTCTCAGCCAATTATCCCCAAATCCAAGTTCGTCCTCTATCGATTCATCTTCAAAGCACCAGTCTGGCAAGGATCAAGCTCCAAGCCTCCCACCGTTAGCCTGAACCCTCTCATGTTTGCCCTTCCCACCATTCTTCTGCCTCGAACTTCCCTAATCGGCGTCGGAATCCAAGCGTCTCGCAGCTCACGTAAGGTCATACCAATGTTGGTAGCGGGAGTGCGGGACGGGAGATGCCGCATACCGCGGCGTACAGCTCGAATTCCGAGACTCTGGCAGGCTAGCTGCCGGCGAAGTTCAGTATTTTGTAGTGCGATTTCCTGGTAACCATCAATTCCCCATGAATTCATACGTGTTTCTAGCAATCTTGCATTCTGGCTTCTTGGAATCATGCACCTCAGTCTGGGTCAGCATCCATCGATCGGGGTCGTGATCCGGCAATCAATCCAGCTCGACCCACCCTCGAGCGGGGTCGATCGACCCCGGGACGTGGATCGCACCACCGACCGTGAACCAGGCTACTATGCTCTGGAATCAGCCCACCACGGACCAAGGCTCCGATCTATCGCATACCAAGCAACACCTCTAAAAAGGGATGCGACGCCGACGATGCTACTGCCCGGACGTGTCCTAGGGTTTGCCCCGGCATGGGAAAGAGAGTGGGGGATGGATACCTCCGACAACCTCTAGGAAGGGATGGCGGCACCCGTGTCACCACATCGAAGCCAGAAGAGTCGGCAAGGGAGGGATTTCTGCCGCACTCCTAACCCCACTGACCAACCGGGCTGGAGCCAACCAGCCACCTCGCCGCCCACTAGCATGCGCCACCGTGGTCTTGACACCACCCACGCAGCCTTACTAAGATCATCACCACGAGGCCAAGAGGATAGAGAGAGAGACGCACCAAGCGACGGGAGCAGCAGCACCGGAGCCGCGCGGGAGGGAACTATCTCCACCGCCGTCGTGTGGGAGGCCCATGCCTCCGGCACCATCATGGTCGCCGTTCGTATGGAGCAGTGGGGCATACCAGGCCACCCTTGGCCCGGCAAGGCCTAAATCAGGCCCGCAAAGCCTCGCCGGCCATGCTGCAGCGGGGCGGCACCAGCGCCGCTAGCATCGACCCACCCATCGCCGCTCCTCCGCCTCCCGAAAGCCACGCCGACGACCCTCCCAGCAGCTGGCCCGCCCAGACCCAGATGGGGCCCGAAGGGCCTAGATCTGGGCCGAGCAGGCGCTGCCAGATCGCGCCGCCGCGTCACCCCGCTGCCAACGGCCGCGCCGCCGCCTAGTAGATCGCCCCGCTACCACACCGGAGATCCCCGCCGCCGCGCCGGACCACCACCGCCTAGGAGCACCCTGCGGCGCCGCACCGCCCCGCGTGAGCGAGATCCGACAGGGGAATGGCTAGCGGCCGCCGCTGCCAGCGCCCGGCCAGGCCCGGCGCCGGACGCCAACGACGGCGGCTAGGAGGGAGGGAAGGGGGAGGGCTCAGGGAGGGTGCGGACTGAGATTCAGGATAGTCTTGTGGGATCTTTTCGATCATATATAGGGTAAATTTGGGGGAAGTGAGATGGATCGACCAGCCGATCAATCAATAATAAACCAACTAATTAACCAATCAATCAGCAATCAAGACTTTCAAGTCCGAGCATGATGAGGTGAATGCTAGTCCGGGCGATTACCTTAATTACCTGGAGTCCTGGCCAAATCCCGTGGATAGAGGGAGGCGACAAGAGCGCCGGCCCAGTGGAGTGGAGACGGCCACGAATCGAGAGAGGTTTTTGGGGTCAATCGGCTGGTTGTTCTTCCCCGGTGGTGGGGTGGAGGCTTTATTAGGCAAGAGAGCTGCTTAGGCGGGGGCGGCGTAATCGGGGAAAAGGAAAGGTGAGCGTCAGCATCACCATCGCGCTTGCGTACTACACGTGTCGGCTCCCTCTGGCACCGCTAGCTGACCTCTTGCTGTGCTCGATCACCTCGCACTTGCGTCCCGGCCGTTTGGCTCTCACTCTGGCTGTCTTCCTCTGTCTCTTCTGTCGTTTCCCGGCCCCGCCCGTTTTTCTCTCCTTCCGTTTGCAATGCGTCGCGTGTGTCGATCGATTCCTCTCCGTCCGTCATCGGTTGATTTGGACGGTATAGGAACATGATGGACGACAGAGACGCTTTTCGGTCGCCGATGACGCGGCGCCGATGCAAAATTAAACCCATTAACAGTCGCGCGCCTCCTCGTGTATACCACGTCGATGGCGTGGGTTGGGCAGGAAAGATACTGTGTTGATTTTTACTGTACACAACGAGAGAAACAAAATCGAGCCGCCACGGTCCCTTCTTTTCCCTTTTCCTCTTGTCTAGGGTTACCACCGCCGCCGTCGGCGCCACCTCGTGAACTACCGCAGACAGGCGCTCCTGCCACTGCCCCTGCTGCCTCGTCTCCACCGGCCATCGCCGGCTTCGCCACCTGTCGCCGTCGAGGCCAGTCAAGTTGGTGGTCGCCGTGGCGAACGGGGTAGAAGCCGCCACCGCCGCTGCAGCCGCCGCCACGACAACCACCGCCTCCGACGCCTGTTCTCGTGTGTGCGCTCGACCTCGGCTTCCTCTTCCACCTCCCCGCACGAGCCTCTCGTCCTCTGTTCGTCGTTCGGCCTCACTCCACCCGCCGCTGCACTGCTTCTGTAGACCACCATGAAGGTGAGATTGCCCCTCCCTTACCCGATATTCTTCTCTTTTTCGGATCTATTGCTGCTGTGCTTAGTGGTCGTGGATGTTCTGTCGTTGCAGGTGGTTGTTGGTTGAGTGTGAGAGCTGTAGTTCTTCATCGATAGCTGATCTTGTTCATCAATGAATTATGTGTCTGTCATCGTCTCCAAGGTATGGTTTGTGCTCTACTGATGCGTATCCATGGATGTTTCTGTGTCGATTTTTGGTTCGTACCCGTGTCACTTCATTCACGCTCATGAACTGTTTGATCTTATGACCCCTCACTGTGATACGTTAAATTTGTTTTTCTTTTTTCAGAAATCGCACTAATCGGATCGTCGTCAGATTTGCCTTGCTGTTTCATCTGCTCAAAGGGTCATCTTTCTGTTGAGGTTCGATTTTCAGCGCTTTTCCTTGCCCCTTCAGTTTATTGTGCTTTTTCTTGTATTAGATTTGAAGCAAGTTCGTCCTTCTTCTTCTTCTTCTTAGAGATTCTGAGGAGAATTGTTATGTGTACCTCGACAGCGAGATTGTTCAGTTCGTTCTTCTTTTTGTAACTAGAGATTCTGAGAAAGAATGTTATGTGCCGCTGAATAAAGATGAATTTGAAATCAATTGAGCTGTGTTGTACGCTTTAATAGGAAATGAACTTAACTGAACTTGTTGCTGACGTTTAAAATTTAGTTATCTACAGAGAAACAACAAATACCAGTGTACTGTAGATTTTCTTGTATAAGGTTCCAAGCAAGATAGTTCGGTTGGTTCATATTTTTCTTGTTAGAGATTTTGAGCAAGATTGTTATGTGTGACTGTGTGAAGGTGGATTTCAAATCAATTCTGCTGTAATGTGCACATTAAAACAAGAACTGAGCTTGTGTGTGTGTGTGTGTGTGTTGATATGTTGACATGTCTTTGCTATTATGAAATCAAAGTAATATCCAAAAGCTTAACCTAGGTTCCATTGACTGAATTGATTATAGGCATTTTACTTCGATCAAAGTCCATACATCAACGGTGGATATATACACTCATCGATTTCTTTTGTAGGTTGTGGAAAACTTCAACGCTTCGTGTTGTAGGCCATGCCGTGTCATTGCATCTGTTTATGCTGAAATGTCAAAGAATTATCCTCAAGACCTCAACTGATGTTCCTGACGATTGATGTTGATGACCTAATGGTAATTCCATCTTACATTTGTTTGGATTATTCACTACAGGATAAATGACCCTAAGAAGTCGAGTTGGACATGTAATATTAACCGATGCTTTGTTAGAGCATCTCCAACAGCCGCGCAACGCGCAACGCGCTAAAAATCAGAATACAGCGCCGGGTGAGCCAGGTTTTGCGCGCGGCGGTGCGGTGGCTCCAGCGGCCGCCGCAAAATAAAGCGCGCCCGAGCCGCTCCAGCAGGCGCGCTATATTTCATCTTTTTTTCCCCTATGTGAACTGCGATTCGATACATATTTGGTTCAGATAGTACAAATATGGAGATAGTTTGGCACATAGCCCGCTTCTACGATACAAAGTAGTGCGTAGATAGTTCATAGTCTTCTCCTATGATTGAGATAGTTCATAGTTCGTCACATAGCCTGCTTCTACGATACAAAATAAAACGAAAAACTACTACTACTCGTCATTCTCCGACTCGGACTCTGCCTCGGTGATGTCCTCCTCTGACATCTGAGCGTAGGCGTCAAGGAATCGCTCGTCGCTGGAGTCCCAGGACGATGCATCTTTTAGCTTGATATTGAATTTAGCGACCGCCTTCCGAGTTTGCTTGTCCTCGCGATAGGCGGCTCGCTCCTTCCTTCTCTCCTCCCTCTCCGCCGTCCTCTCGGTGAAGAACTGTTCCTCGTTGATGATGTCTTGCGGGAAGTGTTGGCTCCACAGTGCCATGGCTTCCTCGTCCATCTCGGCCAGGCTGAGACGGCGCTCCCGCCTCCAGTTCTTGTGACGATCCTCATCGGTGCTAAGCCGCGGGAAAGGCGCCAACTCCAGTGCCCGCTCCCGCGTCACCACATCGATGAAGTTCATGTCCCAACGGGATCGTCGGAAGCGCCACGCCGCAGCGTCGTACACGCAGGCGCCATCCTGGGCGGTGTCGAAGGTTCCGAGGCCGAGGCGCACGCCACCGCTTGACCGAATCTCGGCGGAGTAGGTGTCGGACGGATGCACGCGGACGCCGTGGTAGCCCGAAGCTCCTCGGCGTCGAGGCGACATGGTGGCGCGGTGGTGTCGTGTCGGCGGCGAGGAGAGGAAGCGGTAGAGGGAGCGAGAGAGAGCGGCAGAGGGCGCTGCAATTTATAGGCGCGCCGGACGCGGTGCGCCAAATCTAGCGTGTGCGCTGCTGCCTTTTCCCCACGCGCGCAATCGTTTCCCGCCACCGCTGGAGCGCGTGAAAACGTCCCGCGCGCGCTAAAAAGCCGGTTTACCCCGCGCGCGCGTCTTTTGGTACGACTATTGGAGATGCTCTTAAGTCACAAACCTTTCAGCCAAACCTCAAAGTATGCCGTGTAGCTTCGTATCTTGTTATTTCCTGTTTTGAAGAAATATATGCAAACAGATATATATGTATGCAGTATTGTTTCAAAGAAATATACGAAAACAAGTAAATATTTGTTAATGCCAATTTTGTGGTGTGTGGTGGAGTGTTTTTGTCACCCTAATAGCTCGACCATGTGATGAAGAGCAGGTTGTTCTGATGCAGGTGACCCACCTTAGTTAGCTTTAGATGTGATCACTAATGCTTATTGACTATAGTTGTAGCTTCAGAAGTAGCATGCTAGCAGTCTATCATATATTGGCTAAGTCGCATTTGTGTTGGGTACATCAAGATGAAGACCACGAGACCCGATGAAAGACATCATGCTGATTCTGATGTGGAAATGGATTATGCCAAGCCTCTAGAGGACTTTGAAGGGTGTTCTCTTTATTTGGTTCCTTAGTCGTTTAGGTGATTATTTATATCAATACCATGTGTTCTGAACTTCTGATGCATGCCATTTTCTGTTGTAGGAGAAGCAGTACTCAGAATGCGAGAGTTAAGAGAGAATCTGCTGAAACTGAGGTAACAACAGATCAGGTAATTTACTTCTATTTTAAAGTACATGAAGATTTTAAAGTACATGAAGAATTGATCTGATTTTGCTGTCGTTTGTCTCTGTGTAGATTTTTGCTCAATTTGGGTTGTGTCTATGTGTTTCTCCATCCCCGTACCGCCCCCACCTCACCTGCCGAAGCAGGGGTGGCGCACCTCGTCCTTGCCTTCCTCAGCGCGGAGAGAGATGGCGACGGTGGCGGCTGGATCTGGCTAAGTGGCCAGCAAGGAGGACGACTTTACCCCGCAGCCGATGCCAACCAGCCACTTCCCTCGGGTGTCACCATGGTATTCCTCACGCGGTTGCCAACCGGCGGTGAGCAAGAGAACATTGACATTCAAATCGCTCCCATCGTGAGCCTTGAGGAGGTTGCCATCACCACTGACGAAGAGGTCGAGGACCTCCTTGATATGTAAGTCGTCATTACTTCTGTTGATCTGACCCAATCAGATCCTCCTCGTCAGTATCTTTATGTTTTCATGCATGGGCCATAATAAAACAAAGAACATATTGGCATACCACACTGTCTTATGACTGTATAGCAGAAAAATGCGTTGACAGAATTTTAAAAGCTTGGTTTGATAACCAAACAGGCAAATAGTTCATCTTTTGATCATCTCATGAAACAGAGAGTATTTTAATAAGCCATAAGGTACTAATTGCTTTCCTATGCAGAGAAGTATGAATATGGGGCTTCAAAATTTCAGTAGTACTGTCATTATCTCGGATTACATGATGTTGGTTGTTGTTATTCTACATACCCTTTTATGGTGCCTGAGGGACACACCTATGGTGGCTCTTTGGATTGTGAATGTCAAAGCCAACAATATCAATAGGCTTGTACAGATTATTCCGAAAAAGACGGTGATTGCTATGGGTTGTACATTCAAAATGAAATGTATCTGTTGAAGGGGGTGAGGTATGTCCCATGTTTACTCATACACATAACCTGTCTTGAACTTCAGGGTGGCAATACATTATTTGATGTTATCTCTGCTTATTAATATTCTGAATATTGTATTGGTTCTGGTTATTTCTATTATTAGAAAGTACATGTAGCAGTGCCTTTTGGCTATAGCAAGCAGTAAATGAAGTAGCATACCTCTCCTGCCTGTATATGATAATATCAAGTTCAAACTGTAATTGCTGCATTCAGTACTTTGTTTGTTAAATCCTTTTCAGGTTAGTGAACTGAGATCATACAGGTCGGAGGAAAGTAACATATGACAGGAACACAATTTTAGAGTTAATATAATAATCTGAATTAGAAGAAAGATGCTACATCAATCAAACCATAAAAAGCATGCCGCTCAACCCTACAGGTTTGCTGGCGGTGGCCGCTGAACATTGTTTTGGTTTTAGAAATGGAACATTTGTGTACCACTAATTTGATCATGTCCTTTAGCCAATGTTAAATGTTGTGAATTTCTGGTTCTAGACCATCCAAGTTGTCTTTCAAAATAGTATTATATGTCTTATCTCTCCAGTACTTGCAAGCATTTTGACGTTCAGGGCTTTTGGTTCCCTTTTAGATATGTGAAAGGCAACCCATGCAACAAATTTCACTGGGAAAAATTACAGTCTCCTGACAAAGTTACAGATGCTTTGTTTAACTTGATGATCCATAAACAAGATATAAATCTGCAGCTCACTAGAATTCAACTTTTTTTTGCCTGCTGCTTATCGTCCATGGCATTTTTATGGTTGCATTAGCATGTTCAGAACTGGTTTGACCATCTCATGTATGGTCGTATGCCGTATGTGTATGATTGGTGTGCCTAGAAATCACATGCATGATAGTATAACACAGATCCATCTGAACTAAGACTGGGTGTACCCAGGGCTGGGGCGACTGGGTTAGGGTATAAAACTATAAATAAATATGTTTCTTTTCTTTCCTTGTGCTGATTTTTCCTTATCATCTCGCTATGTTTGTCCAGCTAGGGAATCACGAGGTTTTTCATGTCCAACGGAACACAAGCCTTTTTTAAATACATGTTACTTCAGGCACTGCGTTTCAGATCGGCACCGCTTTACTCATGTGTTGGGTTGCCAGTTTTGAGCCACTTAATTTATGGATTGCATTTGTTGTCACTGTTGTTTAATACCAAATATATTATCCGGCTGGCTAGATTTTTATTAGTGTTTGTATCACAGGCTGCAAAGAATCTTGTAGTTGCGACGGCGGCGGCTTCAGTTTGTGCTTTGAGGGGCACCTACTGCAAATACAACCTTTTGGATCAGGTATGTATCATATGGCTACTTGTCTCCCAGCACACATGAACTATAGCCTTAATCCTGTGTAGTAACCTGTTATGTCCCATTTTGGCGCTGTCGTCGTCCTCGCACCATCGCGCGTGGCGTAGGAGACACAGACGAGGTCGAGCAGTCTGTGCCTTCGTGCTCTTCTCTCGGCGTGTGGAGCCGAGGATACGGACGAGGAGACCAAGTAATCTGTGGCATCTTCATCGTCGTCCTCTTGGTGCGCGACGCTGGAGAGACGGACAAGGAGGCCAAGAGCTGGAAGTGCGGCTATATATGTAGTGCTTTGATGGGGAACTATCTTAGTGTGCCAGTATACACTGTAGTGGTTTGTATTGATAATTCCATGCTAAATTTCTACTCAGTACCAAATGAATAAATTGTCACTGCACTAAGCTGAGTTCACGCAATTGTGTTATGCCAATTGAAAAATGCTAATAGGAATGGATGCATACATGCTTATTACATATAAGAAGATGAAAGGGGCGTACTCTACCTGGCACCGCCCAGCTTCCTTTCAAGCAGCGCACCAAGGGTGCGCCCCAACCACTAGTATGCATGCCATGTGGCCGGCGTTGGCGGTGGGTGGGATTAACTAGAACGTCGGTGTTAAATGCGCGAAGAGGACGTTGGCTATACTGGGTGTGTACGCACGTTGGACTGTTTTCTCATAATTTGTTTTGTCTGTTCGTAGTAACACAACTAGCAGCCAGAGACGCGGTGCCATGCCGCGCCTGTGTATAAGCCCGTTGTTGATTATTTTTTGTCTCGATGTTGAGATGATAGGGTAGATAAATGTTGCAACAACATATTTGGTAAGTGCCATTGAGTAGATCAATGGATCTGGTGGCATACATGGTCGATGGACATCTTTTATCTGTATTAATGTTTTGGGTAATGATCCTTAAATATTTTCTACTTATGACAATAAACTTTTTTATGTCTAGCTTGAACACATTCTTGGCTACAAACGAAACAAAACGACATACCCCTACATGCCAGGTCCATGACATCGAAATTCAGTTAAACTGAGCATCAAAATATTCTTATCAATACACCAAAGTGGAGTAAGTGGTCGTGCATAATTGCCATATCTCCTTCATTCAAAACAGGATTATTTACATGATAGCAATATGTGTCATGTAGAACAGCCTATACATAAACTCATTGAAGCTTTGCCCACTAAAAGAAGCCAAAGAAGGAAACGACCATGGCGAGATCACTGGATACTCTTCTCTGACCATTTCATCAGCACATCTAGTAGTTTTCCCCTAGCATGAAGAACATGAATAATATCACAATGATTCAGGTGCTATTCATGAAGATTGTTTGAATATATGTATGGGGTCACTCAGAAATAATTCAGGTGCTGTGATATCTTTATCCGAGAAAGTAGGAAATATGAATTAGTGTTATGTACCTCATTTGTCTTCGAGCTGGTTGTTGTGTTAGTACTGAACATAATCGACTGATAGGGGGATCACTAAGGTGTTGGCGTAGAAGAAAAAGATTCTTGTGCTGGTCAGTCGCAGCGAGGCTAGCAATGCCCAGTTTTGCACATGCTCTGTTGCTTGAACTTGGAAATAACAGAAACTGGCATCAAGCGATCTGCTGTTTGGAGTGACCATGACGACAAATTTCTTGCCAGGGAGTCCAATATCTCCAGCGGCACATACGGACATACCCAATTCGTAAAACCATCATAGTCTACGTTCTGTCCGGTGGCAGTGTCACCCTGTTTTTTTAGGAAGGTAAACTCCGCAAACACTGGATTTGCTTCTTCATTGGCGTCTATGTCAGGTGGCAGGTTCACCCTGTTTTTTGAGAATTTTTTTTGACATAGTACGGACGGAAGTGCTCATAGATACGCGCATACACTTACCCCTATGAACACACACGCACACACTATCCGTATGAGCACATTCGATAAATTGAGCCGACATATCATCTTCAGATTTACGAAGTCACCGTAGGCGCCTCGTCATCGACGGGAACGTCTCCTCCCACTGAAAGTGCATCGCCGGAAATCTTGAAATAAATCCAGAAATAATGCGAGCACCAGGATTTGAACCCTAATGGGCTGAGGAATCCATAAATAATTTGGTTTTGTTTGTTCGGAGTAACACAATGACAACTCAAAAAAATCACTACCTCAGCACCAGTCATGATCCTGGTAGCTGCTTATTAATTTTTGGGTGTCACGTCTAAAAAAAAGGGAAACGTTTCCCTACGACCGACCGGCCAAAACTTCAATGTGTCGTGTCACGCCACATTATACCTACCAATGCCAGGGCGCCACATGTTCTTGCGGGCCCACGCACATGCCTTCTTTCTCTCCTTCCGTTTTCATTCTGTCGCCAGGGACGTATTCAAGGTGAATGGGAAACGTTTCCCTGTGACCGACCGGCCAGAACATCAGCGCGTCGTGTCACGCCACCTTATACCTACCAACGCCAGGGTGCCACATGTCCTTCCGGGCCCACTCACATACCTTCTTTCTCTCCTTCCGTTTCCATTTCGTCGCCAGGGACGGATTGAAGGGGAATGGGAAACGTTTCCCTACGACCGATCGGCCGAAACTTCAGTGTCTCGCGTCACGCCACGTTATACCTACTAATGCCAGGACGCCACATGTCCTTGCGGGCCCATGCACATCCCTCCTTTCTGTCCTTCCGTTTCCATTCCGTCGTCAGGGACGGATTCACGGGGAATGGGAAACGTTTGCCTATGACCGACCGGCCAAAACATCAGCGTGTCGTGTCCAGGGCGCCAAATGTCCTTGCAGGCCCACGCACATCCCTTCTTTCTCTCCTTCCGTTTCCATTCCATCGCCAGGGACGGATTCAAGGGGGGTCGAGACCCCCTCCCCCCCCCCCCCCCCCCCCCCCCACCGAACGATCGTGTCGCCCCTTAATAGGGGTTAGTTTTTTGCTAAGTTTTCCTAGTTAATCACAGACCGTCTGTTGGTTTGCCCCCTGACCCTGTGTTTTTTGTAACGTGAAGCCATCCAGGTACATTCTTTTACAGGCCAAAAGCCCAGAATAGCAAGTCGCATTGCAGCCCATCACAGAAGATAAAGTGGCCATTTAATAGCGATCTAATCTCAAAAAAACTTAATGGCGATCTACTCTCTCTCTCTCTCTCTCTCTCTCTCTCTCAAAAAGAGCGATCTAGCGCAGAAATTCAATTTGGCTCCCGGGTGCACATGGTCCCGGGCTCAAAAATATTTTTTCAAATGCCAATAGAAATTAAGATTTTTTTATGTGATCTTAGTCACATTGAAATGCTACCTGCAAATTCTGAGGCAAAAAGTTTAAATATTTTGGCTTGTGAAAAAATAACAAATTGAAACCAAATGTCAACTAATAGTTTTTCACCAACGGAACACTGCTGCTCCGTTTCGCATGAAATTTGTCAAGCATGCTTGCCCCACTAACACGAACATCTACAAAAAAGTTCAGATTTTTTTTACAAAAATTACATTTTGGTGAATTTATTGTTCCCGGGTGCCAAAATGCCCCTCCCGATCTAGCGTAGAGATAAAGGAGCCATGTACACACAGGCTACTATAATCACTACATTTCCAAACCGCCTGTTGCGATCTAGCACGATGCCTGCAGCGACTGTTATCGATTTCTTCATCATTCCGTCGTATCGCCAAAGCGGAGAAGGAAGGGGGGCGGCCGGGGTGAGCATCGATCCATAGGCGCTTTATTGGTAAGCGGGCAGCACGGATGAGGGGCAACGAAACAAGGAAAAAGGTACTCTAGTTTAATGTGAGCATTAGATTACTCCTTGTTTGTCCTTTTCAAACTCTCATCTTTCTCCCTTGCTTACTTCCATAGAATTGCAGGTCTTTTTGTGTTCTAGCTAGCTTTGGGATTGGGTTGAATCAGTGATTCGATCCCATCAGTTACATGGAAAGTAATGAGATTAAGTAATGTGTTATCTACAACTTTGCATTGTTGGTGATTATTAGTTTGTAAGATTATCTTATGTTTCTAGAGTTGTGAATTTGTTTTACATTTATCAACTTTCTATCGAGTTTTGATCAAGTGAATGGAATTAACAAAGAAAAACGGGCATGATTGCAGATGCCATCTCCATTAGACCGACCCTCAAAAATTTCTACAGCATAGCAGTTGCCCATGAAACTTAGTGTGAAACCTTGCCCTCTCCCCTATGCCAAATCCTGGCTTCCGTCCCTGTCTGCCGTGTTTCCTCCTCTAGTCGTTGATTAATTTGGGCAGTATAGGATTGACGGCAGGGACCCTTTTCGGTCGCCGGCGCCGCGGCGCTGATGCAAATTATGCATGCCGTGCAGCCGGCGTTGGCGGTGGGTGGGATTAACTGGAAAATTGTTTTTATGTGCGCGAAGAGGACGTTGGCATATTGGGTGCACACGCATGTTGGTCTGTTTTCTCCGAATTTGTTTTGTTTGTTCATAGTAACAAATACCTTCCGCGTGATACCTCCAGAGTTAGTGTTTCCTTCGGGGTTTTTTTTTCGAGGATCTTTTCTCCCATTTTCACATGTGCGACACAGGCTGTGTTTTGTCGCCATGTTGGAGGCGTTGCCTTATTGTTGATGTGTTGACTTTTTGTGGTTGGTATCCACAACTTAGATGAAATACTAAGGACTAGTTCAGGCATTCGGGCCGGGCTTTAAGCAAAATAGTGAAGCCCGAGCCTGACCCGGATGTTGTGACTTCTTGCTCGGGCCAGGCTGCCTATGCATAGGTGTACGGGAATGGATACTCCAGAGTGTGAGAAGTTACACTTCATGGAGTGAGAAAGATGTGCTACGTGGAGAGTATAGGCAAAATGAACAAAAATAACCCAAAGGCGAAAGAAAATCATAGAATAAACTGTCGGCAAAACTATTTCACCTAGCTAATCCTTTTGAGTAGTGCACAACGCGTGTGCGCTATACGCAGGGCCGGCCCTGTGGGGGGCAGGGGGCGGCCGCCCCGGGCCCACTGAATCCAGGGGCCCCTCCCCAGATATGTTACGTAGGTTAGCTATGGCCCAAAAATTTCCGGTGATCAGCGAAAATTTGTATGGGCTGGCCACCTCGGCCTCACCTAGCACGAGCAGGTCACAGGCAGCGCTCGTACGCACGCAGTAGGTCGCAATCAATGAGGCACGGGTGAGGGAGTCCCGGATTAAGGGGTCCTCGGGCGTCCGGCCTGTTATCCATGGGCCGGACTGATGGGCTGAAGACATGAAGACCAAAGACCGTACTCGTGTCCGGATTAGACTCTCCTTGGCGTGAAGGCAAGCTTGGCGACCAACTATGAAGATTCCTTCTTATGTAACCGACTCCATGTAAACCCTAGATCCCCCGGTGTCTATATAAACCGGAGGGGTTAGTCCGGAAGGGACATATACATACTCATTACCATATTCACATAGGCTAGGCTCCTAGGGTTTAGCCATTACGATCTCGTGGTAGATCAACTCTTGTAACACTCATATTCATCAAGATCAATCAAGCAGGAAGTAGGGTATTACCTCCATAGAGAGGGCCCGAACCTGGATAAACATTCTGTCCCCCGTCTCCTGTTACCATCGATCCTAGACGCACAGTTTGGGACCCCCTACCCGAGATCCGCCGGTTTTGACACCGACATTGGTGCTTTCATTGAGAGTTCCTCTGTGACGTCGACAACAGGGTCGATGGCTCGCCTTTTTATCAAGGACGGTATCACTTCCGGAGGAGCCCTGGCCTCAGGCCAAACCCTCCGGCTTGGCGGTTTCACCATGGCCGCCCGTTCGTCCATTAAGCCGACGATGACTTCCCAAGTCATCAAATATCACCTTCGTGTTGGCCCTGAATACTCCGAATGGATGGATCCGGGGGATATATCGTCTTTAAACGCACAGTTCGGGACCCCCTACCCGAGATCCACCGGTTTTGACACCAACATTGGTGCTTTCATTGAGAGTTCCACTGTGCCGCCGGCAAAGGGCTCGATGGCCCCTTCGATCGTCAGTAATGACGTCGTCCAGGGAGAAACCTTCCTCCCCAGACAGATCTTCGTATTCGGCCGCTTCGTACTGCGGGCCAACTCGCTTGGCCATCTGGAGCAGATCGACAGCTGCGCCCCTGGCCATCAGGTCAGATTTGGAAGCTTGAACTACGTTGCGGATATCCGTGGAGACTTGATCTTCAAGGGATTTGAGCCCACGGCGATCGCTCCCCCTCACCCCGATGAACGTGACTTAAATCTGTCATCGGATCACACCCAGGAGATGGTTCCTGCCACTGCAACGGTCTTGCAGCCAAAGCAGATCGTGCCATCTGAGGCCGTAGAGTCCGTGGTGTTATAGCCGCGCACGGACTCAACGCTCTACAATATTTGCTTTAACGGAACTTTGGACTTGTCTCCGGCTATAAGTTCCGGACTGTGTACTCCTGCGGACACCGAGCTAGATCGGTTATGGATCTTCGAGTTTAGCGCCGCTGACGTTTTCCAACACTCGCCTTTGGGTGACGTGCTAAAATCTTTAAAGAATTTTTCCTTGGAGAAGGACTCACAGCCGAACTATGTCCGGTTCGAGCTAGAGACAGATGACGAGGAATTTTGCTTCCCACCCGCCACCCACTTCATAGCCACTGTCGATGACTTAACCGACGTGCTTGACTATGGCTCCGAAGACATCGACGGTATGGACGATGATGCCGATAAGCAGCAAGGCCAAGACCCGCCATTCACCGGACGTTGGACGGCTACCTGTTCGTACGACGTGTACATATGGTTGATACACCCGAAGGATCTGGCGACGACAAAGAAGAGCCAGATGCGAATAAAACCTCTGAGACGCAGTCCAAGCGCCGACGCCCCAAGCGTCGTTCTAAGCCTTGTCGCTCAAAGGACGGGAACACTGGCACCGAAGAAAATAGTACTCCAGGCGACACCGAAAACAATGAAGACCCTGTCGGAGCTGCATCCGAACAGGAGGAACACGGCAACAGGCAAGACAACCCTGATGAACAGGCTATAGAAGATGACTCGGAGGACGATAGTTACTGTCCACGCTCCGAAGAGGAGACAAGCATCGGCAACGAAGACTTCATCGTGCCTGAGGATCCTCTGGAGCAGGAGCGCTTTAAGCTTCAGCTCATAGCCACTTCAAGGAGCCTGAAAAAGAAACAGCAGTAGCTTCAAGCTGAACAAGATCTGCTCGTCGACAGATGGACTGATGTCCTGACAGCCGAAGAATACGGCCTCAAGCGCACATCCAACAGCTATCCGAAACGCAGACTGCTACCTCAGTTCGATGACGAGGCCCCGGAGCACATATCTTCCTCGCGTAATACGGAACAACCACCACGTGGTCGAGACAGGCCGACCGACCAGCCACCCCGCGGTCGGGATAAAGCGGCAACTCAGGCCGAACAGCAACCGGCCCCACCGCCCCAAAAAAATAGACGGAAGAGTTCGGGGCCACACGTACGACCTCCGGCAAACCCTGGACAGTAGAGGAGGACATACAAGATCGATCTACGGATCGCGAAGACGTGCCCCGAGGCACGACGACAGCTACCTATTCGGACATGACAAACCTAACTACGCCCGGGTCGAATGCCGCAGACGGACTCCATCAGAGCTACGCCGCGATGTGGCCCGATACAGAGGTGCCGCACACCCTCTCTGCTTCACAGATGAAGTACTGGATCACGAATTCCCCGAGGGGTTCAAGCCCGTCAATATCGAATCATATGACGGCACAACCGATCCCGCAGTGTGGATCGAAGATTTTATTCTCCACATCCACATGGCCCGAGGAGATGACCTCCACGCCATCAAATACCTCCCATTAAAGCTCAAAGGACCAGCTCGGCACTGGTTAAATAGCCTGCCTGAGAATTCCATCGGCAGCTGGGAGGACTTGGAAGAGGCTTTCCTTGATAACTTCCAAGGAACTTATGTCCGGCTACCAGATGCCGATGACCTAAGCCACATAGTTCAACAACTTGGAGCATCAGCCAGAAAATTCTGGACTAGGTTCCTAACCAAAAAGAACCAGATCGTTGACTGTCCGGATGCCGAGGCCCTAGCAGCCTTCAAACACAGCATCTGTGACGAATGGCTAGCACGCCACCTCGGCCAAGAAAAGCCGAAGTCTATGACAGCCCTTACGGCACTCATGACCCGCTTTTGCGCGGGTGAGGACAGCTGGCTGGCTTGTAGCAAAAACATAGCCAGCGAGGCAGGCCCCACTGAGGCCAAGAACAGCACCGGCATGCTCCGGCGCAATAGACACAAACGCCGAAGCAATGGCGACAACACCGATGACACCACAGTCAACGCCGGATTCAGTGGTTCCAAGTCCGGCCAACAGAAGAAGCCCTACAAAAGAAATAACGAAGGACCTTCCAGCCTGGACCGCATACTCGACCGTCCGTGCCAAATTCATGGCACCCCGGATAAGCAAGCCAATCATACCCAATAGGGATTGTTGGGTCTTCAAGCAGGCTGGCAAGTTAAATGTCGAAAACAAAGAAAAGGGATCACAAAGTGAGGACGAGGATGAAGAGCCCCGGCAGCCGAACACCGGGGGGCAGAAGAAATTCCCCCCCAAGTCAAAACGGTGAACATGATGTACGCCACGCACATCCCCAAAAAGGAGCGCAAACGGGCACTCAGGGACGTCTACGCGGTACAGCCAGTCGCCCAAAAGTTCAATCTGTGGTCGTCATTTCCGATCACCTTCGATCGTCGAGATCATCCGACTAGTATCCGCCATGGCGGTTTGGCCGCACTGGTCCTTGACCCAATCATCGACGGATTCCACCTAACACGAGTCCTGATGGATGGTGGAAGCAGCCTCAACCTGCTGTACAAGGATACAGTACGGAAGATGGGCATTAATCCCTCATGAATCAAACCAACAAAGACTACCTTTAAAGGAGTCATACCAGGCGTAGATGCCCGCTGTACGGGCTCAATCACGCTGGAGGTGGTCTTCGGTTCACCGGACAACTTCCGAAGCGAAGAGTTAATCTTCGATATCGTCCCCTTCCGCAGCGGCTACCACGCACTGCTCGGACGAACCGCGTTTGCTAGATTTAACACAGTGCCACACTATGCTTATCTCAAGCTCAAGATGCCCAGTCCACGCGGCGTCATAACAGTCAATGGCAATACGGAACGCTCCCTCCGAACAGAGGAGCACACCGCCGCCCTAGCAGCAGAAGTACAGAGCGGCCTTCTCAAGCAACATTATAATCCAGCTGCCGAGCCCCTGGACACCATCAAGAGGGTCCGGACTACACTGCAACAGGACAGCGCGGCTCGTCAAGAGCTCGACTAGCAATTCGGCCTCCGTCCCAGTCCCAATGAGGTAGTGGCATTCGTACAACGCGTACACAATTACGCACTCAAAATTCCATGGACATCGACAGAGGCACAAGATAACCCGGGGTCTACAGTTCGGCCAGACCGATCCCGGACACACATACTTTTACTTCTTTTTCTTGTTTCAGGTACCTTTTTTCGCGGGCCTGATCGCAAGTCCTTTAGAAGGATTGGCATACAACGGAGGCAAGCAGCACAGGTGTGTAGGGTAACCTTTATACGTTCTTCTTGACGGTATTCATACTTATTTCTCAGGACCCGCACGTTGCGCCCTATTGATTCCGGCATGTTAAATAGCCGGATACTTCTCGCACCATCGATACAAGATACGCCTTGACGTGTCCATCCAGTTATAATAAAAATGTTCATGGCCCAGTTTCTGTGGTTTTTTGCTTCTTACTTCGTTTTATTTCGATCTGCTTATTTGCTGCATCGATACTCTTTTATGTTTCATATTCGCCAGGGGCTACCCGTCGCCCCCCAATACGGCAGCACAGTCCGAACACTTCTTATATATAAGTTCGGCACCCCGAATTTAGCATTATATGCATTGGATCCGAATCATGTCTTTGGTCAATAGTTGGGTTGCCCGGCTCCTGTGCTTGCTACCCTACGTTCCGCTCTATCGGCTAGGGTAGTAAAGGGAGAACTACTGTGATTGTGCCCTGGCCTCGACCAGATGAGCACCTCAGTAGAGAAAGCCGAAAACTGACTGTCATGACATGGCGAGAGCCGGTCAGCTACTCGAGGGTTACAAATCGTTGGAGATTTTTTCCGCGTTAGGCAAGAGATCGGCACTTCCCGATCAGATGCTACAGTACTCTGGTTTAAACCAGGGGCTACGCCCATGCTTTATTATAAAACTCCTATGGCTAAGTGAGGGCGTCCAAGCCGTAAAGTCTGATTGCCTTGTTCGTTGCGCTAAACAACTCCTTCAAGGACCATATAATTGGATCAAGATTGTTTAAATTCCATCCCGAACACCTCCGTACTACCTACGTGAGGGCAGAAGCCGACGACTGGCCAACCCTCAGATTACAGGCAACACGGCCGCATAGGAGGAAACAATTCAAAGCATAATAAAATTACTTTACAAAAACCGGCTTTGTTCCCATAACACAAGGCAAAGGCAACATGAATACATTTATTCAAATACAATGTCCTACGAACATTGCGCCGCTACAAGTCGAGACCCCTCTACGACATCCGCGAAATATCACTCGGGTGTGCGGTGCTCCTTGCCCTCCGGCGGCCTGCTGGCAACGTCAACAGCGTTCATCTTCGCCCACCACATCTCGCAGGGAGCGAAGGCCATACGGGCACCTTCAATACAGGCGGAGCGCCTGATGACGTCCAGCCGAGGACAGACGTACATCATCCGCCTCACGAGTCCGAAGTAGCTGCCAGGCATAGCTTCGGCTGGCGATAGCCGGATTGTCAAATCCTTCATGGCTAATTCGGCCACCTTGTGCAGCTCCACCAGCTGTTTCAGCTGATCGGTGAAGGACACGGCAGGCTCTGACACCGCATATTGCGACCAGAAGAGCTACTCCGTGGAACCCCCTCCTTCGGCTCGATAGAACTCCACGGCGTCCGATACACTGCGTGGTAGATTAGCAAAAGCCCCTGGGGAACTCCGAACCCGGGTTAGTAAAAGGTACTACTTCTCTACATACTTGCTTTGCATCTTAAAAGCCTTACCCGCCATGATCTTCTTGGCCTCATGGATCTCCTGGAGGGCGGCCTGGGCCTCATTCGGTGCGGTCTCCGCGCTCTGACGAGCCTTGGTGAGCTCGGCCCCTTGAGCCGACGGATCATTCTCGAAGGTCGCACATTTGTTAACCCTATCCTAGAGCTCCTGCTGGACTTCTTTGACCCAGGCCTTTAGCTTCTTGCGGGAGGCTTGCTGCTGGACAGCCTTCTCCTCGGGCTCGACCAGGGCCTTCCTCAGGGACTCGACCTCGGTCGCGGCTTCTGCACGTATCACAATACCGCTGTCAATATACAACGCTTATTCTTTCCCGAACATATAGCAGGTCGTTCCTCACCTTGCTTCTCCTGGAGACGAATTCTAACCTCGCCGAGCTCGTTCTCGGTCCGCTCCAGCCTCCGCTTTAGTTCGGAGACCTCGGCAGCATGCGAGGTCGCAACCAACAGGGACGCCTGCTTATCGATACATATTCAGTCAGCCTCTTATAATGAAGGATTGATCCTCTGTCCGGTTCTTCTCGCCGAACACCGGACAGCGTCTCACGGGCTACGGACTACACGGGGTTTTTCTCTTTCTTACCTCGAAACCTGTTAACAGGCTGCTCCAGGCTTCATTCAGTCCGCTCTTGGCGGACTGAACCTTCTCGATCACCGCACCCATAAGGACACGGTGCTCGTCCACGACGGAGGCGCTTCGTAGCGCCCCCATCAGGTCATCCGACGCTCCTGGATGGACAGGGGCCACCGGTGGAGGCGGCGCACCCGCCTCCTTCAAAGGGGGCTGTTCGCCCGACTCCGGAGCCATATGGGTCTCCAGAATCGTATTCGGCTGAGGGCCGAACTGGATACGGCCCTCTTCGCCAGTCTCCATGGGGATTGGCTCCCCCATGTGTCTGGCAGTGGAGGTCTCACCTTGTGGTGCCTCCCGGGCAACGTCCTAGGCTTCTCCCTTCGGAGCGGTCCTCCGGGACAGCACTTCCGTGTTGTCCCTGGCCCCGGGGGAGTAAGTAGGCGGTGGCGACATGCTCGCCATCTCCGATGGAGCCAACGAACCTCCAGATGAGGATCGCTGGATAAGGTCACGGGCCGGACTGCAATGGTTTAGTTAACCATGTTAAAATAATGAAGAGAAAGGGCTGGATGTGCGCATAAATAAGCCATGTCACTTACGATGCGGCCTGGGGCTTAGTGCGGGGGCGTCATTCCGGACTACTGTCAACGTCCCACACGGTATTGACCGCTGGGGCACCCTTCCCCTTTTTGGGCGCTTTCGCCTCCGGATGTGCCGAGGCCGCCCTCTTTTTCTTCTTCTCCTCGGGAGGAGGATTGTTCTCCTCGTCCTCCTCTTCCTCGTCATTGTCCTCGGGGACAGAGGAATGGGCCTCATCGTCTTCGGACATCGCGTCCGAAGTGCCCTTGCGACGGGGGCCACTCTTGGCCCCCTTGGCCTTCTTCTCCGGCGCCTTGTATGGTGCCGGCACCAGCATCTTCGCTAGGCATGGGATGACCGGTTATTCGGGCAGCGGAGCCGGACACTAGATCCGCTTCGCCCTCTCCACCCAGTCCTGAGGGAGCAATACTAAAATCTCAGACATCATCCTCGAAACATTTAAGTTGGGGATACGTCAAAAGTAACATACCTCACTGGTGGGGTGTTTACAGTTGTGACCACGGTCTGAATCCATGGCCGGCGGTTTCTCATTTCCCTTAAAGAGCAACCTCCAGGCATCTTCGTGGGTGGTCTCGAAGAGCCTCACCAGGGTCCGATGCTTCTTCAGGTTGAAATCCCAGAGAGGTGTCCTCTGCGCTGGCATGGAAGAATCCGGTGAACTAGCATCACCTGGATCACGTCGACGAGCTTGACGTCCTTGGCTATCATGCTCTGGACGCGCATCTGCAACGCTATCAGCTCATCAGACGAACACCAGTCCGGACTCTTCTCGACCCAAGAGGTGAGCCGCATGGGAGCGCCGGAGCGGAATTGGGTAGCCGCGGCCCAGGTGGTGCTGCGGGGTTCTGTGATGTAGAACCATTGTCTCTGCCACTCCTTCACTGTCTCCACAAAAGTACCTTTCGGTCAGGAGACGTTGGGCAGCTTGCTCACCATGGTTCCTCCGCACTCCGCATGCTGGCCGTCCACCACCTTCGGCTTCACGTTGAAGACTTTGAGCCACAGCCTGAAGTGGGGTTGGATACGGAGGAAGGCCTCGCACACGACGATAAACGCCGAGATGTTGAGGAAGGAATTCGGGGACAGATCATGGAAGTCTATCCCGTAATAATACATCAGCCCGCGGACGAAGGGGTGGAGTGGAAACCCTAGCCCGCGGAAGAAATGGGGGATGAATACTACCCTCTCTGTGGGCTCCGGCGTGGGGACGACTTGTCCCTCGGCCGGTAGACGATGGGCGATCTCCTTCGCCAAATATCCAGCCGCCCGAAGCTCAGTAATGTCCTCCTCCTTGACGGAGGAGACCATCCACTTGCCCTGACCGCCGGATCCGGACATGGTTGCTTGAGTGGAAAGGAGATGAGAACTTGGGCGCTGGAGCTTGAGATCTGAAAGGCGGAGACAGAGAAACAGCGTGAGGAGAGGAAGAGGGAATCCTTATCCCCTTATAAAGGCAGCAAATATTAAACGCCTCCTCACTCGCCTTAGGATTCGCCTGTTCCCAAGGGCTGTATAAATGGCACGGTTGAGTTACCCATGCCCGCATTGATGAGAATCCCGCAATAAGGTGACACGATCTCTGCTTTGACAAGACGTGCCAATAGCAACCACGTCTCGAAACGTGGGATGGCAAAAGAAAAATGGATTGAAATTATGACCGGACAGACGTGATGTCATGTTGAAAACAAGCTGTCAACAGATTAGATTCGTGCAAATATTATATTCTCTCTGCGGTTGTGTATGGTGTGTGTAACAGATACGGATACAATCATTGCATCCAAAGACTATCTTGGAGTTCAGAAAAAGGGTAACCCGCCTTGCAATGCCGAAGACAATTTGTGTGATGGACTCCTCGTCATTGAAAGCCAGGTTCAGGGGCTACTGAGGGAGTCCTGGATTAAGGGGTCCTCGGGCGTCCGGCCTGTTATCCATGGGCCGGACTGATGGGCTGAAGACATGAAGACCGAAGACCGTACTCGTGTCCGGATTGGACTCTCCTTGGCGTAGAAGGCAAGCTTGGCGACCAACTATGAAGATTCCTTCTTATGTAACCGACTCCATGTAAACCCTAGATCCCCCAGTGTCTATATAAACCGGAGGGGTTAGTCCGGAAAGGACATATACATACTCATTACCATATTCACATAGGCTAGGCTCCTAGGGTTTAGCCATTACGATCTCGTGGTAGATCAACTCTTGTAACACTCATATTCATCAAGATCAATCAAGCAGGAAGTAGGGTATTACCTCCATAGAGAGGGCCTGAACCTGGGTAAACATTGTGTCCCCCGTCTACTGTTACCATCGATCCTAGACGCACAGTTCGGGACCCCCTACCCGAGATCCGCCGGTTTTGACACCGACCACGGGATGCCGTGATCGATCCCTTCCTTTGTTTACGTCCAGAAAAAAGGAGTGATTCACGTAAAAAAGAATGATTGATCCCCTTCCTAATGACGCACTCATGGAGCGATTCCCAACGGCCACCGACGCTTCCTTTGTTCGCGAAAGCATGCTCAGCGCTCATTTTCCCTTGTCTCCTAAATCCTAGTTTCCTTCCTAGTACTTCAGATCTTCAGTTCGCCGCGGTTTCAATCCATGGGGCATCGACGCCCGGTCGCCGCCAACCCGCTTTGCTCGCCGTTCATCACCGATTCGACCATCCAAGGTATATCTTACATTCTTATTGTGGTTCTTGCAGTTCCGTGGATGCATAGACGGCACGGCGGCACTGTTAAACTACTGATGCAATTTTTTTGTTTATTTTCATCAGTGTGTTTTATCAAGTTGTCCGAAAGAAAGCATGCATCTAAAAGGAAAAGGAAGAAAACTGTGGATGAGTGGGTACAACCACAATGATCTTGAGGAACAAAAAATTGCAGACTTTCTCTCTTAATGCTTCATGTAATGTTGAGGTATATGATCTTTATCTATATGAGATTCACTTTACCAGATAGCGTAGTGTCTGCTATGGAGATTTTTCAAGCATGTCCGAGAAGCTCATTGGTATCCTAATATCTCCATTGCTTATTACATCTTTTTTATTGTGCATGTGACCGTCAACCTGCCGAAAGAAGTTTTTCAAAGTTGAAATTATGAAGATCTATCTAGGGTTTAAGGATTATTCCTTTAACAGAAAAAGAATATTCCTTAGAAAAAGAATATTGGAATTGGGTCAAGGATGAAAATGACATGATCTTCGGATGATGATGAGGATGACAAGCCACTATAAAACCTAGGAAGACATGATCTTCCCAAGTTTCAGAACCACATAGCCACAGAAAAAGCAATTCAAATCAATAATCAAAGAAAATTAAAGGAAAAAAGAAAAGGGCAAAATCTAGGGTGTTACAGGCAGCCACGGTTCTCAACCGATTGGTATTCTATTGTGCTTAATTTTTTTTTGAGAAGAGGACGGGTCTTAATGTTTTTTTAATAATACAGGGGCTTAGTGTATTCTACGAGAAAAGGAAGTTTGGATTGGTTTTCTAGTAACAACCTTTTTTCATAGATTTCCTTATCGCAATGTTTTTTGGTTCCGGGCTCTCCTGGACTATCGGCCAGGTACTTTTAAATCTTAGCCATCAATATTTATTGTTAACATAAAATCAATGGAGATAAAAGGGTGACGGATGGAGAACCATGAAAGGTTCCGTCCTTTATTCACTATTAGGGAAAACCTTATAAATAGAACTTTAGCAGTAGCGCTTGTTAAAAAAGCGCGCTACTACTACACAGCAGTAGCGCGCGCGGAATAACCGCGCTGCAGATACATATATAGCAATAGCGCGTCCCGTTGTAAAGGCGCTACTACTAAAATTCCCACCACTAAGCCGATAGGCTACACATAGTAGTAGCGCTCTTTTAGAAATAGCGCTGCCGCTAATATTGTTGTAGCAGCGCGTTTATATGTAAGGCGCTCCTGCTAACGAAAATAAAATGAAATGAAAAACAAGTAGAGAAGTAAATGCAAATGAAAGAAATAGAAAAAGGAGAAAGGAAAAAAAATAAAGTCAAGAAAAATAAATGAAAAAAGGGGGAAAGGAGAAAGGCATAGCAGTAGCGCGTTTCTGAAAACGCGCTATAGCTATAGTGCGTTTTCAGAAACGCGCTTCCGTTATGTTTCACTTAACCAGCAGTTTCCTGCTACCTCTTGAGCACTGCGTTGGTTTTCCCTTGAAGAGGAAAGGGTGATGCAGTAAAGCAGCGTAAGTATTTCCCTCAGTATTTGAGAACCAAGGTATCAATCCAGTAGGAGGCCACGCACGAGTCCCTTGCACCTACACAAACAAACAAAAACCTCGCAACCAACGCAATAAAGGGGTTGTCAATCCCTTCACGGTCACTTACGAAAGTGAGATCTAATAGATATGATAAGATAATATTTTTGGTATTTTTATAATAAAGATGCAAAGTAAAATAAAAGGCAAAAGAAATAGCTAAGTGTTGGAAGATTAATATGATGGAAAATAGACCCGGGGGCCATAGGTTTCACTAGTGGCTTCTCTCGAGAGCATAAGTATTACGGTGGGCGAACAAGTTACTGTTGAGCAATTGATAGAATTGAGCATAGTTATGAGAATATCTAGGTATGATCATGTATATAGGCATCACGTCCGAGACAAGTAGACCGACTCCTGCCTGCATCTACTACTATTACTCCACACATCGACCGCTATACATCATGCATCTAGAGTATTAAGTTCATAAGAACAGAGTAATGCTTTAAGTATGATGACATGATGTAGAGGGATAAACTCATGCAATATGAAATAAACCCCATCTTGTTATCCTCGATGGCCACAATACAATACGTGCCTTGCTGCCCTGCTGTCACTGGGAAAGGACACCGCAAGATTGAACCCAAAGCTAAGCACTTCTCCCATTGCAAGAAAGATCAATCTAGTGGGCCAAACCAAACGGATAATTCGAAGAGACTTGAAAAGATAACCAATCATACATAAAAGAATTCAGAGAAGATTCAAATATTGTTCATAGATAAACTTGATCATAAACCCACAATTCATCGGTCTCAACAAACACACCGCAAAACAAGATTACATCGAATAGATCTCCACGAGAATCGTGGAGAACTTTGTATTGAGATCCAAAGAGAGAGAAGAAGCCATCTAGCTAATAACTATAGACCCGAAAGTCTGAGGTAAACTACTCACACATCATCGGAGAGGCTATGGTGTTGATGTAGAAGCCCTCCGTGATCAATGCCCCCTCCGGCAGGACGCCGGAAAAGGCCCCAAGATGGGATCTCACGGGTACAGAAGGTTGCGGCGGTGGAATTAGGTTTTCGTGGATGCCTCTGTTGGTTTGGGGGTACGAAGGTATATATAGGAGGAAGAAGTACGTCGGTGGAGCAACATGGGCCCCATGAGGGTGGAGGGCGAGCCCAGGGGGTAGGCGCGCCCCCTACCTCGTGCCCTCCTGGTTGCTTTCTTAACGTAGGGTCCAAGTCCTCTGGATCACATTTGTTCCGAAAATCACGTTCCCGAAGGTTTCATTCCGTTTGGACTCCGTTTGATATTCTTTTTATGTAAAACTCTGAAATAGGCAAAAAAACAGCAATTTGGGCTGGGCCTCCGGTTAGTAGATTAGTCCCAAAAATAATATAAAAGTGTATAACAAAGCCCATTAATCATCCAAAACAGAGTATAATATAGCATGAAGAAATAAAAAATTATAGATACGTTGGAGACGTATCTAGCATCCCCAAGCTTAATTCTTGCTCGTCCTCGAGTAGGTAAATGATATAAACAGAATTTTTGATGCGGAATGCTACTTGACATGTTTTTTTAATGTAACCCTCTTAATTGTGGTATGAATATTTAGATCCGAAGGATTCAAGATAAAAGTTTAATATTGACATAAAAGTAATAATACTTTAAGCATACTAACTAAGCAATTATGTCTTCTCAAAATAACATGGCCAAAGAAAGTTCATCCCTACAAAATCGTATAGTTTAGTCATGCTCCATTTTCGTCACACAAGAATGCTCTCATCATGCACAACCCCGATGACAAGCCAAGCAATTGTTTCATACTTTAGTAATCTCAAACTTTTTCAACCTTCACGCAATACATGAGCGTGAGCCATGGATATAGCTCTATGGGTGGAATAGAATATAATGATGGGGGTTATGTGGAGAAGACAAAAAAAGGAGGAAGTCTCACATCAACGCGGCTAATCAACGGGCTATGGAGATGCCCATCGATTGATGTTGACGCAAGGAGTAGGGATTGCCATGCAACGGATGCACTAGAGCTATAAATGCATGAAAGCTCAACAAAAGAAACTAAGTGGGTGTGCATCCAACTTGCTTGCTCACAAAGACCTAGGTCACTTGAGGAAGCCCATTGTTGGAATATACAAGCCAAGTTCTATAATGAAAAATTCCCACTAGTATATGAAAGTGACAAAACAAGAGACTCTCTATCATGAAGATCATGGTGCTACTTTGAAGCACAAGTGTGGAAAAAAAGATAGTAGCATTGTCCCCTTTTTTATATTTTTTTAATTTTTGCCTTCTTTTTTTTGGCCTTTCTCTTTTTTTGGACAATGCTCTATTAATGAGAGTAAATTGCATAGAAGTACCACAATTGGGGCATTGGAAGCAGATTGGTACCAAGTTTGGTAATTTTTACATGTCAGTACCAAGTCTGGGGCTAGACGTTATAAAAAGGTCTAAATCGCGTATAAACGCGTATTGACAGTGTATCTGACCGGCAGGGCCCGCCTGTCAGCTCCTGACGTGGCATTTTTTTTGCAGAAACCCCCCCACGGTGTCGCTCCGCGCCCGCCTCGCCGCCCTCGCCCTCGCCCACGGCGGGAAGCAGAGGAGCCACCGGAGCGGCGTGGTCCGGCTCCGGCCCCGCCACGACCAGCGCGTGTCCCGAATCTCCGCCACCGCCGACAGCAGCGTGCCGGCGAAGATGGTGGCCGAGACGGCGGCCATGAGGAGCGCGTGCGCGGGGGGGAGGGGCCCGAGAGGGAGCGGCTTCCGGCGGCGGAGGAGCCCGTCGGCGGCGAGGCAGAGGGACACGTAGGTGGCGAGGAAGCCGAGGAGGAAGGCCCAGGTGGAGAACCAGAGGCCAGAGGGGCTCCAGCGGAAGCCGACGATGTCCGGGTGCTCCGCCAGCCAGTAGGCGACGTCGCCGACGAGCGCGGCCATGGTCCGTACGCCGGATCGGTCGCTCGCCGGCGGAAAAAGGGGAGGTTGTTGCGGTCGTACGGTGCGGAGGATGGAAAGGGATTTGGGGAATGGGACCCCGCGTCGGTGCTCGACCGCCGGGCCAGCCCCGCCGCGCATCCCACGCCGTCTTCCCCCTCGCCCCTGCCCGCCGGCGTGGCTTGATTGGGCCAAGAATGTCTCCGCGGCCCCGCCGGCGCAGGCATGGCCGCCCCCGCCGGGCCCCGGGGCGAACGACAACGACGCCAAGGACGACTGGGTCCACCACCTGCCGCTTATCGACATGGCCGGCTGGGGCGACCCGCACGCCGCCGCGATGCAGGAGCCGCACCCGCCGCCCTCCTCGCAGGACAGCACCTTCCTCCGCTGGATCATCGGCGGCAGGGACGACGAGGACGACGACTCCGGGGGTGGAGCGCGCGGGGGTTGAGATGGAGGCGGGCGCGGAGGGAGAGGGCGAGGGCGAGGGCGGCGAGGCGGGCGCGGAGCGACACCATGGGGGGGGGGTTCTGCAAAAAAATGCCACGTCAGCAGCTGACAGGCGGGCCTTGCCGGTCAGATACACTATCAATACGCGTTTATACGCGATTTAGATCTTTTTGTAACGTCTAGCCCCAGACTTGGTACTGACATGTAAAAATTACCAAACTTGGTACCAATCTGCTTCCGATGCCCCAATTGTGGTACTTCTGTGCAATTTACTCTATTAATGATGATCATCACACTTCTATTTATTTACAACTCAATGATTACAACTCGATACTAGAACAAAGTATGACTATATGAATGCCTCCGGCGGTATACCGGGATAGGCAATGAACCAAGAGTGACATGTATAACAAATTATGAACGGTGGCTTTGCCACAAATACGATGTCCACTACATGATTATGCAAAGCAATATGACAATGATGAACGTGTCACGATAAACGGAACGGTGGAAAGTTGCATGGCAATATACCTCGGAATGGCTATGGAAATGCCATAATAGGTAGGTATGATGGCTGTTTTGAGGAGGATATAAGGAGGTTTATGTGTGAAAGAGCGTATCATATCACGGGGTTTGGATGCACCGGCGAAGTTTGCACCAACTCTCAATGTGAGAAAGGGCAATGCACGGTACCGAAGAGGCTAGCAATGGTGGAAAGGTGAGAGTGCGTATAATCCATGGACTCAGCATTAGTCATAAAGAACTCACATACTTATTGCAAAAATCTACAAGTCATCAAAAACCAAGCACTACGCGCATGCTCCTAGGGGGATAGATTGGTAGGAAAATACCATCGCTCATCCCCGACCGCCACTCATAAGGAAGACAATCAAAGAACACCTCATGTTTCAAATTTGTTACATAACGGTTACCATACGTGCATGCTACGGGACTTGCAAACTTCAACATAAGTATTTCTCAATTCCACAACTACTCAACTAGCACAACTTTAATATCACTACCTCCATATCTCAAAACAATCATCAAGCATCAAACTTCTCTTAGTATTCAACACACTCATAAGAAAGTTTTTTACTAGTCTTGAATACCTAACATATTAGGATTAATTTCCCAATTTAAGCAAATTGCCATGCTGTTTAAGACTCTCAAAATAATATAAGTGAAGCATGAGAGAATAATAGTTTCTATAAAACAAAACCACCGCCGCGCTCTAAAAGATATAAGTGAAGCACTAGAGCAAAAACTATATAGCTCAAAAGATATAAGTGAAGCACATAGAGTATTCTAATAAATTCCGAATCATGTGTGTCTCTCTCAAAAGGTGTGTACAGCAAAGATGATTGTGGAAAACTAACAAATAAAGACTCAAATCATACAAGATGCTCCAAGCAAAACACATATCATGTGGTGAATAAAAATATAGCTCCAAGTAAAGTTACCGATGGAAGTAGACGAAAGAGGGGATGCCTTCCGGGGCATCCCCAAGCTTTGGCTTTTTGTTGTCCTTAGATTATCTTGGGGTTCCATGGGCATCCCCAAGCTTAGGCTCTTGCCACTCCTTGTTCCATAATCCATCAAATCTTTTACCCAAAACTTGAAAACTTCACAACACAAAACTTAACAGAAAATCTCGTGAGCTCCGTTAGCGAAAGAAAACAAAACACCACTTCAAGGTACTGTAATGAACTCATTCTTTATTTATATTGGTGTTAAACCTACTGTATTCCAACTTCTTTATGGTTTATAAACTATTTTACTAGCCATAGATTCATCAAAATAAGCAAACAACACACAAAAACAGAATCTGTCAAAAACAGAATAGTCTGTAGTAATATGTAACTAACGCAAACTTCTGGAACTCTAAAAATTCAGCCAAAATAGGAAGACCTAAATAATTTGTTTATTGATCTGCTGCAATTGGAATTAATATCATATCACGTTCTGGAAATTTTTAACAATTGTTTTTGTGAACAGAAAGTTTCTGGAATTTTCAGCAAGATCAAATAACTATCATCCAAGGAGATCCTATAGGTTTAACTTGGCACAAACACTAATTAAAACATAAAAACAAATCTAACCAGAGGCTAGATCAAATATTAATTCCTAAACAGAAGCAAAAAGCAAAAAACTAAAAATAAAATTGGGTTGTCTCCCAACAAGCGCTATCGTTTAACGCCCCTAGCTAGGCATAAAAGCAAGGATAGATCTACGTAATATCATCTTGGGTCTTTAATTTTTTAGAGGAGTTATGCTCGAATCCGGGAGGTTCTTTACGTTTCCCTTCATATTCAAAAATTTTGAGATCTAAAGAGTCCAACCGCTTATTACAAAGGGTAATCAACATATTCATGCGGTGGAGATTCCCGCTAACACTCTTAAGAGGTTCAAGGGATTTTTGTAAAATCTTCGTTACTTCGCAAATTTTCTCAAAAACTTGCGTTTCTTCTTGGGTATGATGAGGCCCCTTTTGTTGAGGTAGTGTTCCCACTATACCTTCTATAATTTCATGTGCAATACTGGGATGAATTTCAATAAAATTGCCTTTGGCAACACAATCCAGGAGTTGTCTATGAGACATATTCAATCCAACATAAAAGTTGCGAAGCAAAATTCTAAAATTCACCTCTAGGGTGCAATTACGATAAAATTCCATCATTCTAAACCAAGCATCTTTTAAGTTTTCTCCTTGTCTTTGTTTGAAGTGAAGAACCTCAAATTCTGGAGACAAAGGAGTAGATAAAGGACTAGCCATAACGACGAAACAAATGGAAATGAGGCGAACGGAAAAGAGAGGGCGAATAAAACGGCAAGGGTGAAGTGGGGGAGAGGAAAACGAGAGGCAAATGGCAAATAATGTAATGCGGGAGATAAGAGTTTGTGATGGGTACTTGGTATGTTGACTTTTGCGTAGACTCCCAGGCAACGGCGCCAGAAATGCTTCTTGCTACCTCTTGAGCACTGCGTTGGTTTTCCCTTTAAGAGGAAAGGATGATGCAGTAAAGCAGCGTAAGTATTTCCCACAGTTTTTGAGAACCAAGGTATCAATCGAGTAGGAGGCCACGCATGAGTCCCTTGCACCTACACAAACAAATAAAAACCTCGCAACCAACGCAATAAAGGGGTTGTCAATCCCTTCACGGTCACTTACGAAAGTGAGATATGATAGATATGATAAGATAATATTTTTGGTATTTTTATAATAAAGATGCAAAGTAAAATAAAAGGCAAAAGAAATAGCTAAGTGTTGGAAGATTAATATGATGGAAAATAGACCCGGGGCCTTTCACTAGTGGCTTCTCTCGAGAGCATAAGTATTACGGTGGGTGAACAAGGTACTGTTGAGCAATTGATAGAATTGAGCATAGTTATGAGAATATCTAGGTATGATCATGTATATAGGCATCACGTCCGAGACAAGTAGACCGTCTCCTGCCTGCATCTACTAGTATTACTCCACACATCGACCGCTATACAGCATGCATCTAGAGTATTAAGTTCATAAGAACAGAGTAATGCTTTAAGTATGATGACATGATGTACAGGGATAAACTCATGCAATATGAAATAAACCCCATCTTGTATCCTCGATGGCCACAATACAATACGTGCTTTGCTGCCCCTGCTGTCACTGGGAAGGACACCGCAAGATTGAACCCAAAGCTAAGCACTTCTCCCATTGCAAGAAAGATCAATCTAGTAGGCCAAACCAAACTCATAATTCGAAGAGACTTGCAAAGATAACCAATCATACATAAAAGAATTCAGAGAAGATTCAAATATTGTTCATAGATAAACTTGATCATAAACCCACAATTCATCGGTCTCAACAAACACACCGCAAAAGAAGATTACATCGAATAGATCTCCACGAGAATCGTGGAGAACTCTGTATTGAGATCCAAAGAGAGAGAACAAGTCATATAGCTAATAACTATGGACCCGAAGGTCTGAGGTAAACTACTCACACGTCATCGGAGAGGCTATGGTGTTGATGTAGAAGCCCTCCGTGATCAATGTCCCCTCCGGCAGGACGCCGGAAAAGGCCCCAAGATGGGATATCACGGGTACAGAAGGTTGCGGCGGTGGAATTAGGTTTTCGTGGATGCCTCTATTGGTTTGGGGGTACGTAGGTATATATAGGAGGAAGAAGTACGTCGGTGGAGCAACGTGGGCCCCACGAGGGTGGAGGGCGTGCCCAGGGGGTAGGCGCGCCCCCTACCTCGTGCCCTCCTGGTTGCTTTCTTGACGTAGGGTCCAAGTCCTCTGGATCACGTTTGTTCCGAAAATCACATTCCCGAAGGTTTCATTCCGTTTGGACTCCGTTTGATATTCTTTTTCTGCAAAACTCTGAAATAGGCAAAAAACAGCAATTTGGGCTGGGCCTCCGGTTAATAGGTTAGTCCCAAAATTAATATAAAAGTATACAACAAAGCCCATTAATCATCCAAAACAGAATATAATATAACATGAAGCAATCAAAAATTATAGATACGTTGGAGACGTACCCCCCAACACTTCTCCCCCAAATCCCTCGCCCCACTTCGCCGTCGTCTCCCCAATTCGCCGTCACCCCACTTCGCCGCTGTCTCCTGCCGGCGTGGATGCCCGCAACCTCACCGTCTCCCCCCGAGGCCGCCCTCATCCTCACCGCCGCCGCCCGAGGCCGCCGTCAGCCTCACCGCCGCCGCCCAAGGCCGCCCTCGACCTCACCGCGGCGGCCCTCAACCTCACCATCGCCCGGGCCCGCCCAGGACCGCCGCTGCCTGTACCCGAGCCCGCCCTTCGCGCCCCTGCCTCCGTCGCCGAGCACCTCCCCGCCACTGTCTCTCCCCTCTCTGTAAGCCCCCCACCCTCTCCCCGCCACTCCTCTCTCTCTGCATTTTAGAGCAAAAATTAGTAGAGCAAAAGTTAGTTTATAGCAAAAAATTTAGTTTAGAGCAAAAGATGTTAAGTAGTAGATGTTAGAGCAAAAATTAGTTTAGAGCAAAAAATTTGGTTTACAGCAAAAGTTAGTTAAGGCAGTAGGGTTTAATTAGGGTTTTTGTTTTCATAGATGTTTTTTAAAAGGAAAAACTAGAAAATGTTGTAGCAGTGCTGCTTGTAGTATATAGTGATACTAGTAGATGTTAATTAGGTTAGGGCAGTAGTGGTACTAGTAGATGTTAATTAGATGTTTTTTAGTTAGGGCAGTAGGGTTTTGCTAGGTTAATTAGGTTAGTAGTGCTGCTAGTAGTAGTGGTACAGTAGGTTAATTAGGTGAAATTAAATGGATAACCTAAATAAATGAAATTAGTAGTTAACTGAATTTTTTTCCTTTCATCATTATAGAGCACTAAAGTTAACTGAATTTTGTTCTATTAGTAGTTAAATAAATTTTCTTCTACACTTAGTTTTTGAATTAGCTTGTGAAATTTGGACATGCATATTTGGACATGTGGTTGCTCGTGTATATTTGGACATGTGTTGCGGTGTCGAAGATGGATATTTGAACACTATTTCCAGGGAATGAAGCCGAGTGGCCTATGTTTTGCCGGAATGTTGATTCATTTTCGTTCCGGCAAATTCCAGGTTCTTGATTTGTCCACTTTTTAGCAAAAGTCATGCCGAAATTTTCCGTGAATTTTGGCATGACTTGTGCTACAAACTAGGACATATCGAGTGCCGGGATTTGCCGCACCGGGAAGGAGTCAACGTTCCTGTAGAGCATAGGCCTTTTTTATGTCATTATTCATTTTATTAGGTCTAGAATTAATTGACTATATTTAATAATAGGAAACATGGCTAGCAACGATGAAGGACAGGGTTCTGGTGACTGCGGCAACGTCTACCTGGCGGCAGAAGAATTTTTGAGGGAAGCCGACGATCCAGAGTTGATGTTGCTGGGTCCACCTATCACATCGGATATTGAGACCGACATCGAGACCGGCGCTGAGACTGAGACCGGCATCGAGACCGGCCCTGAGACTGAGACCGGCACCGAGACTAGCGGAGCCGGTATAGAACCAAAAGCAAAGAGGCAACAGCTTCCTAACAAGCCCAGGACTACTAGACTGGTGGTCACGGAGGTGCACGACGGCAATTTTGAGCCAAATGTGGCCGAGGAAGCGCGCACGTGCTACGGCAATCAAATAGGCTGCATCATACGGATAACCGCCATCATCAACGATGAGAAACTACAGAAGATAGATAATATGAGGCCCTCCCTCCTAAAGAAGCTGCACCAGATATTCTTGTTCCCAGGCCGGAATGAAAAGGATTATAAAGATCCAGATAAGGACCCGGCAATGAAGAAGATAAACAAACATGCCATGACCAAGTTTAGCCACGCGTTCGCCGCCTGGAAATCAAGGGTGAAATATCGGATCGTCAACAAAAAGGAACCCTACTCCGAGATTGTAAAGGATAATTCGACAATCATGGCAGAGCACTTTGAAATATTCTAGGCGGCTTGCGAGGCCGAAGCTGCCAAAAAAAGTCGAAGTACATGAAGGGGATTCAACAGAGGAACATTGGGTGCCACCACCTCGGAAGCCGTGGTTACGGCGGGAAGAGGTCCATATGGGCCAAGGAGGACGCGGAAGCCGCGAGTCTGGGCATCCCAGGCCCCTTGGCGGAGTTCACCGTCCCGCAGGAGAGTGAAGTCCTCAGGGCCCGGCACCGTTGGGACCCAGTGAAGAAGGTTTTCGAGACGAACGCGGTCACGAGGAGTTCATGAGACTGCTGGTAATTTTAGTTTCTGATCAATTCAACTGCATGTTAGTCATATTTGTAAATGATCCTTGTGCCTTTTGCAGAG
Organism: Aegilops tauschii subsp. strangulata; assembly: GCF_002575655.3. Taxonomy (NCBI): domain Eukaryota; kingdom Viridiplantae; phylum Streptophyta; class Magnoliopsida; order Poales; family Poaceae; genus Aegilops; species Aegilops tauschii. Next base: position 599,040,457 of record NC_053037.3, read on the forward strand.
AGAGCAGCACAGGATTGCGGCCGAAAGCGACTCACCGTGTGAGGTGTTGGCGAGGCCCAAGTGGGACACTCCATTCAACCGGGCGTTGAAAATATTGAAACGACTCCCGGTGGAGACTCGACCGTCGTATGGACACGTGCACGGTGTTGGAGACGGCGCCACGTGTAAGAAGTACTACCGTGAGACCACGGAGGAGAGAAAGGAAAGACGGAGGTTAACTGAAGAAAACATCGACAAGAAGGTTGAGATTGTGGTTGAGAAGAAATCATCTGAGACAGTCGCAACAGCGGTAGCTGCCGCAAAACAGGTGCTTGTAGATATGTCTACTTCCTTGGTTCCAGCCGTTTTCAATTGGAGCAGGCAAAATCCAGAAAAAAATGCAGCGGACTTTCCCCTTGCTGACTTCTTGGGGAGCAGCTCGACTAGCATTGCACCAGCACCTGCACCTGCTCCCGCACCGGCTCCTACACTTGCTCCGGCACCGGCTCCCGCACCTGCTCCGGCACCGGCTCCGGCACCGGACGTGCTCGGCGGTGCTTCGTCTTTGGCTGAGCTCGACGCCCTCACAGTATCTGTCACACCGGCCCCTTCAATAAATGTATAATCTCACATTTTCATTGCCTTTCGGATGTCTCACGTCGCAGACCTTTCTTTGCAGGCCGACGAAACCCCGTGCACCATATTGTACACCATCGGCGACCAGAAGGTGGACGTGGGGAAGGCGATGATAATGGAGCCGAAGGAACCATTGTTCCACAGCCGGCTGATCCCCCCGGACGTCTTCATGGTTTCCTGTGGCCAGTGCCAAACTGGGCCACGAGAATTTGGCTCCTCTGGTACTAGTGGGGGATGGCGACGAGACCCTGCGGCGGCTTGGTGATTGTTGCAATGGGTGGGTCCTGTTGTGGCCAAAGAGTCTGCTTGATCTGGAGGCGGCCGGGAGCACACCCACGAGCACGTAGTTAGGTATGAACATCAACACCTGACCTACCCAATTAGCGTCGGCTGTCGTGCTGGGTGATAGCGGAGGGGGTGAGGAAAAGGCTCCATTAGTCGCTGGTGACGTTGCCATAGATGAGGATGAGGATGACGATGACACTCAACAGTATGTCAATACTGGCGCCTACTTAGGGTTTGAGCGTCATGAGTTGGTGCCTGAATTGCCATCTCCGGAGGCTGAACGTATTATGGACGACCGTCCGGTAGTAAAGAAGTCTAGGAAGAGACCGAGGAAAGGCAAAAAAGCTGCTTCTCTGGTCCAGCCGCCTCAGCAACCTCGGGTTCAAGACCGTATAGATATCCCCGGTGTGGCAAAATGGCATATCCCCGGTCAACCAATCCTACCTGAAGCAGCGCTAGGGGCCAGATTCGGCGATCTAAGGAGACTTCGTGACAATGTGCTGCGGATAGAGAAAGGCCTCATCGCCTCAAGAGATCTAGGATACCCACTCTACATGGTTAACATTCCGCGGCAATTGTCGTACGTCGACACATTCCCCGCGGAGAAGTTCTTCCTTCGATTCGATTACATATTCGACATGTTTCATATGAACTACCTCATCGGGGTTGAGCAGATACCTCATATCTGTGTCGCTGACCCGTACTTCATGCACAAGGGCTTCTTGGGAGTCTGCGCAAAGCACCATGAATACGCGAGGGAATACATCGTCAATTTCATGCTCGCCAATAAGGACAAGGAGGCGATTCTCGTTCCTTATCATCCCCTGTAAGTCATCCGCGCGGATATCCTTCCTTCGATTTCAATCATTCATTTGCACGGTGGAGGCTAATTAATTTGAGGTGTACTTATTTTGCGCAACGGCGGGCGCGCCGTACTCATCATCCTCTACCCCCGATACTCCCAGGCTCTTTACTTGGACTCGTCGAAGAACATTAACAAAAAGGATTACACCCACATCAAGTCTGTTCTCGACAGTGCTATGTTTTACTACGACGCACGGGGTGGAGAGGTCAAGGACAAGAAGAGAAGGGACAGCAGGCTCGCCTTCGGCCATAAGACCGACTTCTGCTGCATCCAGCAACCGAGTGATTCTCTTAATGATGGATTCTATGTCCTACACCACATGCTGGAGTACAGACGGGATCACCAGAACCTTCACATGTCACCTAGATCCGGCGATGCCCATATTCTGCAATGGGCAAAGAACTTAGGAGATATCGAGGATCATCAACTTCGAGCTGAGTTCTATCACATCCAGCGCGAACTTGCCCAAATCATCATGAAGGAGGTCATCGAAAAAACAGGGATGTTCTACGAAGAAGGACAAATGTCGCGGGAAGACGTCCGAACACGGGTAGCCGCTTAGTGTCTCGACCTGAAGCCTTTCACTAGTCTCGGGGACTATCTCCCTGACTTGGATGGATGGCACTACATGTTGGAGTGATTGTCGATATATGACAATGTGTCCGTTTAGTCCATACTTTCTGTATGACGAAACTTTGAGTTATGCACGATGAAACTTTATTTGTGATGTAATTAAACCGTCCTCCTCGACTAGTGACGATCACTCTAGTTAGGGCATTTTGGGTACGATCAACTTTGTTATTTATGCTTATGATATGTTGCTTCTATTTTTGCCAAGTCTGTCTCTTTCTGTTGCTCAACTATATATGTTGCATATCATCGACTCATGTGACAATGCAGGTGCATAGATCATCGATGGAAAAGAACTGCTACTCCAGGAGTGTATATATGAGGAGTGGCCGGAGTGTCAGGCCCGGGTGTACCGGTTTCTGGTTTACGAGCGAGAGGCAGTAGTTAGTTTAGGTTCACGCTAATGCGAGAGAGGGATACAAACTCATGTACTGCATAGTTCCGCTCTCACTCAAAGTGATAGCTCTTCTCCCGTATATCATAATTAGATGGATGACGATGTAGTTGCAAGTAATCGAGACTTGTATCGCTATTTTCGAGATGATGACGAGAGACCACTTTGTGTTGGATGATGATTATGATGATGACATTATTTGATGAGACTATTTGTATGTATATGCTATGATTACATCTGTATGTGTATGATATGCTAAAGATTATTGTATAAAGCCTATTCAAATAGAAAACAAATATGCAGAAAAAAACAGAAACTAATAAAACTAGCAGTAGCGAGGGGAACAAAGTTAGCAGTGGCATTGCCTTACCAGTAGCGCTTCCAGCTAAAAAGCGTTGCAGATATTAGCAGCAGCGCTCTGCACTAAAGCGCGCTACTACTAGCCATGTATAGCAGTAGCATGGGACGACAGGCGCTACTGCTACACGTTAGTTGTAGCGCTTTATCAGTAGCGTGTCGTCCCGCGCTACTGATAGGCAAAATACCCGCGCTAGTGCTAGGGTTTTCCCTAGTAGTGATTATTGGGTACCATGTTCATCTGCAGTAGACTAAATGCTTTATTATTGTTGATGCTAATGCTTCATATGTTAAATGGTTATACTTCCCGTCCATGTTGATGTTGGTATCATGCTCATATGCATTGTGGTTTCATCATGTTACTTCATTATGATTCAGCATCACTCAAGTTTAACCAGACTATAATCGAACTTGAACACCTGTTGGCTGAGTCATAGTGCCATCGAGACGAGCTGACCAGTGCAACCACATTTGCCTTTATGGGAAGGCCTTAATGCGGTCTATTGTCATGCCTCTCGCCGGTGCCTCCAACTAGGGAAGGTTATGTGTGTTGGGGAACGTAGTAATTTCAAAAAAAATCCTAAGCACACGCAAGATCATGGTGATGCATAGCAACGAGAGGGGAGAGTGTTGTCCACGTACCCTCGTAGACCGAAAGCGGAAGCGTGAACACAACGCGGTTGATGTAGTCGTACGTCTTCACGATCCCGACCGATCAAGTACCGAACGCACGGCACCTCCGAGTTCAGCACACGTTCAGCTCGATGACGTCCCTCGAACTCCGATCCAGCCGAGTGTTGAGGGAGAGTTTCGTCAGCACGACGGCGTGGTGACGATGATGATGTTCTACCGACGCAGGGCTTCGCCTAAGCTCCGCTACGATATTATCGAGGTGTAATATGGTGGAGGGGGGCACCGCACACGGCTAAAATATCGTATATCAATTGTGTCTAGAGGTGCCCCCCTGCCACCGTATATAAAGGAGCAAGGGGGAGGCCGCCGGCCTAGGAGGTGTGGCGCGCCAGGAGGAGTCCTACTCCTACCGGGAGTAGGACTCCCCCCCTTTTTCCATGTTGGACTAGGAGTGGAAGGGGGAAGAGGTGGAGGGGAGGAAGGAAGGGGGGGCGCCGCCCCCTCTCCTTGTCCTATTTGGACTCGGGGGAAGGGGGCGCGGCCCTGCCCTAGCCTCCTCTCCTCTCTTCCACCTAGGCCCACTAAGGCCCATTAAGTTACCGGGGGGTTCCGGTAACCTCCCGGTACTCCGGAAAAATCCCGATTTCACCAGGAACACTTCCGATGTCCAGACATAGGCTTCCAATATATCAATCTTTATGTCTCGACCATTTTGAGACTCCTCGTCATGTCCGTGATCACATCCGGGACTCCGAACAACCTTCGGTACATCAAAACATATAAACTCATAATATAACTGTCATTGTAACGTTAAGCGTGCGGACCCTACGGGTTCGAGAACTATGTAGACATGACCGAGACACCTCTCCGGTCAATAACCAATAGCGGAACCTGGATGCTCATATTGGTTCCCACATATTCTACGAGGATCTTTATCGGTCAGACCGCATAACAACATACGTTGTTCCTTTGTCATCGGTGTGTTACTTGCCAGAGATTCGGTCGTAGGTATCTCGATACCTAGTTCAATCTCGTTACCGGCAAGTCTCTTTACTCGTTCTATAATACATCATCCCACAACTAAATCATTAGTCACAATGCTTGCAAGGCTTATAGTGATGTGCATTACCGAGTGGGCCCAGAGATACCTCTCCGACAATCGGAGTGACAAATCCTAATCTCGAAATACACCAACCCAACAAGTACCGTTGGAGACACCTGTAGAGCACCTTTATAATCACCCAGTTACGTTGTGACGTTTGGTAGCACACAAAGTGTTCCTCCGGTAAACGGGAGTTGCATAATCTCAGTCATAGGAACATGTATAAGTTATGAAGAAAGCAATAGCAACATACTAAACGATCGAGTGCTAAGCTAACGGAATGGGTCAAGTCAATCACGTCATTCTCCTAATGAGGTGATCCCGTTAATCAAATGAAAACTCATGTCTATGGCTAGGAAACATAACCATCTTTGATTAACGAGCTAGTCAAGTAGAGGCATACTAGTGACACTCTGTTTGTCTATGTATTCACACATGTATTATGTTTCCGGTTAATACAATTCTAGCATGAATAATAAACATTTATCATGATATAAGGAAATAAATAATACTTTATTATTGCCTCTAGGGCATATTTCCTTCAGTCTCCCAGTTGCACTAGAGTCAATAATCTAGATTACACAGTAATGATTCTTACACCCATGGAGTCTTGGTGCTGATCATGTTTTGCTCGTGGAAGAGGCTTAGTCAATGGGTCTGCAACATTCAGATCCGTATGTATCTTGCAAATTTCTATGTCTCCCACCTGGACTAAATCCCGGATGGAATTGAAGCGTCTTTTGATGTGCTTGGTTCTCTTGTGAAATCTGGATTCCTTTGCTAAGGCAATTGCACCAGTATTGTCACAAAAGATTTTCATTGGTCCCGATGCACTACGTATGACACCTAGATCGGATATGAACTCCTTCATCCAGACTCCTCCTTTTGCTGCTTCCGAAGCAGCTATGTACTCAGCTTCACACGTAGATCCCGCCACGACACTTTGCTTAGAATTGCACCAACTGACAGCTCCACCGTTCAATGTAAATACGTATCCGGTTTGCGATTTAGAATCGTCCGGATCAGTGTCAAAGCTTGCATCAACGTAACCACTTACGATGAGCTCTTTGTCACCTCCATAAACGAGAAACATATCCTTAGTCCTTTTTAGGTATTTCAGGATGTTCTTGACCGCTGTCCAGTGATCCACTCCTGGATTACTTTGGTACCTCCCTGCTAAACTTATAGCAAGGCACACATCAGGTCTGGTACACAGCATTGCATACATGATAGAGCCGATGGCTGAAGCATAGGGAACATCTTTCATCTTCTCTCTATCTTCTGCAGTGGTCGGGCATTGAGTCTTACTCAATCTCACACCTTGTAGTACAGGCAAGAACCCTTTCTTTGCTTGATCCATTTTGAACTTCTTCAAAACTTTGTCAAGGTATGTGCTTTGTGGAAGTCCAATTAAGCGTCTTGATCTATCTCTATAGATCTTAATGACTAATATATATGCAGCTTCACCGAGGTCTTTCATTGAAAAACTTTTATTCAAGTATCCCTTTATGCTATCCAGAAATTCTATATCATTTCCAATCAGCAATATGTCATCCACATATAATATCAGAAATGCTACTGAGCTCCCACTCACTTTCTTGTAAATACAGGCTTCTCCAAAAGTCTGTATAAAACCAAATGCTTTGATCACACTATCAAAGCGTTTATTCCAACTCCGAGAGGCTTGCACCAGTCCATAAATGGATCGCTGGAGCTTGCACACTTTGTTAGATCCTTTTGGATCGACAAAACCTTCCGGTTGCATCATATACAACTCTTCTTCCAGAAATCCATTCAGGAATGCAGTTTTGACATCCATTTGCCAAATTTCATAATCATAAAATGCGGCAATTGCTAACATGATTCGGACAGACTTAAGCATCGCTACGGGTGAGAAGGTCTCATAGTAGTCAATCCCTTGAACTTGTCGAAAACCTTTCGCAACAAGTCGAGCTTTATAGACGGTAACATTACCGTCAGCGTCAGTCTTCTTCTTGAAGATCCATTTATTTTCAATGGCTTGCCGACCATCCGGCAAGTCAACCAAAGTCAATACTTTGTTCTCATACATGGATCCCATCTCGGATTTCATGGCCTCAAGCCATTTTGCGGAATCTGGGCTCACCATCGCTTCTTCATAGTTCGTAGGTTCGTCATGGTTTAGTAACATAACCTCCAGAACAGGATTACCGTACCACTCTGGTGCGGATCTTGATCTGGTTGACCTATGAGGTTCAGTAATAACTTGATCTAAAGTTTCATGACCATTATCATTAACTTCCCCACTAATTGGTGTAGGTGTCGCAGAAACTGATTTCTGTGATGATCTACTTTCCAATAAGGGAGCAGGTACAGTTACCTCATCAAGTTCTACTTTCCTCCCACTCACTTCTTTCGAGAGAACTCCTTCTCTAGAAAGGATCCATTCTTAGCAACGAATGCCTTGCCTTCGGATCTGTGATAGAAGGTGTACCCAACAGTCTCCTTTGGGTATCTTATGAAGACACATTTCTCCGATTTAGGTTCGAGCTTATCAGGTTGAAGTTTCTTCACATAAGCATCGCAACCCCAAACTTTAAGATACGACAACTTTGGTTTGTTGCCAAACCATAGTTCATAAGGTGTCGTTTCAACGGATTTTGATGGTGCCCTATTTAGAGTGAATGCAGCCGTCTCTAAAGCATAACCCCAAAACAATAGCGGTAAATCAGTAAGAGACATCATAGATCGCACCATATCTAGTAAAGTACGATTACGATGTTCGGACACACCATTACGCTATGGTATTCCGGGTGGCGTGAGTTGCGAAACTATTCCGCATTGTTTCAAATGTAGGCCAAACTCGTAACTCAAATATTCTCCTCCACGATCAGATCGTAGAAATTTTATTTTCTTGTTACGATGATTTTCAACTTCATTCTGAAATTCTTTAAACTTTTCAAATGTTTCAGACTTATGTTTCATTAAGTAGATATACCCATATCTGCTCAAATCATCTGTGAAGGTGAGAAAATAACGATATCCGCCACGAGCCTCAATATTCATCGGACCACATACATCTGTATGTATGATTTCCAATAAATCTGTTGCTCTCTCCATAGTTCCGGAGAACGGTGTTTTAGTCATCTTGCCCATGAGGCACGGTTCGCAAGTACCAAGTGATTCATAATCAAGTGATGCCAAAAGTCCATCAGTATGGAGTTTCTTCATGCGCTTTACACCGATATGACCTAAACGGCAGTGCCACAAATAAGTTGCACTATCATTATCAACTCTGCATCTTTTGGCTTCAATATTTTGAATATGTGTATCACTACTATCGAGACTCAACAAGAATAGACCACTGTTCAAGGGTGCATGACCATAAAAGATATTATTCATATAAATAGAACAACCATTATTCTCTGATTTAAATGAATAACCGTCTCGCATTAAACAAGATCCAGATATAATGTTCATGCTTAACGCTAGCACCAAATAAGAATTATTCGGGTCTACTACTAATCCCGAAGGTAGATGTAGAGGTAGCGTGCCGACCGCGATCACATCGACTTTGGAACCATTTCCCACGCGCATCGTCACCTCGTCCTTAGCCAATCTTCGCTTAATCCGTAGCCCCTGTTTCGAGTTGCAAATATTAGCAACAGAACCAGTATCAAATACCCAGGTGCTACTGCGAGCATTAGTAAGGTACACATCAATAACATGTATATCACATATACCTTTGTTAACCTTGCCATCCTTCTTATCCGCCAAATACTTGGGGCAGTTCCGCTTCCAGTGACCAGTCTGCTTGCAGTAGAAGCACTCAGTTTCAGGCTTAGGTCCAGACTTGGGTTTCTTCTCCTGAACAGCAACTTGCTTGCTATTCTTCTTGAAGTTCCCCTTCTTCTTCCCTTTGCCCTTTTTCTTGAAACTAGTGGTCTTATTGACCATCAACACTTGATGCTCCTTTTTGATTTCTACCTCCGCTGCCTTTAGCATTGCGAAGAGCTCGGGAATTGTCTTATTCATCCCTTGCATGTTATAGTTCATCACGAAGCTCTTGTAGCTTGGTGGCAGTGATTGAAGAATTCTGTCAATGACGCTATCATCCGGAAGATTAACTCCCAGTTGAATCAAGTGATTATTATACCCCAGACATTTTGAGTATATGCTCACTGCCAGAACTATTCTCTTCCATCTTGCAGCTGTAGAACTTATTGGAGACTTCATATCTCTCAATCCGGGCATTTGCTTGAAATATTAACTTCAGCTCCTGGAACATCTCATATGCTCCATGACGTTCAAAACGTCGTTGTAGACCCGGTTCTAAGCCGTAAAGCATGGCACACGGAACTATCGAGTAGTCATCAGCTTTGCTCTGCCAGACGTTCATAACTTTTGGTGTTGCTCTTGTAGGAGGCCTGGCACCCAGCGGTGCTTCCAGGACGTAATTTTTCTGTGCAGCAATGAGGATAATCCTCAAGTTACGGACCCAGTCCGTATAATTGCTACCATCATCTTTCAACTTTGCTTTCTCAAGGAACGCATTAAAATTCAATGGAACAACAACACGGGCCATTTATCTACAATTAACATAGACAAGCAAGATACTATCAGGTACTAAGTTCATGATAAATTCAAGTTCAATTAATCATATTACTTAAGAACTCCCACTTAGATAGACATCCCTCTAATCATCTAAGTGATTACGTGATCCAGATCAACTAAACCATGTCCGATCATCACGTGAGATGGAGTAGTTTCAATGGTGAACATCACTATGTTGATCATATCTACTATATGATTCACGCTCGACCTTTCGGTCTCCGTGTTCCGAGGCCATATCTGCATATGCTAGGCTCGTCAAGTTTAACCTGAGTATTCCGCGTGTGCAACTGTTTTGCACCCGTTGTATTTGAACGTAGAGCCTATCACACCCGATCATCACATGGTGTCTCAGCACGAAGAACTTTCGCAACGGTGCATACTCAGGGAGAACACTTTTATCTTGAAATGTTAGTGAGAGATCATCTTATAATGCTACCGTCAATCAAAGCAAGATAAGATGCATAAAAGATTAACATCACATGCAATCAATATAAGTGATATGATATGGCCATCATCATCTTGTGCTTGTGATCTCCATCTCCGAAGCACCGTCATGATCACCATCGTCACCGGCGCGACACCTTGATCTCCATCGTAGCATCGTTGTCGTCTCGCCAACTATTGCTTTTACGACTATCGCTACCGCTTAGTGATAAAGTAAAACAATTACATGGCGATTGCATTGCATACAATAAAGCGACAACCATATGGCTCCTGCCAGTTGCCGATAACTCGGTTACAAAACATGATCATCTCATACAATAAAATATAGCATCATGTCTTGACCATATCACATCACAACATGCCCTGCAAAAACAAGTTAGACGTCCTCTACTTTGTTGTTGCAAGTTTTACGTGGCTGCTACGGGCTTAGCAAGAACCGTTCTTACCTACGCATCAAAACCACAACGATAGTTTGTCAAGTTGGTGCTGTTTTAACCTTCGCAAGGACCGGGCGTAGCCACACTCGGTTCAACTAAAGTGAGAGAGACAGACACCCGCCAGTCACCTTTAAGCAACAAGTGCTTGCAACGGTGAAACCAGTCTCGCGTAAGCGTACGCGTAATGTCGGTCCGGGCCGCTTCATCTCACAATACCGCCGAACCAAAGTGTGACATGCTGGTAAGCAGTATGACTTATATCGCCCACAACTCACTTGTGTTCTACTCGTGCATAGCATCAACGCATAAAACCAGGCTCGGATGCCACTTTTGGGGAACGTAGTACTTTCAAAAAAATTCCTACGCACACGCAAGATCATGGTGATGCATAGCAACGAGAGGGGAGAGTGTTGTCCACGTACCTCGTAGACCGAAAGCGGAAGCGTTAACACAACGCGGTTGATGTAGTCGTACGTCTTCACGATCCGACCGATCAAGTATCGAACGCACGGCACCTCCGAGTTCAGCACACGTTCAGCTCGATGACGTCCCTCGAACTCCGATCCAGCCGAGTGTTGAGGGAGAGTTTCGTCAGCACGACGGCGTGGTGACGATGATGATGTTCTACCGACGCAGGGTTTCGCCTAAGCTCCGCTACGATATTATCGAGGTGTAATATGGTGGAGGGGGGCACCGCACACGGCTAAAATATCGTATATCAATTGTGTCTAGAGGTGCCCCCCTGCCCCCGTATATAAAGGAGCAAGGGGGAGGCCACCGGCCTAGGAGGTGTGGTGCACCAGGAGGAGTCCTACTCCTACCGGGAGTAGGACTTCCCCCTTTTTCCATGTTTGACTAGGAGTGGAAGGGGGAAGAGGTGGAGGGGAGGAAGGAAGGGGGGGCGTCGCCCCCCTCTCCTTGTCCTATTCGGACTGGGGGGGAAGGGGGCGCGGCCCTGCCCTAGCCTCCTCTCCTCTCTTCCACCTAGGCCCACTAAGGCCCATTAAGTTACCGGAGGGTTCCGGTAACCTCCCGGTACTCCGGAAAAATCCCGATTTCACCCGGAACACTTCCGATGTCCAACATAGGCTTCCAATATATCAATCTTTATGTCTCGGCCATTTCGAGACTCCTCGTCATGTCCGTGATCACATCCGGGACTCCGAACAACCTTCGGTACATCAAAACATATAAACTCATAATATAACTGTCATCGTAACGTTAAGCGTGCGGACCCTACGGTTTCGAGAACTATGTAGACATGACCGAGACACCTCTCCGGTCAATAACCAATAGCGAAACCTGGATGCTCATATTGGTTCCCACATATTCTACGAAGATCTTTATCGGTCAGACCGCATAACAACATACGTTGTTCCCTTTGTCATCGGTATGTTACTTGCCCGAGATTCGATCGTCGGTATCTCGATGCCTAGTTCAATCTCGTTACGGGAAAGTCTCTTTACTTGTTCCGTAATACATCATCCCGCAACTAACTCATTAGTCACAATGCTTGCAAGGCTTATAGTGATGTGCATTACCGAGTGGGCCCAGAGATACCTCTCCGACAATCGGAGTGACAAATCCTAATCTCAAAATACGCCAACCCAACAAGTACCTTTGGAGACACCTGTAGAGCACCTTTATAATCACCCAGTTACGTTGTGACGTTTGGTAGCACACAAAGTGTTCCTCCGGTAAACGCGAGTTGCATAATCTCATAGTCATAGGAACATGTATAAGTTATGAAGAAAGCAATAGCAACATACTAAACGATCGAGTGCTAAGCTAACGGAATGGGTCAAGTCAATCACGTCATTCTCCTAATGAGGTGATCCCGTTCTTCAAATGACAACTCATGTCTATGGCTAGGAAACATAACCATCTTTGATTAACGAGCTAGTCAAGTAGAGGCATACTAGTGACACTCTGTTTGTCTATGTATTCACACATGTATTATGTTTCCGGTTAATACAATTCTAGCATGAATAATAAACATTTATCATGATATAAGGAAATAAATAATACTTTATTATTGCCTCTAGGGCATATTTCCTTCAATGTGCGCATGCTACCCTGGCCCGGTAGGCGGCGATAACCTTGTGTGCCCAAGTGGTATGGATCCATTGTCCCCGTTTGGGACCGCCTATTGTTTTTCAACGACGGTGGTCGTTGGGTGTCACCAGGTGACATCGGGGCCACCCGTGACTTAGCCCAAAGAGGAGTTGGTCAGAGTGGTCGGGAGAGTGTCATGCAATAGATCGGTTTTGTCAAAACACAGTGGGTCCACCCGAATGGGAGCACGAGGCCTTGGGTTCCGTAGTCTGGGTACAGTGTACTAACCTCTGCAGAGTATATAATCAATCGATAGTCGCGCCCATGGATATGGGCCCAGTTTGTAGTAGGTCACACTATGGGTCAACAGTAATAATAACCTGATTAATAAACAACCCTAGTTCGATGAGGAAAGAAGTTGGTTGATCTTTATGTGATCGTGAGAGGATCATAGTGGTATCATGGATACCGAAGTTGGTTGATGCTTATGGTGTCCTGTGATAATCCTGGGTAAAGATCAAGCTCCTTGAGGTCTTGTTTCACTACGATATTGTTAATACCAAGCTTGGTTGAACCTGAGATTGTTGTGTGATGTCCACGATGGTAAGTTGATGCATGTGGTGGTTACGCGGTAACCTCCAATTAGAGTAAGTTGGTTCTTGATATGTTAAACCTGATGCATGTTAGTATCATCATGTGCATATCATGAGTAACATTGCCCTGCTCATTTCAAATGATCCTAGATGTGTTATGTTCAACATGTTCATGCCATCCTCATCTGATGTTGTTCTAGTGATATCATGCTCATCATTGTTTAACCTGTAAATGTCATGTTGTTGTTTGTGTTGATTGCTTTTGGTTGCTATGAGCTTGCGAGTACATTCAAATTACTCACCTGGCGTGTCATGCCGTGTTTGCTTGCTTGCCGAGGATCCCAAGTTTGTGAGCTAGGATAAGCGTTCCAGCCAGAGTCCTTGTTGAGTGGAGTCCATTGTTGTCATCGTTGTTCAGCTGCTAGAAGTTATTCCGCTGCTTCGAGTTGATCTACTGCTAGCATAGAACTACTTGAGCAGGCATAGTGTCGCTGTGCTGATGTAATTCCCTTTTATATCGAAACCCTTGTATCCCCGAGTATTTATAATAAGAGCTGATTTGTTCTATGCCAAGTAGTGTCATATTCCAGCAGACTTGATCTTTGGGCTGGAATACGGGGTGTTCTGGTCTCTCTGAGCCGGGGTGCCACAAGGAACCCACCCCGGCACCCGCAATAAAATAGCCAACCACTTGGTATACCGACACCCGCTATTTAAACGTGGTCGCGCATGACCAGTCTTGCACCGCACCACCTTCGATTCCCTTTCTCCTCCGTGCACCTGCGACACAATGACGGCGAGCTCTAGCGCATTGTGGGAGAGCTTTTTCATGGAGCATAAGCTCGCGTTGGCCGACCTTGTGGCCGGCTAGCTAACCCGTCGTGCACAACAGATAGAGGTCGGACTTCCTGCAAGCTCACCGGACGTGAGTGACAATGACCTGACGATGAAGGAGGCGTCCAGCGATGAGTCGATGCTTAGGCCCGGGCCAATCCTTGGCCGCTACACCATGGAGCTGGCGCAGGTGCATTTTAACACTGTCATGTCAGAGGCGTAGGTGGCTCCACCGGTGTTGGTGTTCTGGAAGGCGCAGGAGTATCAACACTATAGCCTCAACGTCCTCACCTATGACCTACTAACAGAGGGACAAATCTACGACAAGCAAGAAGGCCATCGCGGGCATGGTCGCGGAGGACCCAACCTTCATCGACCAACAGTAGGCGTTCTTTGAGCCCACGCGCAATGATCGTGCCGATTGGCATGCACAATGGATCCACACCCTCGACAAGGAGGACTATGTTGGGTACAACGTGATCATGACGGAGGATCAGTAGGAGATTTGCAGACAGAGATGATGCTGCCTTCCTTGGCAGCCCCGCGACTCACTGGAGCTGGCATTGAAGGAGCGCGCCGGTCGAGAGTGCCACCCGCACCGCCTCCGCTCGGTCCCCATGCCTATTAAATGCTAGAGCGACGTGGCCAAGCGGGACGAGGAGACACTTTTCTACCACATTGTAGTCGTCTGCCCGTTTGTCGGCCGATGAGCCTCAAAAAATTGTGTCCGTTTTTATTTAATAAAATACATCAAACTTTTCATGAATTGATCTGGTTTAAATAAAAAATTTGGTTTGCATGAAATTTACTGTTAGAGTTGTGTCGAATATTCTTGTACAAGGTAGGTTACAGTTCGACTTGGTTTTGTACTGTGTGTAGACAGGGTAGGGGTTGTGTCCTAATAGGACACTTATATCCTAGCCTCTCATATATAGTGGGGGTAGACACACGATGTAACCTATGCCAACATAATAGCACAGGCACGCGGGGTGCCGGCGGCGTGTGCCTGTGCCCGAATGGCCGGTGTGCGGTATTGTAGCGGTGTCACAAAAAGGGCACCCGTAGTCAGGCCCCGGGAATGTAGCCATATCGGTGAACCTGGTTAACAAATCTTGGTGTCGTGATCGTGTGATTGCTTGGTCTTCGGAGATCAACCGTGGCCTCAGATTAATTCTAACAAGTGGTATCAGACCAAGGTTCGAGGAGGCCGCAAATCGTTGATCTAGGGGAAAAGCTCGGCTTGGGTCAAGGTTGTTCGCAGGAAACATGTCGCCGGCGGAGTGCCATGGGCAGACGAGAAATCGATCCGGAAGCGAGTGACTACAAGAAGCAATTCGAAGCGGGAGGCAGATCGATTCAGTTCGAGTCCGGCCGGGTGGTTGGTGTATGTAGTCAGCAGATGGGATAGAATTCGATCGGAAAGCAACTTGGGGCGGTGGCGGTCGAACGTGCGTCAGGACTCAGGAGATCTAGCGATCGAACCGAGGTGGATAGTGACTACACCAAAAGTAATAGCAGGTCGTGGCCCATGGCTGGGCTACACTGTGGACCGGTGTAATAGATGGCCCATGGCACTGGGTTGGAGCTGACAAGGCCCATGTTGGGCTGCTGGGAGCTACAGGTGAGACTTTGTGCATGGCCAGAGGGGAACCGGGACAAAGCGCAGAGTTACAGGAGGCTGTACATACAGGTGCATGAGATTTGTTTATAAAAAAAGAGCTACGCAACGGAGACCGGTGCTATCCATCGGAAGAAGTGATAGGAAAAGCATGGAGAGAACAATGGTGAGACCCAAGTCGAGCCGAGCTCTGACGTGTGGAGTGGGGAGTTTATTCCATTGATCTTCACAGATAAGTGTAGACAGGAAGGCTCCTGTGGTGGACGACTTTTTGGTTTGCATGGAGAGAACAATGGACGACTTCACTCTATGCTGATGGAGGGGCTACGATGTAAATGCATGGAGAGTCGAAGCCTATTTCAGCTAGGAAAGCGAGAGACACATGGATTGCACTGGGACCCAGTGCTCTGATGGAGGCATGATACTCGGTATCGGTCGGTGATGATCGGTGTTTCTATGTAGTAGGGGTTGAGTGGTGTGGGTACGCGACCCTGGAGACCCAACCAAGACAGCAGAGGCTCGACACGGTGATAGCGGCGAGGCGTGCAATAAGCACGGAACACAATGACATACCAAGGCACTAATGGTGAGACATGTGGTCAGACAAAGTGTGCAGGGGTGCTGAAGCAGTGTTGACGAGTACCAGATTCAAGTTGGTGACTAGATCTATCGAGTTTGACATGTCAGATGGATGAGAGTGGACCATAGGGAATCTGAGAAAGTGACGGAAAGTCTAAAATTGTCAAAAGTTGAGAGAATATGGCTGTATATTCCGTGGTGTTCGGTGCACATGGCAAACTGGGGATGACAAGTACAGAAGGAAGCGGAGCTACAGCTATGGGACATGTCACACACTATCTGGGAAAAGGGTGAGACAACTGTGAATTTGACTCAGGTTGACACAGGGCGACGGTGAAATTCTTTCAAGTTTCAGATAAGTAGTCAAGAAAGAGTAGTGATGTTGAGTTCATGTAACTCTTGTATGTGGCGTCCAATATGTGAGTTGATCACTTTCACGCAGACAGTGGTCGGTGTGTGATGGCGTTGATAGGATACTTCGGATGTTGTGAGCACAAAGTAGAGTAATGAGGAACTTAATTTTGCTCGAGTGTTGACTATGAGGAAGACGAGAAGGGACTACAATTGTAGGTGGAGTCATATGGAGTCTAGGAGTAGCAGAGGTGCTCATGGCGTATCTCAAGTCCAATGTACATGGAGGTTCGGCGCATGGATGAATTCAAGGTGGTGAAGAATATTCGCAAGGTGGAGTTTATTAGAGTTGTTTCTAATACTATTGTACAAGATAGGTTACAGTTGGACATGGTTTTGGACTGTGTGTAGACAGTGTAGGAGTTGTGTCCTAATAGGACACTTGTACCCTAGGCCTCCCATATATAGTGGGGTAGACACACGATGTAACATATGCCAATGTAATAGCACAAGCACACAGGGTTGCCGGCGGCGTGTGCCGGTGCCTGGGCGACCGGTGTGCAGTATTGTAGCGGTGTCATGGGGAGAAGCCCCCGTAGTCAGGCCCCAGGGATGTAGCCATATCGGTGAACCTTGTTAACAAATCTCAGCGTCGTGACCGTATGATTGCTTGATCCTCGCGGTAGATCACCGGTGGCCTCAGATTAATTCTAACATTTACCCTGCTTATTCAAAGTGTCCATCAACACATTCGGACGAGTCTGTGGACGGATACTAAGTCTGCTTTAGAGGAAAACGTTCTTTTAGCGTTGGAGATACCCTAACCCTAGGCCTGGCGGGTGGTGTCAATTTTATATGGCGGCTGCTAGGAATCAATCCGTTGATATTACACAACTGTAAACCGCCCCATGAGACGTTGGATGAGGGTCTGTGCAACCGTCCAATTCGCACCAGCTAGACCACGCCTGACATGGATCGCAACCCAGTCAAAGTTCGCCCGTCATTTCTACAACGCAGCACCCATGCATCCTGCGAACCAACCTGTGGTTGGATGGTTAGAGGGACTGTGGTACCCCTAGCCCACTAGGGTTCAAATTCTGGTGCTCGCATTTATTTCTGACAAAACTAAGTGTCCCTAGTATGCCTCTACTTGACTAGCTCGTTAATCAAATATGGTTAAGTTTCCTAGCCATGGACATGTGTTGTCATTTGATGAACGGCATCACATCATTAGGGAATGATGTGATGGACAAGACCCATCCGTTAGCTTAGCACTATGATCGTTTAGTTTATTGCTATTGCTTTCTTCATGACTTATACATGTTCCTATGACTATGAGATTATGCAATTCCCAAATACCGGAGGAACACCTTGTGTGCTATCAAACGTCACAACATAACTAGGTGATTATAAAGATGCTCTACAGGTGTATCCAATGGTGTTTGTTGAGTTCGCATAGATCGAGATTAGGATTTGTCACTCCATGTATCAGACAGGTATCTCTGGGCCCTCTCGGTAATGCACATCACTATGAGCCTTGCAAGCAATGTGACTAA
This sequence comes from Aegilops tauschii subsp. strangulata, assembly GCF_002575655.3. Taxonomy (NCBI): domain Eukaryota; kingdom Viridiplantae; phylum Streptophyta; class Magnoliopsida; order Poales; family Poaceae; genus Aegilops; species Aegilops tauschii. Next base: position 599,058,398 of record NC_053037.3, read on the forward strand.
TGAGTTAGTTACGAGATGATGCATTACGGAACGAGTAAAGAGACTTGCCGGTAATGAGATTGAACTAGGTATGATGATACCGACGATCAAATCTCGGGCAAGTAACATACCGATGACAAAGGGAATGATGTATGTTGTTATGCGGTTTGACCGATAAAGATCTTCGTAGAATATGTAGGAGCCAATGAGCATCCAGGTTCCGCTATTGGTTATTGACCGGAGATATGTCTCGGTCATGTCTACATAGTTCCTGAACCCTTAGGGTCCACACGCTTAACGTTCGATGACGATTTGTATTATGAGTTATGTGATTTGATGACCGAAGTTTGTTCGGAGTCCCGGATGAGATTACGAACATGACGAGGAGTCTCGAAATGGTCGAGAGGTAAAGATTGATATATTGGAAGGTTATATTCGGACACCGAAATGGTTCCGGAGTGATTCAGATATTTTTCGGAGTACCGGGAGGTTACCGGAACCCCCGGGGGAAGTAGTGTGCCTTCATGGGCCTTAGTGGAAAAGATAGGAGGGCCGCAAGGGTGGCCGCCCCCCCCCCCCCATGGAAAGTCTGAATTGGACTAGGGAGGGGGCGGCGCTCCCCTCTTTCCTTCTCCTTCTCCTCCTTCTTCCCTCTCTCCCCATCTTGGAAAAGGAAGGGGAGTCCAACTAGGATTGGGAATCCTAGTTGGACTCCCCTATGGCGCGCCCCTCCTGGCTGCTGGCCTCCTCCTCTCCCTCCTTTATATAGGTGGCCAGGGGGCACCCCAAAGCACAACAGACAATCTCTTAGCCGTGTGCGGTGCCCCCCTCCACAGTTTAACACCTCGGTCATATTGTCGTAGTGCTTAGGCGAAGCCCTGCGCCGGTAACATCACCGACGCCACGCCGTCGTGCTGATGGAACTCTCCCTCGTCCTCAACTGGATCAAGAGCTCGAGGGACGTCATCATGCTGAACGTGTGCTGAACACGGAGGTGTCGTACGTTCGGTACTTGGATCGGTTGGATCGTGAAGACGTTCGACTACATCAACCGCGTTACTAAACGCTTCCTCTTTCGGTCTACGAGGGTACGTGGACACACTCTCCCGTCTTGTTGCTATGCATCTCCTAGATAGATCTTGCGTGATCGTAGGAAAAATTTTGAAATACTGTGTTACCCAACAGTGGCCTCCGAGCCAGGTCTATGCGTAGATGTTATATGCACGAGTAGAACACAATGGTTTGTGGGCGATAATAGTCATACTGCTTACCACCAATGTCTTACTTTGATTCGGCGGTATTGTTGGATGAAGCGGCCTGGACCGACATTACATGACCGCGTTCATGAGACTGGTTCTACCGACGTGCTTCGCACACAGGTGGCTGGTGGGTGTCTGTTTCTCCAACTTTAGTTGAATCGAGTTTGACTACGGCCGGTCCTTGTTGAAGGTTAAAACAGCACACTTGACGAAAAATCATTGTGGTTTTGATGCGTAGGTAAGAACGGTTCTTGCTAGAAGCTCATAGCAGCCACGTAAAACTTGCAACAACAAAGTAGAGCACGTCTAACTTGTTTTTGCAGGGCATGTTGTGATGTGATATGGTCAAGACGTGATGAGATATAAATTGTTGTATGAGATGATCATGTTTTGTAAAAGTTATCGGCAACTGGCAGGAGCCTTATGGTTGTCGCTTTATTGTATGAAATGCGATCGCCATGTAATTGCTTTACTATATCACTAAGCGGTAGCGATAGTCGTAGAAGCAATAGTTGGCGAGACGACAACGATGCTACGATGGAGATCAAGGTGTCAAGCCGGTGACGATGGAGATCATGACGGTGCTTTGGAGATGGAGGTCAAAGGCACGAGATGATGATGGCCATATCATGTCACATATTTTGATTGCATCTGATGTTTATCCTTTATGCATCTTATTTTGCTTAGTACGGCGGTAGCATTATAAGATGATCCCTCACTAAATTTCAAGGTATAAGTATTCTCCCTGAGTATGCACCGTTGCTACAGTTTGTCGTGCCGAGACACCACGTGATGATCGGGTGTGATAAGCTCTACGTTCACATACAACAGGTGCAAGCCAGTTTTGCACGTGCAGAATACTCGGGTTAAACTTGACGAGCCTAGCATATGCAGATATGTCCTCGGAACAGTGAGACCGAAAGGTCGAACGTGAATCATATAGTAGATATGATCAATATAGTGATGTTCACCATTGAAAACTACTCCATCACACGTGATGATCGGGTGTGGTTTAGTTGATTTGGATCAGGTGATCATTTAGATGACTAGAGGGGTGTCTATCTAAGTGGGAGTTATTAAGTAATATGATTAATTGAACTTTAATTTATCATGAACTTAGTACCTGATAGTTTTTTGCATGTCTATGTTGTTGTAGATCAATGGCCCGTGCTGCCGTTCCTTTGAATTTTAATGCGTTCCTAGAGAAAGCTAAGTTGAAAGATGATGGTAGCAACTACACGGACCGGGTCCGTAACTTGAGGACCCGCTGCAGGAGCAACTCCGGACGTTATGAACGTATGGCAGAGCAATGCGGATGACTACTCGATAGTTCAGTGTGCCATGCTTTACGGCTTAGAATCAGGACTTCAAAGACGTTTTGAACGTCATGGAGCATATGAGATGTTCCAGGAGTTGAAGTTAATATTTCAAGTAAATGCCCGAATTGAGAGATATGAAGTCTCCAATAAGTTCTATAGCTGCAAGATGGAGGAGAATAGTTATGTCAGTGAACATATACTCAAAATGTCTGGGTACCACAACCACTTGACTCAACTGGGAGTTAATATTCCTGATGATAGTGTCATTGACAGAGTTCTTCAATCACTGCCACCAAGCTATTAAAGCTTTGTGATGAACTATAATATGCAAGGGATGGATAAGACAATTCCCGAGCTCTTCGCGATGCTAAAGTCTGCGGAGGTAGAAACCGAGAAGCAGCATTAAGTGTTGATGGTTAACAAGACCACTAGTTTCAAGAAAAAGGGCAAAGGGAAGAAGGGGAACTTCAAGAAGAACGGCAAGCAAGTTGCTGCTCAAGTGAAGAAACCCAAGTCTAGACCTAAGCCTGAGACTGAGTGCTTCTACTACAAAGGGACTGGTCACTGGAAGCGGAACTGCCCCAAGTATTTGGCGGATAAGAAGGATGGCAAAGTGAAAGGTATATTTGATATACATGTTATTGATGTGTACCTTACTAATGCTCGTAGTAGCGCCTGGGTATTTTCTACTAATTCTGTTGCTCATATTTGCAACTCAAAACATGGGTTATGGATTAAACGAAGATTGGCTAAGGACGAGGTGATGATGCGTGTGGGAAATGGTTCCAAAGTTGATGTGATCGCCGTCGGCACGCTACCTCTACATCTACCTTCGCGATTAGTTTTAGACCTGAATAATTGTTATTTGGTGCCAGTGTTAAGCAAGAACATTATATTTGGATCTTTTTTTATGCGAGACAGTTATTCATTTAAATCAAAGAATAATGGTTGTTCTATTTATATGAGTAATATCTTTTATGGTCATGACCCTTGATGAGTGGTCTATTTTTGTTGAATCTCGATTGTAGTGATACACACATTCATAATATTGAAGCCAAAAGATGCAAGGTTAATAATGATAGTGCAACTTATTTATGGCATTGCCGTTTAGGTCATATTGGTGTAAAGCGCATGAAGAAACTCCATGCTGATGGGCTTTTGGAATCACTTGATTATGAATCACTTGATGCTTGCGAACCATGCCTCATGGGCGGGATGACTAAGACTCCGTTCTCCGGAACAATGGAGTGAGCAACTGACTTGTTGGAAATAATACATACTGATGTATGCGGTCCAATGAGTGTTGAGGCTCGCGGCGGGTATCGTTATTTTCTGACCTTCACAGATGATTTGAGCAGATATGGGTATATCTACTTGATGAAACATAAGTCTAAAATGTTTGAAAAGTCCAAAGAATTTCAGAGTGAAGTAGAGAATCATCATAACAAGAAAATAAAGTTTCTACTATCTGATCGTGGAGGTGAATATTTGAGTTATGAGTTTGGTCTTCATTTGAAACAATGTGGAACAGTTTCGCAACTCACGCCACCTGGAACACCACAGTGTAATGGTGTGCCCGAACGTCGTAACCATACTTTATTAGATATGGTGCGATCTACGATGTCTCTTATTGATGTACCGCTATCGTTTTGGGGTTATGCTTTAGAGATGACTGCATTCACATTAAATAGGGCACCATCAAAATCTGTTGAAACGACACCTTATGAACTACGGTTTGGCAAGAAACCGAAGTTGTCGTATCTTAAAGTTTGGGGTTGCGATGCTTATGTGAAGAAACTTCAACCTGATAAGCTCGAACCTAAATCGGAGAAATGTGTCTTCATAGGATACCCAAAGGAGACTGTTGGGTACACCTTCTATCACAGATCCGAAGGCAAGACATTCGTTGCTAAGAATGGATCCTTTCTAGAGAAGGAGTTTCTCTCAAAAGAAGTGAGTGGGAGGAAAGTAGAACTTGATGAGGTAATTGTACCTGTTCCAAAATTGGAAAGTAGTTCATCACAGAAATCAGTTCCAATGATTCCTACACCAATTAGTGAGGAAGCTAATGATGATGATCATGAAACTTCAGATCAAGTTACTACCGAACCTCGTAGGTCAACGAGAGTAAGGTCCGCACCAGAGTGGTATGGTAATCCTATTCTGGAGGTCATGTTACTTGACCATGATGAACCTACGAACTATGAGGAAGCGATGATGAGCCCAGATTCCGCGAAATGGCTTGAGGCCATGAAATCTGAGATGGGATCCATGTATGAGAACAAAGTGTAGACTTTGGTTGACTTGCCCGATGATCGGCAAGCCATAGAAAATAAATGGATCTTCAAGAAGAAGACTGACGCTGATGGTAATGTTACTGTCTACAAAGCTCGACTTGTAGCAAAAGGTTTTCGACAAGTTCAAGGAGTTGGCTACGATGAGACCTTCTCACCTGTAGCGATGCTTAAGTCTGTCCGAATCATGTAAGTAATTGCCGCATTCTATGATTATGAAATTTGGCAAATGGATGTCAAAACTGCATTCCTTAATGGTTATCTTAAAGAAGAGTTGTATATGATGCAACCAGAATGTTTTGTCAATCCTAAAGGTGCTAACAAAGTGTGCAAGCTCCAGCGATCCATTTATGGACTGGTGCAAGCCTCTCGGAGTTGGAATATATGCTTTGATAGTGTGATCAAAGCATATGGTTTTATACAGACTTTTGGAGAAGCCTGTATTTACAAGAAAGTGAGTGGGAGCTCTGTAGCATTTCTTATATTATATGTGGATGACATATTATTTATTGGAAATAATATAGAATTTCTGGATAGCATAAAAGGATGGCACTACATGTTGGAGTGATTGTCGATTTATGACAATGTGTCCGTTTAGTCCATACTTTCTGCATGACGAAACTTTTAGTTATGCATGACAAAACTTTATTTGTGATGTATTTAAACCGTCCTCCTCGACTAGCGACGATCACTCTAGTTAGGGCATTTTGGGTACGATCAACTTTGTTATTTATGCTTATGATATGTTGCTTCTATTTTTGCCAAGTCAGTCTCTTTCTGTTGCTCAACTATATATGTTGCATATCATTGACTCATGTGACGATGCAGGTGCATAGATCATCGATGGCAAAGAGTGCTACTCCAGGAGTATATATACGACGAGTGGTCGGAGTGTCAGGCCCAGGTGTAGCGGTTTTCGGTTTCTGAGCGACAGGCAGTAGTTAGTTTAGGTTCACGCTAATGCGAGAGAGGGATACGAACTCATGTACTGCATAGTTCCGCTCTCACTCAAAGTGATTGCTCTGCTCGCGTATATCATTGTTTAGATGGATGACGATGTAGTTGCAAGTAATCGAGACTTGTATCGCTATTTTCGAGATGATGACGAGAGACCACTTTGTGTTGGATGATGATTATGATGATGACATGATTTGATGAGACTATTTGTATGTATATGCTATGATTACATTTGTATGTGTATGATATGCTAAATATTACTGTATAAAGCCTATTCAAATACAAAACAAATATGCAGAAAAAACAGAAACTAATAAAACTAGCAGTAGCGAGGGGAACAAAGTTAGCAGTAGCGTTGCCTTACCAGTAGCGCTTCCAGCTAAAAAGCGCTGCAGATATTAGCAGCAGTGCTCTGCACTAAAGCGCGCTACTGCTAGCCATGTATAGCAGTAGCATGGGACGACAGGCGCTACTGCTACACGTTAGTTGTAGCGCCTTATCAGTAGCGCGTCGTCCCGCGCTACTTTATAGGCAAAATACCCGCGCTACTGCTAGGGTTTTCCCTTGTAGTGATTATTGGGTATAGATATATGTGCTATGATCTCCGCTATGCCATGTTCATCTACAGTAGACTAAATGCTTTATTATTGTTGATGCTAATGTTTCATATGTTAAATGGTTATACTTCCCGTCCATGTTGATGTTGATATCATGCTCATATGCATTGTGGTTTCATCATGTTACTTCATTATGATTCAGCATCACTCAAGTTTAACCAGACTATAATCGAACTTGAACACCTGTTGGCTGAGTCATAGTGCCATCGAGACGAGCTGACCAGTGCAACCACATTTGCCTTTATGGGAAGGCCTTAATGCGGTCTATTGTCATGCCTATCGCCGGTGCCTCCAACTAGGGAAGGTTATGTGCGCATGCTACCGTGGCCCGGTAGGCGGCGATTACCTTGTGTGCCCAAGTTGTATGGATCCATTATCCCCGTTTGGGACCGCCTATTGTTTTGCCACGACGGTGGTCGTCGGGTGTCACCAGGTGACATCGGGGCCACCCGTGAGTTAGCCCAAAGAGGAGTTGGTTAGAGTGGCCAGGAGAGTGTCATGCAATAGATCGGTTTTGTCGTAACACCGTGGGTCCACCCGAATGGGAGCACGAGGCCTTGGGTTCCATAGTGTGGGTACAGTGTCAAACCTCTGCATAGTGTATAATCTATCGATAGTCGCGCCCATGGATATGGGCCCAGTTTGTAGTAGGTCACACTATGGGTCAACAGTAATAATAACCTGATTAATAAACAACCCTAGTTTGATGAGGAAAGAAGTTGGTTGATCTTTATGTGATCGTGAGAGGATCATAGTGGTATCATGGATACCGAAGTTGGTTGATGCTTATGGTGTCCTGTGATAATCCTGGGTAAAGATCAAGCTCCTTGAGGTCTTGTTTCACTATGATATTGTTAATACCAAGCTTGGTTGAACCTGAGATTGTTGTGTGATGTCCATGATGGTAAGTTGATGCATGTGGTGGTTACGCGGTAACCTCCGATTAGAGTAAGTTGGTTCTTGATATGTTAAACCTGCTGCATGTTAGTATCATCATGTGCATATCATGAGTAACGTTGCCCTGCTCATTTCAAATGATCCTAGATGTGTTATGTTCAACATGTTCATGCCATGCTCATCTCATGTTGTTCTAGTGATATCATGCTCATCATTGTTTAACCTGTAAATGTCATGTTGTTGTTTGTGTTGATTGCTTTTGGTTGCTGTGAGCTTACGAGTACATTCAAAGTACTCACCTGGCCTGTCATGCCGTGTTTGCTTGCTTGCCGAGGATCCCGAGTTTGCGATCTAGGATAAGCGTTCCAGCCAGAGTCCTTGTTGAGTGGAGTCCATTGCTGTCGTCGTTGTTCCGCTGCTTCGAGTTGTTCTGCTGCTAGCATAGAACTACTTGAGCAGGCGTAGTGTCGCCGTGCCGATGTAATTCCCTTTTATATCGAAACCCTTGTATCCCCGAGTATTTATAATAAGAGCTGATTTATTCTATGCCAAGTAGTGCCATATTCCAGCAGACTTGATCTTTGGGCTGGAATATGGGGTGTTCTGATCTCTCTGAGCCGGGGTGCCACAAGGAACCCACCCCGGCACCCGCAATAAAATAGCCAACCACTTGGTATACCGACACCCGCTATTTAAACATGGTCGTGCATGACAAGTCTTGCACCGCACCACCTTCGATTGCCTTTCTCCTCCGTGCACCTGCGACACAATGACGGCGAGCTCTAGCGCATTGTGGGAGAGCTTTTTCACGGAGCATAATCTCGCGTTGGCCGGCCTTGTGGCCGGCTAGCTGACCCGTCATGCACAACAGATAGAGGTCGGACTTCCCGCAAGCTCACCAGACGTGAGTGACAATGACCTGACGATGAAGGAGGCGTCCAGCGATGAGTCGATGCTTAGGCCCGGGCCAATCCTTGGCCGCTACACCATGGAGCTGGCGCAGGTGCATTTTAACACTGTCATGTCAGAGACGTAGGTGGCTCCACCGGTGTTGGTGTTCCGGAAGGCGCAGGAGTATCAACACTATAGCCTCAACCTCCTCACATATGACCTACTAACAGAGGGACAAATCTACGACAAGCAAGAAGGCCATCGCGGGCATGGTCGCGGAGGACCCGACCTTCATCGACTAATAGTAGGCGTTCTTTGAGTCCACGCGCAATGATCGTGCCGATTGGCATGCGCAATGGATCCACACCGTCGACAAGGAGGACTGTGTTGGGTAAAACGTGATCATGACGGAGGATCAGTAGGAGATTTGCAGACAGAGATGATGCTGCCTTCCTTGGCAGCTTCGCGACTCACTGGAGCTGGCATTGAAGGAGCGCGCCGGTCGAGAGTGCCACCCGCACCGCCTCCGCTCGGTCCCCATGCCTAATAAATGCTAGAGCGACGTGGCCAAGCGGGACAAGGAGAAACTTTTCTACCACATTGTAGTCGTCTGCCCGTTTGTCGGCCGATGAGCATTAAACAGGTGCGACTGCGGATGTTTGGTGTGGTCCATGCCCACTACTTGGACGTGGCCGCACATGACACATTCCGCACCACACCACCTTCGCTTCCCTTCCTCTGTGCACCTCCGATGCAATGAAAGCGAGCTCTAGTGCATCGTGGGACAACCTCTAGACAGAGCAGAAGCTCGAGTTGGCCGGCCTTGCGCCCATCTGGCAAACCCATCATGCATGGCAGATAGAGGTCGAACTGCCGGCGTGCTCGCTGGAAGTGAGCGACAACAACCTGACGATGAAGAATGCGTCCGACGGCGACTTGACTCCAATGCCCAAGCCAATCCTTGCCGGCTTCATGATACGTCTCTGTCGTATCTACTTTTCCAAACACTTTTGCCCTTGTTTTGGATTCTAACTTGGATGATTTGAATGGAACTAACCCGGACTGACGCTGTTTTCAGCAGACTTTCCATGGTGTTATTTATGTGCAGAAACAAAAGTTCTCGGAATGACCTGAAACTCCACGGAACATCTTTTTTGGAAAATATTAAAAATACTAGAAGAAAAATCCACGTCAGGGGGCCCACACCCTGTCCACGAGGGTGGGGGCGCGCCTGCCCCCTAGGCGCGCCCCCTGCCTCGTGGGCCCCCTGACGCTCCACCGACCTCAACTCCAACTCCATATATTCACTTTCGGGGAGAAAAAACTCAGAGAGAAGGATTCATCGCGTTTTACAATATGGAGCCACCGCCAAGCCCTAAAACCTCTCGGGAGGGCTGATCTGGAGTCCGTTCGGGGCTCCGGAGAGGGGAATCCGTCGCCGTCGTCATCATCAACCATCCTCCATCACCAATTTCATGATGCTCACCGCCGTGCGTGAGTAATTCCATCGTAGGCTCGCTGGACGGTGATGGGTTGGATGAGATTTATCATGTAATCGAGTTAGTTTTGTTAGGGTTTGATCCCTAGTATCCACTATGTTCTGAGATTGATGTTGCTATGACTTTGCTATGTTTAATGCTTGTCACTAGGGCCCAAGTGCCATGATTTCAGATCTGAACCTATTATGTTTTCATGAATATATGTGAGTTCTTGATCCTATCTTGCAAGTCTATAGTCACCTACTATGTGTTATGATCCGGCAACCCCGAAGTGACAATAATCGGGACCACTCCCGGTGATGACCATAGTTTGAGGAGTTCATGTATTCACTATGTGTTAATGCTTTTTCCGGTACTCTATTAAAAGGAGGCCTTAATATCCCTTAGTTTCCGCTAGGACCCCGCTGCCACAGGAGGGTAGGACAAAAGATGGCATGCAAGTTCTTTTCCATAAGCATGTATGACTATATTCGGAATACATGCCTACATTACATTGATGAATTGGAGCTAGGTCTGTATCACCCTATGTTATGACTGTTACATGATGAACCGCATCCGGCATAATTCTCCATCACCGATCCATTGCCTACGAGCTTTCCATATATTGTTCTTCGCTTATTTACTTTTCCGTTGCTATTGTTACAATCACTACAAAATACCAAAAATATTACTTTTGCTACCGTTACTTTTTGCTACCGTTACCACTACTATCATATTACTTTGCTACTAAATACTTTGCTGCAGATATTAAGTTATCCAGGTGTGGTTGAATTGACAACTCAGCTGCTAATACTTGAGAATATTCTTTGGCTCCCCTTGTGTCGAATCAATAAATTTGGGTTGAATACTCTACCCTCGAAACTGTTGCGATCCCCTATACTTGTGGGTTATCAAGACTATTTTCTGGCGCCGTTGCCAGGGAGCATAGCTCTATTCTTTGAGTCACTTGGGATTTATATCTGCTGCTCACTATGAAGAACTTGAAAGACGAGAAAACAAAAATCTATCCCTCAACTACGAGGGGAGGTAAGGAACTGCCATCTAGCTCTGCACTTGATTCACCTTCTGTTTTGAGTAAGCTTGCGACACCTAAACCTGCTTCTGCTATTCGTTCTGATATCTCGCATGTTATTGATGATGCCACTTCTGCTATGCATGATACTTATGATGAAACTACTTCTATGCTTGATACTATTGTGCCACTTGGTGAATTTCTTGACAAACAACTCGCTAGGGCTAGAGAGAATGAAATTATTGAAACTGATAACATTGATGAAAGTGATGATGAAGACTCTCCCCCTAATAAATATGAATCGCCTGTTGTTCCCGAGGGTTATGTTTTGGAAAAAGAAGCTGCTATAGCTATTTTAGCTTGCAAAGATAGATACGAGCTCAAGAGGTTATTAGCTAAATGGAAGCAACAATCTCTTAATTCTAGAATGAAACCTGACCCTGCTTTTGCTACTTCACCTATCTATATTACTTATAAGGATTATGAATTCTCTATTGATCCTGATGTAATTACTTTGGTTGAATCTGATCCTTTTCATGGCTATGAATCTGAAACTGTTGTGGCACATCTTACTAAATTAAATGATATAGCCACCCTGTTCACTAATGATGAGAAATCTCGCTACCTATATATCCTTAAAATATTACCGTTCTCATTAAAGGGTGATGCTAAGATATGGTTTAATTCTCTTGATCCTGGTTGTGTGCGTAGTCCCCAGGATATGATTTATTACTTCTCTGCTAAATATTTCCTTGCTCATAAGAAACAAGCTGCTTTAAGGGAAATATATAATTTTGTGCAAATTGAAGAAGAGAGTCTCCCACAAGCTTGGGGGAGGCTTCTCCAATTGCTTAATGCTTTGTGTGATCATCCTCTTAAGAAAAATGAAATACTCGATATCTTTTATAACGGACTAACCGATGCGTCCAGAGATTACCTGGATAGTTGTGCTGGTTCTGTTTTCAGGGAAAGAACACCGGATGAAGCTGAAATTTTATTGAATAATATGTTGACAAATGAAAATAATTGGACACTTCCTGAGCCTATTCCTAAACCAACTTCGAAGAAAAGAGGTGTTCTATTTCTCAGTCCTGAAGATATGCAAGAGGCAGAGAAATCTATGAAAGAAAAGGGTATTAAAGCTGAAGATGTTAAGAATTTACCTCCTATTGAAGAAATACATGGTCTTAATTTACCGCCTGTTGAAGAAACATATGATCTTAATCCTCCACCTATTGAAGAAACTCATGGTCTTGATAACCCGACACAGGTAGTAAAGGTAAATTCTCTCTATATATTTGATGAAGGTGATATTCCTCACTATAAGTCTGCTAGACAATGCTTAGAAGAGTTTGATAACTTTATTGTCAAACAAGAAAACTTCAATGCTTATTTTGGTAGACAATTGAAATACAATTCTGATACACTTGAACACTTGGGTGATTATATGTCTAGAGTTAAAGGTGAACTTCAACTCATTACTAAACATGCTTCTATGGTTACCACTCAAGTAGAACAAGTACTTAAAGCTCAAAATGATTTGCTCAATGAATTAAATAGTAAGAATAATGACTATGCTGTTAGAGTGGCTACTAGAACTGGTAAGATGACTCAGGAACCTTTGTATCCTGAAGGCCCACTAGTAGGAAAAGGGGCTTTTACCCCGGTTCATAAGGGCCTTTAGTCCTGGTTCTGGAACCGGTACTAAAGGGTCGTTACTAATGCCCTAGCCCTTTAGTCCCGGTTCTTACAGGAACCGGGACTAAAGGCCGTCCACGTGGCCGGTGAGGGGAGCCCAGGCAGGAGGGCCTTTGGTCCCGGTTGGTGCCACCAACCGGGACCAATAGGCATCCACGCGTCAGCACCTGGCAGGAGCTGAGGTTTTTGTTTTTTTTTTGAAAGGGGGTGGTTTAGGGGTTTTGGGGGGTTAATTTAGGTGTTTCATATATTGTGTTAGCTAGCTAATTAATAGAGAGAAGTGTCCTCTCTTATCTCTGTGCTTGGTCGACGCTACGTACTATATACGTATGGAGAGGAGTAGACACGCTAGCTAGTAATCAAATGAAGGAAACAGAAGATCGTCATGAACATATGCATACAGAGAGAAGTGATATCGACCACCTCTCCTTCTCCGAGATATTGGTCGAACAACAAGTTCTCGTATATCTATCCGACACTACCGGCTACATATATACAATAATTATCTCTTACAATACAATCTCCTAATTATATTGTAGGAACACAGGGTCCACATAGTATTCTCCGTTTTCAGCGATCACGTGGTCAAGGAAGAATGCCGCCAATTCCTCTTGAATTCCTCGCATACGATCTTCTGCTAGGAGTTGATCCCGCTTCCGAAAAATCTAATTTGAAGAAGGGGTTCAATACATATATATATGAATAAATAAAACTCAACACAAATGATGGTAATAAAATAAAATTGTGAATATTATTGCTTACGCACTTCATATTGTTCTTCAGTGTAGCCCCGCTCACAGGTATGGTAGCGGATGGACTCGCAAACGTAGTATCCACAGTAATTATTCCCGGGTTGCTGCCACAACCACTTTACAAGAAATAGAGGTCAATCAAACTGATAAGCAAGCATGCTAAATGGTATTGATCAAACTAGCGCTTGAATCACTAGGAGATGCGCGGAACATGCTACTATAGTACTTACTTTCGGGTGTCTAAATTGCAGCTGGTTCGGCAGTCCCGGGGCTTTTGAGGTGAATTTTCTCCAAACCCTGCCAGACAAAGAAAACAATTATTTGATATCAGGAAATGAACAAAGTTGCTGATATGGTGGATAATGATCGATTTAACTTACTTCTGGAGCATTTGAGTCATGTTCGCATAGTCCTAGGGATCTTTTCGTCTCGAGTCTAAGACGGTTACTACTCCCGGCTCAAGCTTAATCTCTAGGAGAATATAGTGGAAGCTGCGCATGCATGCATAAGTCATCAATTACATTACCATAACCTAGACTAATAAGGGAAACCGAATATGCAGAAGACAGTAACACTCACTTGAAGTTGTAAGGAAAGAGTATTATATCTTTGTTTTGATTTAATACCAACGATTGTAGCAAGTTGGCCTCGGCTTCTTTGGGATGTTTTTCAACCGTATATGCATCTATGAGATTTGTGTTAATGAACCCAATATGACCGATTTGTCTTTTCTTCAATTCGGCGATCTTCAATCTGCATAATATAGTGAGGATAAGTATAAATACATGCAATGAAAGAGCTGACCTATATAGAGAGACTTAATGACAGAAGTAGTACTACTTACAGACAGTAGCAAGTGATCGTTGTTTTATCGAGGGACTTTAGATTGTAAAACTGGAAGAAATCCTCAAATGGAACATTCAGCAGTTCAATTCCAACGAGGTCATGCTCCGGTTTAACTCTCAGCGTCAAAGTACTCATCCCATCAGACTCTCTGCAGGTTTTCATGTACCAATCATGTAGTCTTCGCATCATCATGCTTAGAGATCTGACATCTTTGACGAGAGGCTTCCCGTAATGGTATTTGTGTTCGTCCACCTCCATGATTTCATAATGTACATCGTCGGGCAGGTAATCTCCAAGATTGCTATAACCGGGCACCATACCCGGATCATTAGCGACGATGTCTTTTGACACCTTGAGCGGGGGGCACGATTGGTTCGCTTGTTCGCCGAGCTGGGCAATTTTTTTCCCAGCTCGTCGTTCTTTCATCCTTTTATCACTGATAGTACTTCCCGACCGCTCCGCTTTGGCATATGCCTTTCCAAGAACGCGCTCATAGTTGCCTCTTGGCGGAGACTTTGGTGGTTTTGTCAGGGCAGCGAGAGTGCGCTTTGCTTTCACCGGATCTAACTTCTCCTCCGGAGGTGGATGTTTCTTTGCTTTGACCCCTTCAAAGAAGTTCTTCACTTCAGCTCGTTCGCGTTCTCCTCCTCGGTCCTCTCATATGGTAACTTCTCTGGAGTCTTCAGAGAAGGACCGAATCTGTATTGCCTCCCGCCTCTGGCAGCTGTACTGCTAGACGCCGGCAGAGCAGATGGAGCGGCTGGGGCTATCTTCTTTCCTTGCTTACGAGGCGGAGGAGAAGGACTACGACGCGCCGGAGCAGCCGCAGCAGCGGCGTGTCTCTTCCGCCCTTGCTGACGAGGCGGAGAAGGAGGAGGCTGGCTGCTCTGGCGCGCCGGCGCTGGCGGAGAAGGAGGCGGAGTGCCACCACGCGCCGGAGAAGGAGGCTGAGTGCCCTGATCACTCGTCGGAGGAGGAGGCGGAGGAGGAGGCGGAGTGCCCTTACTCGCCGGAGCCGTCCAGTTCGGAAGTTTGATGAGCTCCTTCCGCCATAGGCATGGAGTCTTCAGAGCTAAACCCAGCCGAGTCTCCCCTTCACCGGTAGGGTGGTCAAGCTAGAGCTCCTCTAATCCCTCCGTTATTTCATCCACCATCACCCTAGCATATCCTTCTGGAATCGGCCGGCAGTGGTAGGTTGCGCCGGGTTCAGTAGGTAAAACAGAGCCAACAGCCGCCTTGACTTTCAAGTTCTGCCATTCCGCCATAAGGTGGCAATGTTGAGACTCCGTGATAGCATCCACAGGGTAGCTAGGAGTAGCCGCATGCTCCAGCTGAGGCAGCTCGGTGGAAGCCACGCTGCTTCTACGCTGAGATGGCGGTGTAGCTTCGAGGGCAGTTTCGGCATCTCTATTGCCGTCTCGTTCCTCTAGCACTTGAACCCTTTCGTGCAGACGCTGAATTTGGATCTGCTCCACTTTTTTCCTCCTCTCCTGGGTTTTGTAACCGCCCGCGTCCGGAAAACCAGCCTTCCACGGAACGGTGCCTGGCGTGCCTCGTGTCCGTCCAGGGTGCTCAGGATTCCCGAGGGCCATTGTGAGCTCATCGTTCTCTCTGTCTGGAACGAACGTCCCTTGCTGCGCTGCATCGATATAGTGCTTAAGCTTCTTGATGGGTATTGCAAGTTGCTCGTCCGTCCAACGAAACCTCCCTGATACAGGGTCCAAGGTTCCGCCAGCCCCGAAGAACCAAGTCCGGCAACGGTCTGGCCAGTTCATTGTCTCTGGTTCGATCCCTTTATCAAGCAGATCCCTCTCAGACTTGGCCCACTTAGGACGGGCTTTGAGGTAGCCACCTGACCCCGTGCGATGGTGAAGCTTCTTCTTCGCAGCATTCTTCTTGTTTGTCGCTGACATCTTCTTACTCTTTTCCGATGTCTTGTGGGCCACAAATGCGGGCCAGTGATCTCTGATCTTCTCATACCGGCCGACGAATTCTGGTGTCTCTTCTTTGTCGACAAAAGTTTTTAGCTCATTCTTCCACCTCCTGAATAGGTCTGCCATCTTCTTAAGAGCATGAGACTTGATTAATTGCTCTATAATTGGCTTCTCCGGATCCTCCTCTGGCGGTAGGGTGAAATTTGCCTTCAGCTCAGTCCAAAGATCATCTTTCTGCATATCATTGACATAAGACACCTCAGGGTCTTCCTTCTTAGGCTTATACCATTGGTGGATGCTGATCGGGATCTTGTCCCTAACTAGAACCCCGCACTGAGCAGCAAAAGCATCCTTTGTCCGGAGGGGTTCAATCGGTTGGCCGTCGCGCGCGATTGCTGTGATCTCAAACCTTTGATCCGAGCGCAACTTTCTCTTCGGGCCTCGTCTCTTTACCGCAGTTGTGCTCGATCCGGAGGGCTAGAAAAAAGAAGAAAGACGAGTGTTAATTAATATGTGTACATACCAAAACAATGAATGCATCAATTAGCTAGTCAGCACAGGCTTAACTAATATATTTACCTGGCCGGACTCTGCTCGGTCACCGGAGCCGTCACCACGAGCTCCTTCTTGCACCAGCATTGGGTCACCGGAGCCATCATAATCATGTCTTTCCTCCTCCACTCTTCGATCACTGCAGCCTGCTTCTTCACCCTGTTCTTCCAGACCATCATTGTCGTTAAGATACGACAAGATATCACCTCCGGCTAAGATTATGTCCCCCAACACCTCTTCTGCTTGCTCATCTCGTCCGTGGTCCATTGTTTCTGGAAATATTACAACATGGCAATTATTACACAAACATGACAGCAGGCGGATATATTAGTGCAAACATAGACCTAGCTTATTCCGGGTTTGGGGTGGCCTAGGCAACGCTTCAAGGGTAGGGGCGCGGCGGGAGGGGGTAGGAGACCGACATCGTTTTTTTCTAGGGTTTGGGTGTCCTCGAGAGTTTTGGTCGAGCGAGAGGGCCGGGGGGTGCTCCCGTGGTATAAGTTATCACGGTCGAGAGGGGGTATACATATCGACCGTCCATCATGTCGAAGTTATCTGGGAGGGAGTTATATATATCGACAACGACGACATACATACACGGGAAAATAATGTTATCAGGGAGGGGGTATATATCGACCCCCCCCACGTGTTGAAGTCATCGGGAGGGGGTTTTATATCGACAACGACGACATACATACACGGGAAAATAATGTTATCGAGGAGGGGGTATATCGACCCCCCCTCGTGTTGAAGTTATCGGGAGGGGGTAATATCGACAACGACAACATATATACACGGGAAAATAATGTTATCGGGGAGGGGGTATATCGACCCCCCCCCCACGTGTTGAAGTTATCAGGAGGGGGTTATATCGACAACGACGACATATATACACGGGAAAATAATGTTATCGGGGAGGGGGTATATCGACCCCCCCTCGTGTTGAAGTTATCCCCCCTCGTGTTGAAGTTATCGGGAGGGGTATATATCGACGACGACAGACCCGATAAAACATAAGAAAACGAAGAAGAAATAAAAAGAGGGGAGAAGAAGAAAGGAATAGAGGAGAGGATTGAAGAAAAAAAGAAGAAAAAAAAGAAGAAGAAAAAAGAGGAGAAGAAGAAAAAAATAGAATATTTATTTTCTATTTTTCTTCTTCTCCTCTATTCCTTTCTTCTTCTCCTCTTCTTTTTCTTCTTTTTTCCTCTTCTTATTTATATCTCCTCTTCTTCCTCTCCTCTTCTTCTTTCTTTCCTCTTCTTATTTTCTTCTTTCCTATCCTTCTTTTTCTTCTTCTTCCCTTCCTAGCTAGATATATAAAACTTTTCTAAAATTGTAACTTTTGCATATATAAAACTTTTCCATGTGGATCATCATTTCTCATATATATCGAATATATATCCATTGTCATATATAAAAACTTTCTATATATGAACAAAAAACTTTCTATGAACAAAAAACATTTTTGACATATATATTCATACATTTTGAACATCTACATACATACAATTTTTTTTTTGTTCACATATACATTATAGCCACATACACATATACATCACATATGAACAAAAAAATTAAACTAATAAAAATAAAAAAACAGAACCGGGGCGGCGGCTCTCACAGCGGGGGCGGCTAGGACGATGGCGACGGCGGGGGCGGGGGCGGCGGGGGCGGGGGCGGCGGGGGCGCCGGCGCGCGGGGCCGGGATGGGGTGGGGGCAGCGAGCACGCGCGGGCCGGGCAGGAGGGCTCGCGGTGCCGAGGCGGCGCGCGCGAGCAGGGGAGCACGAGGTGGGGCGGGGCGGCGCGTGGGGGCAGGGCGACGGCGATGAGCACCGGGCGGCGACCCGTCGAGGCAAGGGCACGGGGCGACGGCGACGAGGAGTGGGCGGCGACGGCGAGCACGGGCAGCCTGGCGGCGTCGGGGGCAACTGGCGAGGTATCTCGAAAATTTCCTAAGTGTGGACTTATATAGCAAAGCCTTTAGTCCCGGTTCGTGGCACCAACCGGGACTAAAGGTGGGCATTAGTCCCGGTTGGTGCCACCAACCGGGACCAAAGGCCCCTTTTTAGCAGCCCAAAGGGCGGGAAGCGGCGGCCTTTGGTCCCGGTTGGTGGCACCAACTGGGACTAAAGGGGGGGCATTGGTCCCGGTTGGTGGCACCAACCGGGACCAAAGGCCTTGCGCTGCCCGCGGCCAAAAGTTTAGTCCCACCTCGCTAGTTGAGAGGGGCTCGGAGTGGTTTATAAGCCCCACTGCGGCTGCCCTCTCGAGCTCCTCTCAAATGCAGGCTTACGGGCGTAATGTCACACTGTGCTGTCTGTTGGCCTATTGGGCCTTCTGCGGGCCTGAATCCTGGCCCAGGTTGGGTTTCTAGTCGTATTCAGGCCGTGGTGGCCCAATAGGTGGCAGTTTTTAAAAAAAAATCCAGTTTTTTGGTTCTGTTTTTTGCATTATTTATTTTCTTTTGTTTTTTGCTTTATTTTTTAATTCTTTTTGCTTTTAGGTCAGCAAAATTATAAACTGTCTGTTAGTGCCATTAGTTTTAGAAAACATATAAACTTTCTATTAGTGCCATTAGTTCTTTATGAAAATTCTTTTTGCTGTATTTAGTTTTTTTGTTTTCTTTTTTGCTATATTTATTTTGTTTTGTTTCTACTTACAACAAAAAACTTATTTATTTTATTTTATTTTGTTTCTAATTACTTATTTATTTGACTTTATGATAATTCTTTCTGCTATTAAAGTTTCTATCAAAAAAAGTTCTTTATGAAAATTCTTTTTGCTTTTAATGATTAAAATAAAAAAGAGGCGCAATGCGCGTTGATTTGCTTCAAGCCTTTCGGAATAGTGTAGACTGCACTGCACATAGCTCGATGCAGTCTACCTTATTCCTCAAGGCTTGAAGCTAAGCAACGTGAGCATTGCGCCTCTTCTTCATCGTCTCTGCACTCAGGGCTTATAAACCGCTCCTAGTGCCTCTCAGCTAGCGAGATGGGACTAAAAAACTGCTTAGCTAGTAAGAAACTCTAGTACCGGTTCGTGCCACGAACCGGTACTAAAGGTGCTCGTGGGGCCACAGCCTCATTAGTACCGGTTTGTGGCACCAACAGGGACAAAAGGGTGGAATTGGTCCCGGTTCGTGCCACCAACTGGGACCAATGGCCTTGCACAGCGGCGTGGTGGTGAGTTTAGTCCCACCTCGCTAGCTAAGAGAGAGCCGCACCTGTTTATAAGGTGCGGTGTGCCTGAGCTGTCGAGCTCCTCTCTAAAGCAGGCTTACGGGCCTAACCTCTCTGCACTCAGGGCTTATAAAGCATTTCAAATGAACTCTGAAAAGGTTGAAAGTTGGCATGGTATCATCATTTCATCCACATAGCATGTGCAAGAAAGTTGAGAGGGTTACGGCAAAAACTAGATGCACTTCTTGTACAAAACGGACAATGGTATCATACTCGTCTATTACAAAGTTGGCATGGTATCATCATAATAGTTGCGGGAGAAAGTCTTCACTTTTTCTTCGCTTGTGTCATTTGCTTATTGCGCCGTAACCATGGATAATCTTCATCGTTTATCAGGATGCTTGGGTCAGCCTTGACTTTGAAGGGAGGAATTTCATGAAACTTTTCATAATATTCGGACATGTCTGTCTTGCCCTCCACTCCCACAATGTCCCTTTTTCCTGAAAGAACTATGTGCCGCTTTGGCTCATCGTTTGATGTATTCGCTTCCTTATCTTTTCTTTTCCTCGGTCTGGTAGACATGTCCTTCACATAGATAACCTGTGCCACATCATTGGCTAGGACGAACGGTTCGTCATTGTACCCAAGATTGTTCAGATCCACTGTTGTCATTCCGTACTGTGGGTCTACCTGTACCCCGCCTCCTGACAGATTGACCCATTTGCACTTAAACAAAGGGACCTTAAAATCATGTCCGTAGTCAAGTTCCCATATGTCCATTATGTAACCATAATATGTGTCCTTTCCCCTCTCGGTTTCTGCATCAAAGCGGACACCGCTGTTTTGGTTGGTGCTCTTTTGATCTTGGGCGATCGTGTAAAATGTATTCCCATTTATCTCGTATCCTCTGTAAGTCAATACAGTCGAAGATGGTCCCCTGGACAACGAGTACAACTCATCACAAACAGTGGTGTCACCTCTGAGACGTGTTTCCAACCAACTGCTGAAAGTCCTGATGTGTTCACATGTAATCCAGTCGTCACACTGCTCTGGGTGTTTGGAGCGCAGACTGTTCTTGTGTTCATCGACATACGTGGTCACCAAGGTAGAGTTCTGTAGAACTATGTAGTGTGCTTCAGACCAAGAATATCCGTCCCTGCATATTATTGAGTCCCCCCCTCCAAGCGTGCCTTTTCTAGTCAGTCTCCCCTCATACCGCGATTTAGGGAGACCTATCTTCTTAAGGCCAGGAATGAAGTCAACACAAAACCCAATGACATCCTCTGTTTGATGGCCCATGGAGATGCTTCCTTCTGGCCTAGCGCGGTTACGGACATATTTCTTTAGGACTCCCATGAACCTCTCAAAGGGGAACATATTGTGTAGAAATACGGGCCCAGAATGACAATCTCGTCGACTAGATGAACTAGGACGTGCGTCATGATATTGAAGAAGGATGGTGGGAACACCAGCTCGAAACTGACAAGACATTGCGCCACATCACTCCTTAGCCTTGGTATGATTTCTGGATCGATCACCTTTTGAGAGATTGCATTGAGGAATGCACATAGCTTCACAATGGCTAATCGGACGTTTTCCGGTAGAAGCCCCCTCAATGCAACCGAAAGCAGTTGCGTCATAATCACGTGGCAGTCATGAGACTTTAGGTTCTGGAACTTTTTCTCTGGCATATTTATTATTCCC
Source organism: Aegilops tauschii subsp. strangulata (assembly GCF_002575655.3). Taxonomy (NCBI): domain Eukaryota; kingdom Viridiplantae; phylum Streptophyta; class Magnoliopsida; order Poales; family Poaceae; genus Aegilops; species Aegilops tauschii. The sequence continues at coordinate 599,079,789 of NC_053037.3, forward strand.
TTTATATTCGACGAGAAGCCAGTCGGGACCTTCATACTGAGCAGGCATTCAAAGAAGATTTCTTTCTCTTCTTTCGTAAGAGCGTAGCTGGCAGGACCTTCATACTACTTCGGAGGCATGCCGTCTTTTTCGTGCAAACGTTGTAGGTCCTCCCGTGCCTCAGGTGTATCTTTTGTCTTCCCATACACGCCCAAGAAGCCTAGCAGGTTCACGCAAAGGTTCTTCGTCACGTGCATCACGTCGATTGAAGAGCGGACCTCTAGCTCTTTCCAGTAGGGTAGGTCCCAAAATATAGATTTCTTCTTCCACATGGGTGCGTGTCCCTCAGCATCATTCGGAACAGCTAGTCCGCGGGGACCCTTTCCAAAGATTACGTGTAAATCATTGACCATAGCAAGTACGTGATCACCGGTACGCATGGCGGGCTTCTTCCGGTGATCTGCCTCGCCTTTGAAATGCTTGCCTTTCTTTCGACATTGATGGTTGGTCGGAAGAAATCGACGATGGCCCAGGTACACATTCTTCCTGCTTTTGTCCAGGTATATACTTTCAGTGTCATCTAAGCAGTGCGTGCATGCGAGGTATCCCTTGTTTGTCTGTCCTGAAAGGTTACTGAGAGCGGGCCAATCGTTGATGGTTACAAACAACAATGCGTGCAGGTTAAATTCCTCCTGTTTGTGCTCATCCCACATACGTACACCGTTTCCATTCCACAGCTGTAAAAGTTCTTCAACTAATGGCCTTAGGTACACATCAATGTCGTTGCCGGGTTGCTTAGGGCCTTGGATGAGAACTGGCATCATAATGAACTTCCGCTTCATGCACATCCAAGGAGGAAGGTTATACATACATAGAGTCACGGGCCAGGTGCTGTGATTGTTGCTCTGCTCCCCAAAAGGATTAATGCCATCCGCGCTTAAACCAAACCATACGTTCCATGGGTCAGTTGCAAACTCAGCCCAGTACTTTCTCTCGATTTTTCTCCACTGCGACCCATCAGCGGGTGCTCTCAACTTCCCGTCTTTCTTACGGTCCTCACTGTGCCATCGCATCAACTTGGCATGCTCTTCGTTTCTGAACAGACGTTTCAACCGTGGTATTATAGGAGCATACCAGATCACCTTCGCAGGAACCCTCTTCCTGGGGGGCTCGCCGTCAACATCACCAGGGTCATCTCGTCTGATCTTATACCGCAATGCACCGCATACCGGGCATGCGTTCAGATCCTTGTACGCACCGCGGTAGAGGATGCAGTCATTAGGGCATGCATGTATCTTCTGCACCTCCAATCCTAGAGGGCATATGACCTTCTTTGCTGCGTATGTACTGTCAGGCAATTCGTTATCCTTTGGAAGCTTCTTCTTCAATATTTTCAATAGCTTCTCAAATCCTTTGCCAGGCACAGCATTCTCTGCCTTCCACTGCAGCAATTCCAGTACGGTACCGAGCTTTGTGTTGCCATCTTCGCAATTGGGGTACAACCCTTTTTTGTGATCCTCTAACATGCGATCGAACTTCAGCTTCTCCTTTTGACTTTCGCATTGCGTCCTTGCATCGACTATGACCCGGCGGAGATCATCATCATCGGGCACTGTTTCCTCTTGATCTTCAGCAGCTTCCCCCTTGCAGCATCATTGGGCACATCGTCTGGTTCCTCTTGATCTTCAGCAGCTTCCCCCGTTGCAGCATCACCGTATTCAGGGGGCACATAGTTGTCATCGTCCTCTTCTTCTTCGCCGTCTTCCATCATAACCCCCATTTCTCCGTGCCTCGTCCAAACATTATAGTGTGGCATGAAACCCTTGTAAAGCAGGTGGGCGTGAAGGATTTTCCGGTCAGAGTAAGACTTCGTATTCCCACATATAGGGCATGGACAACACATAAAACCATTCTGCTTGTTTGCTTCAGCCACTTCGAGAAAATCATGCACGCCCTTAATGTACTCGGAGGTGTGTCTGTCACCGTACATCCATTGCCGGTTCATCTGCGTGCATTATATATAATTAAGTGTGTCAAAAACCATTACAGAACATCATGAATAGATAATTAAGTGACCAAATTAATAGAAGTTCATCATCACATTAGAACCAAAGTACATACATAGTTCTCATCTAACAACATATATATAGCTCTCCAGAGCATCTAATTAATTAAACCATACATTGAAACTATGTAAAAAATTCAATGCGAAAACAAATGCGATCATAATCGCAACCAAGGTAACAATTGATCCAAGGGCATAATGATACCAAGCCTCGGTATGAATGGCATATTTTCTAATCTTTCTAATCTTCAAGCGCATTGCATCCATCTTGATCTTGTGATCATCGACGACATCCGCAACATGCAACTCCAATATCATCTTCTCCTCCTCAATTTTTTTTATTTTTTCCTTCAAGTAATTGTTTTCTTCTTCAACTAAATTTAACCTCTCGACAATAGGGTCGGTTAGAATTTCCGGTTCAACCACCTCCTAGATAAATAAAATCTATGTCACGCTGGTCGGTATATTTGTCATAAACAATAAATGAATCAAATAGTTATAAAAAGATAATATATACCACATCCGAATCATAGACAGGACGAGGGCCGACAGGGGCGGATACCAAAACCATCGCACTATGTAATAAGAAGGAATAAAATAGTAAGAAAAATAGACAAGTATCTATCTAAAGTAAGAATTTTTTTTCTTTCAAAAAGAAGATAAGAACAAGAGGCTCACCACGGTGGTGCCGGCGACGAGATCGGCGCGGGCGGTCGACGGCGGTGAAGACGGGAATGGGACGTGACGGGCCGCTAAACCTAGACAAATCTCGAGGAAATGGAGCTTTGAGGTCGAGCTTCGAGAGGACAAAGCTTAACTAGTGTGGCTCGGGCATTTCATCGAACACCTCATGTGGATAGGAGGTGAGCTAGAGCACCACAAAGCCCTCCCCTCGCCGGCCAGAGAAAAACAGAGCACTGGAGTGCTCTGCTCGTGGGCGAGGGGTATATATAGGCACCTCATTGGTCCCGGTTCATGGCATGAACCGGTACTAAATCCGGCCTTTTGTCTCGGTTCATGCCAAGAACCGGGACAAATGGTTGTGGGCCAGGAGTGAGGACCATTAGTCCCGGTTCGTGGCTTGAACCGGGACAAATGGTTCCATACGAACCGGGACCAATGCCCACGAGGCCCCCGCCGGCCTCCTGGGCTCACGAACCGGGACGAATGCCCCCATGGGTCCCGGTTCGTGACTGAACCGGGGCTAATGAGAAAACTGCCCTGTGACCTAAGCCCTATTTTCTACTAGTGGCCACCCTAAGAGAATTGAGTAGGATTCTCAGAGAAATAATATTGATGCACCTAGTCCTTCTAAAAAGAAGAAAAAGAAAAATGATAGGACTTTGCATGCTTCTAGTGAACCTGTTGCTGAAACACCTGAGAATCCAAATGATATTTCTATCTCTGATGCTGAAACACAATCTGGTAATGAACCTGAATCTAGTGATAATATTAATGAAGATGTTCATGATGATGCTCAACGTAGTAATGATAATGATGTAGAAATTGAACCCGTTGTTGATCTTGATAACCCACAATCAAAGAATCAACGTTATGATAAGAGAGACTTCGTTGCTAGGAAGCACGGTAAAGAAAGGGAGCCATGGGTTCAGAAACCCATGCCTTTTCCTCCCAAGCCATCCAAGAAAAAGGATGATGAGGATTTTGAGCGCTTTGCTGAAATGATTAGACCTATCTTTTTGCGTATGCGATTAACTAATATGCTTGCTAATTATACTTTTAAGGGTGGAATACCAAAGAAACTAGGAGATCCAGGGGTACCAACTATACCATGCTCCATTAAAGAAACTATGTTAAAACTGCTTTATGTGATCTTGGAGCCGGTGTTAGTGTTATGCCTCTCTCTTTATATCGTAGACTTGATTTGAATAAGTTGACACCTACTGAAATATCTTTGCAAATGGCTGATAAATCAACTGCTATACCTGTCGGTATTTGTGAGGATGTGCCTGTTGTGGTTGCAAACATTACTATTTTAACGGACTTTGTTATTCTTGATATCCCCGAGGACGATAGTATGTCTATTATTCTTGGAAGACCTTTTTTGAATACTGCAGGGGCTGTTATTGATTGCAAGAAGGGCAATGTCACTTTTCATGTTAACGGTAATGAGAATACGGTACACTTTCCGAGGAAACAACCTCAAGTTCATAGTATCAACTCTATTGGAAAAACTCCATCAATTATTTTTGGAGGTTTTGAATTTCCTCTTCCTACTGTCAAGAAGAAATATGATATTCTTTTTATTGGGGGTGTGCATATCCCCGTTGAGGTAACATAGTGTTATTCAAAATTTCACCGGTTCCATGTTATTCGGAATGAGTTTGTTAACAAGACTTGATCAACCTTGTTAGTGGATTCCTTTTGATGAGCATGAGATGGATGAAACTAGAAGCACAACCTTCTGTACCCTCCTTTTACTTTCTGTTGTTTAGTTGAAATAAAGCAAAAATAGTATTTTCCTGTCTGTTTCCTGAATTATCCGTGCAATATAAAAATACCCCGAAAATAAAAGTTCTCCAAATGCCCTGAAAACGGAATATGATTTTTTCTAGAATATTTGAGAATATCTGGCACTGATAACTCAGCAGGGGGAGCAAGCACCTGGCCACGAGGGTCCAGGGCGCGCCCCCTGCCTCGTGGGCCCACGGTGGCTCCCCTCCACTTATTCCTGCACCCACACACTTCTTCTTCCTCCCAAAAAAATCACCATCTAGCTCAAGCACGAGTTCTAGCTCATTTTGCTGTGATTTTCGATCTCCTTGCTCAAAGCACCTCTCACAAAACTGCTTGGGGAGATTGTTCCTTGGTATGTGACTCCTCCATTGGTCCAATTAGTTTTTGTTCTAGTGCTTTATTCATTGCAAATTTGTGCTGCCTAGGTGACCATGTTCTTGAGCTTGCATGTCAAATTTATATGGTTCCAAGTAGTTCTAATGCATGATATAGGCTCTAGGCACTTGTAGGAGTAGTTGCTATCAATTTTGTTGAGCTTGGTTCACTTTTATTTGAAGTTACTAAAAAATTCAGAAATTTTTCAGAGGAAGAAATATGCTTAGGACAATTTACCAAGGTGGTCCTTCAAGGAAGCAAGGACCCAGGCTCGCAATGCGCGATGCCGATGATGAGCCACCAAGGAACGCTCTAGTGCGACCTTGTGAGTGGCCTTCAGAAGGCTTTATGGATCGAGCGGGAATCAAGGAAGAATTTAACGCATATTTGTGTAACGCTGATCTTGTGGGCTTTGAGGAAGAAAAGTGCCGCCAGTACCACTATCTCACTAGTTCCTTCGTGAGGAGGTTTGAATTTTCATCTTCACGTAATTCTCCAACTGTCCTGTTTGATCTTTATGAAAAATCTTATACGATGGACTTAGAGGATTTTACCACTGCTTGCAAACTTCCACAATGGGGTAGTGCTAGTGAACCACGCAAATCTGAATTTAGAGATTTTCTTGCTAGTATAACTGTGGGGGAATCTAGAGATATAGCACAAGCTACCATAGGGAGCATTCATTTTCCTGCTATACATTATTTTGCTCTCTTCATAGGTAGGTGCATAAATGGTAAAGATGAAGCATGTCACATGTGTGTCCCTGACCTCAGTATTCTTAGGAGTGCTGTGTTCGGAGATAAATCTTATAATTTGGGAGCCATTGTTGCACGTAGGTTGCATCATAATAGATTTAATGGAGATTTCTTCGGTGGAATTTATGCAACCCGCTTAGCTGATTTTCTTGGTGTAACCATACGTGATGATGATATTGAATTGCCTCCTACTTATCTATACTTTAATGCTATGGTTCACCACCAGTTTGTCGAGAGGAATGAGTCGCCTCCCCAGTATCGCTTAATCTTTGACAGACGTCGTGCTATCCGTATTACTCTCCCTGCTCCTGCCTTCTTTGATTATCAGGAAAAAGGAAGACATTTTATTATCAGAGAGGAGGCAGATGAGTACGAGAGGAGGGCGGAGGCAGCTCGCCATCACGCTGCAGCTCAGGAGGTAGTAGCCGCTGCATCTCAGTACGACTCCAGCTACAACTATGGATATCCGCCAGGCCATCCGTGGCAATAAACCAACTTAGGCCAAAAGCCTAAGCTTGGGGGAGTACGTATTTCCCACCGACATTACATTCATGTTCACACACTCATTGCTAAATGTCGGTGCTCACACTCTTTCATTGTAATATCCATGCTAGTTTATTTTCCTTTTTCTTGCTTTCTTCTTGTGTGTTTGATAAACCTTAAGAAAAACCAAAAAAAAATAGTGTAGCTTTTAGCTAGTTTACTTTTCTTGCTGTAGTAGTAGTAATTAAAAAGAAAACCCAAAAAGATTTCCCGTTCTTCTTTTGCTTGTTGGGAGCTTTCCCATGTAAATAGTTTTATTTCTTTTCTTTGGGGGTCGATAGGAGAAGACCATAATTAAAATTGTTGAAGTGGCTCTTATATGCATTGTTGTTGATTTAACCAAGAGCCCATATTGCCTTGTCTTCTCCTGTTTACTGAATGCTCGCAGATTCCATCTTAGTCCAATGCACGTGCACTCTTATTACTATTCACATCGTTCGGTCGTGCAAGTGAAAGGCAATTATGACGATATATGATGGACTGACTGAGATGAGAGAAGCTAGTATGAACTCGACCTCTCTTGTTTTTGTAAATATGATTATTTCATAGTTCCTGATTCAGCTTATTATGAATAAACATGTTTATAATGACAATTAGAGATTATAGTTGCTCGTGCCATGCTTGATTAGCTATGAGTTATAATGGTTTACCTTGCGTGCCAACATGCTATTAGAATGGTTGTGATGTGGTATAGTGGGGTGGTATCCTCCTTTGAATGATTTAAGTGACTCGACTTGGCACATGTTCACACATGTAGTTGAAACAAATCAACATAGCCTTCACGATATTTATGTTCATGGTGGATTATATCGTACTCATGCTCGTACTCAATGTCTATTAATTTTAATGCATGTTCATGACTATTGTCGCTCTCTAGTTGGTCGTTTCCCAGTCTTTTGCTAGCCTTCACTTGTACTAAGCAGGAATACTGCTTGTGCATCCAATCCCTTAAACCCCAAAGTTATTCCAGATGAGTCCACTATACCTTCCTATATGCGGTATCTACCTGCCGTTCCAAGTAAATTTGTATGTCCCAAACTCTAAACCTTCAAATGAAATTCTGTTTTGTATGCTCGAATAGCTCATGTATCAACTAGGGATGTCTGTATCTTCCATGCTAGGCGGGTTATTCTCAAGAGGAGTGGACTCCGCTCCTCACTCACGAGAAAATGGCTGGTCACCGGGATGCCCAGTCCCATGCTTTATGCAAACTAAATCAAAATAATTGCAAACAAAACTCCCTCGGGGCTGTTGCTAGTTGGAGGCACTCATTGTTTCGAGCAAGCCATGGATTGATGCTTGTTGGTGGAGGGGGAGTATAAACTTTACCATTCTGTTTGGGAACCGCCTATAATGTGTGTAGCATGGAAGATATCGCCATCTCTTGGTTGTTATGTTGACAATGAAAGTATGCTGCTCAAAATATTATTTATCTCTATTTTAAAATCGAGCTCTGGCACCTCTACAAATCTCTGCTTCCCTCTGAGAAGGGCCTATCTATTTACTTTTATGTTGAGTCATCACCCTGTTATTAAAAAGCACCAGCTGGAGAGCACTGTTGTCATTTGCATCCATTATTATTAATTTATATTGGGTATGACTATGACTGGATCTCTTTTACCATGAATTACAATGTTTAGTCAGTCCTTGATCTTTAAAGGTGCTCTGCATTTATGTTTTGCGGTCTCAGAAAGGGCTAGCGAGATACCATCTTATTATATCATATCATGATTGTTTTGAGAAAGTGTTGTCATCCAAGATTTATTATTATTGCTCGCTAGTTGATTATGCCATTGACATGACTAAACATGAGACCTAAGAGTTATTGCGAATGTGGTTAGTCATAATCTTTGCTGAAAACTTGAATGCTGGCTTTACATATTTACAACAACAAGAGCAAACAGAGTTTGTAAAAGTTTTTCTTTATCACTTTCAGTTTATCAACTGAATTGCTTGAGGACAAGCAAAGGTTTAAGCTTGGGGGAGTTGATACGTCTCCGTCGTATCTACCTTTCCAAACACTTTTGCCCTTGTTTTGGACTCTAACTTGCATGATTTGAATGGAACTAACCCGGACTGACGTTGTTTTCAGCAGACTTTCCATGGTGTTATTTATGTGCAGAAACAAAAGTTCTGGGAATGACCTGAAACTCCACGGAACATCTATTTGGAAAATATTAAAAATACTAGAAGAAAAATCCACGTCAGGGGGCCCACACCCTGTCCACAAGGGTGGGGGCGCGCCTGCCCCCACTGGGCGCGCCCCCTGCCTCGTGGGCCCCCTGACGCTCCACCGACCTCAACTCCAACTCCATATATTCACTTTCGGGGAGAAAAAAACAGAGAGAATGATTCATCGCGTTTTACGATACGGAGCCGCCGCCAAGCCCTAAAACCTCTTGGGAGGGCTGATCTGGAGTCCGTTCGGGGCTCCAGAGAGGGGAATCCATCGCCGTCGTCATCATCAACCATCCTCCATCACCAATTTCATGATGCTCACCGCCGTGCATGAGTAATTCCATCGTAGGCTCGCTGGACGGTGATGGGTTGGATGAGATTTATCATGTAATCGAGTTAGTTTTGTTAGGGTTTGATCCCTAGTATCCACTATGTTCTGAGATTGATGTTGCTATGACTTTGCTATGCTTAATGCTTGTCACTAGGGCCCGAGTGCCATGATTTCAGATCTGAACCTATTATGTTTTCATGAATATATGTGAGTTCTTGATCCTATCTTGCAAGTCTATAGTCACCTACTATGTGTTATGATCCGGCAACCCCGAAGTGACAATAATCGGGACCACTCCCAGTGATGACCATAGTTTGAGGAGTTCATGTATTCACTATGTGTTAATGCTTTGTTCTGGTACTCTATTAAAAGGAGGCCTTAATATCCCTTAGTTTCCTCTAGGACCCCGCTGCCATGGGAGGGTAGGACAAAAGATGTCATGCAAGTTCTTTTCCATAAGCACGTATGACTATATTCGGAATACATGCCTACATTACATTGATGAATTGGAGCTAGTTCTGTGTCACCCTATGTTATGATTGTTACATGATGAACCGCATCCGGCATAATTCTCCATCACCGATCCATTGCCTACGAGCTTTCCATATATTGTTCTTCGCTTATTTACTTTTCCGTTGCTATTGTTACAATCACTACAAAATACCAAAAATATTACTTTTGCTACCGTTACTTTTTGCTACCGTTACCACTACTATCATATTACTTTGCTACTAAATACTTTGCTGCAGATATTAAGTTATCCAGGTGTGGTTGAATTGACAACTCAGCTGCTAATACTTGAGAATATTCTTTGGCTCCCCTTGTGTCGAATCAATTAATTTGGGTTGAATACTCTACCCTCGAAAACTGTTGCGATCCCCTATACTTGTGGGTTATCACTTCACCACAGAGCTTGCGCAAGTGCACTTCAACATTCTCATGACGGAGGTGCAGCCTGCGTCGCCTGTGTTGGTGTTATAGAGGGTGTAGGAGGACCAACAATACAACGGCGACCTCCTCATGCATCACCTGCTAGCGGAGAGGCAAATCTACAGCGAGCAAGGAGGCCATGGCGGGCATGGTTGTGGAGGACCCAATCTTCATGGACCAGCAGCGGGTGCTCTTCAAGACCACGCGCAGCGCTCGCACTGACCTGCATGCGCGGTGGCTCTGCACCATCAACATAAAAAATCGTGCCGGCTACAACATGATCTCGGCGGAGGCAGACTCGGAGCAGACGATTTTGCGGACAAAGATGCTATTACCTACTTCGGCAAATCCACGTCGCTCTCGCCATTCATGCGGCTCGCGCTGGGCCGCAACGACCACGAGGCTGGCCCATAAACTTCGATCTTGGACCTCACTGGTCGGGGGCGGACACTAGCAAGGAAGAGTAGGACATGGGAGCCACACATCTCTCCCATGTCTCATGTCGTCTTGCTCTTCCTCGCCGAACATGTGGAAGAATACGACGTTGAACATAGACATCCCCATGGCCCGCGAAGATTTAGCTAGCAACTTTTCTATGTTATTTTAAAAAATTGTGTCCATTTTTATTTAATAAAATACATCAAACTTTTCATGAATTGATCTGGTTTAAATAAAAAATTTGGTTTGCATGAAATTTACTGTTAGAGTTGTGTCGAATATTATTGTACAAGGTAGGTTACAGTTCGACTTGGTTTTGTACTGTGTGTAGACAGGGTAGGAGTTGTGTCCTAATAGGACACTTGTATCCTAGGCCTCTCACATATAGTGGGGGTAGACACACGATGTAACCTATGCCAACATAATAGCACATGCACGCGGGGGTGCCGGCAGCGTGTGCCTGTGCCCGAATGGCCGGTGTGCGGTATTGTAGCGGTGTCACAGAAAGGGCACCCGTAGTCAGGCCCCGGGGATGTAGCCATATCGGTGAACCTCGTTAACAAATATCGGTGTCGTGATCGTGTGATTGCTTGGTCTTCGGTAGATCAACCGTGGCCTCAGATTAATTCTAACAAGTGGTATCAGACCAAGGTTCGAGGAGGCCGCGAATCGTTGATCTAGGGGAAAAGCTCGGCTTGGGTCAAGGTTGTTCGCCGGAAACATGTCGCCGGCGGAGTGCCATGGGCAGACGAGAAATCGATCCGAAAGCGAGTGACTACAAGAAGCAATTCGAAGCACGAGGCAGATCAATTCAGTTCGAGTCCGGCCGGGTGGCTGGTGTATGTAGTCAGCAGATGGGATCGAATTCGATCGGAAAGCAACTTGGGGCGGTGGCGGTCGAACGTGCGTCAGGACTCAGGAGATCTAGCGGTCGAACCGAGGTGGATAGTGACTACACCAGAAGTAATAGCAGGTCGTGGCCCATGGCTGGGCTGCATTGTGGACCGGTGTAATAGATGGCCCATGGCACTGGGTTGGAGCTCGCAAGGCCCATGTTGGGCTGCTGGGAGCTACAGGTGAGACTTTGTGCATGGCCAGAGGGGAACCGGGACAAAGCGCAGAGTTGCAGGAGGCTGTACATACAGGTGCATGAGACTTGTTTATAAAAAAAGAGCTATGCAACGGAGACCTGTGCTATCCATCGGAAGAAGTGATAGGAAAAGCATGAAGGGAACAATGGTGAGACCCAAGTCGAGCCGAGCTCTGACGTGTGGAGTGGGGAGTTTATTCCATTGATCTTCACGGGTAAGTGTAGACAGGAAGGCTCCTGTGGTGGACGACTTTTCGGTTTGCATGGAGAGAACAATGGATGACTTCACTCTATGCTGATGGAGGGGCTACGATGTAAATGCATGGTGAGTCGAGGCCTATTTCAGCGGGGAAAGCGAGAGACACATGGATTGGACTGGGACCCAGTGGTCTGATGGAGGCATGATACTCGGTATCGGTCGGTGATGATCGGTGTTTCTCTGTAGTAGGGGTTGAGTGGTGTGGGTACGCGACCCTGGAGACTCAACCAAGACAGCAGAGGCTCGACACGGTGGTAGCGGCGAGGTGTGCAGTAAGCACGGGACACAACGACATACCAAGGCACTAATGGTGAGATATGTGGTCAGACAAAGTGTGCAGGGGTGCTGAAGCAGTGTTGACGAGTACCAGATTCAAGTTGGTGACTAGGTCTATCGAGTTTGACATGTCAGATGGATGAGAGTGGACCATAGGGAATTTGAGATAGTGACGGAAAGTCTAAAATTGTCAAAAGTTGAGAGAATATATGGCTGTATATTTTGTGGTGTTTGGTGCACATGGCAAAGTGGGGATGACAAGTACAGAAGGAAGCGGAGCTACAGCTATGGGACATGTCACAGACTATCTGGGAAAATGGTGAGACAACTGTGAATTTGAATCAGGTTGACACAGGGCGACGGTGAAATTCTTTCAAGTTTTAGACAAGTAGTCAAGAAAGAGCAGTGATGTTGAGTTCACGTAACTCTTGTATGTGGCATCCAATATGTGAGTTGTTCACTTTCACGCAGATAGTGGTCGGTGTGTGATGGCGTTGAACGGATACTTCGGATGTTGGGAGCACAAAGTAGAGTAATGAGGAACTTAATTTTGCTCGAGTGTTGACTATGAGGAAGACGAGAAGGGACTACAATTGTAAGTGGAGTCATATGGAGTCTAGGAGTAGCAGTGGTGCTCATGGCGTATCTCAAGTCCAATGTACATGGAGGTTCGGCGCATGGATGAATTCAAGGTGGTGAAGAATATTCGCAAGGTGGAGTTTATTAGAGTTCTGTCTAATACTATTTTACAAGATAGGTTACAGTTGGACATGGTTTTGGACTGTGTGTAGACAGTGTAGGAGCTGTGTCCTAATAGGACACTTGTATCCTAGGCCTCCCATATATAGTGGGGGTAGACACACGATGTAACATATGCCAATGTAATAGCACAAGCACACAGGGTTGCCGGCGGCGTGTGCCGGTGCCCGGGCGACCGGTGTGTAGTATTGTAGCGGTGTCATGGGGAGAAGCGCCCGTAGTCAGGCCCCAGGGATGTAGCCATATCGGTGAACCTCGTTAACAAATCTCGGCGTCGTGACCGTGTGATTCCTTGGTCCTCACGGTAGATCGACGGTGGCCTCAGATTAATTCTAACATTTACCCTACTTATTCAAAGTGTCCATCAACACATTCGGATGAGTCTGTGGACGGATACTAAGTCTGCTTTAGAGGAAAACGTTCTTTTAGCGTTGGAGATACCCTAACCCTAGGCCTTGCGGGTGGTGTCAATTTTATATGGTGGCTGCTAGGAATCAATCCGTTGATATTACACAACTGTAAACCGCCCCATGAGACGTTGGATGAGGGTCTGTGCAACCGTCCAATTCGCACCTGCTAGACCACGTCTGACATGGATCGCAACCCAGTCAAAGTTCGCCCGTCATCTCTACAACGCAGCACCCATGCATCCTGCGAACCAACCTGTGGTTGGATGGTTAGAGGGACTGTGGTATCCCTAGCCCACCAGGGTTTAAATTCTGGTGCTCGCATTTATTTCTCACAAAACTAAGTGTCCCTAGTATGCCTCTACTTGACTAGCTCGTTAATCAAAGATGGTTAAGTTTATTAGCCATGGACATGTGTTGTCATTTGATGAACGGGATCACATCATTAGGGAATGATGTGATGGACAAGACCCATCCGTTAGCTTAGCATTATGATCGCTTAGTTTTATTGCTATTGCTTTCTTCATGACTTATACATGTTCCTCTGACTATGAGACTATGCAACTCCCAAATACCGGAGGAACACCTTGTGTGCTATCAAACGTCACAACATAACTGGGTGATTATAAAGATGCTCTACAGGTGTCTCCAATGGTGTTTGTTGAGTTCGCATAGATCGAGATTAGGATTTGTCACTCCATGTATCGGACAGGTATCTCTGGGCCCTCTCGGTAATGCACATCACTATGAGCCTTGCAAGCAATGTGACTAATGAGTTAGTTAGGAGATGATGCATTACGGAACGAGTAAAGAGACTTGCTGGTAACGAGATTGAACTAGGTATGATGATACCTACGATCAAATCTCGGGCAAGTAACATACTGATGACAAAGGGAATGATGTATGTTGTTATGTGGTTTGACCGATAAAGATCTTCATAGAATATGTAGGAGCCAATATGAGCATCCAGGTTCCTCTATTGGTTATTGACCGGAGATATGTCTCGGTCATGTCTACATAGTTCCCGAACCCGTAGGGTCCGCACGCTTAACGTTCGATGACGATTTGTATTATGAGTTATGTGATTTGATGACCGAAGTTTGTTCGGAGTCCCGGATGAGATCACGGACATGACGAGGAGTCTCGAAATGGTCGAGAGGTAAAGATTGATATATTGGAAGGTTATATTCGGACACCGAAATGGTTCCGGAGTGATTCAGATATTTTTCGGAGTACCGGGAGGTTACCGGAACCCCTCGGGGAAGTAGTGGGCCTTCATGGGCCTTAGTGGAAAAGATAGGAGGGCTGCAAGGGTGCCCCCCATGGCAAGTCCGAATTGGACTAGGGAGGGGGCGGCACTCCCCTCGTTCCTTCTCCCTCTCCTCCTTCTTCCCTCTCTCCCCATCTTGGAAAAGGAAGGGGAGTCCAACTAGGATTGGGAATCCTAGTTGGACTCCCCCTATGGCGCGCCCCTCCTGGCTGCTGGCCTCTTCCTCTCCCTCCTTTATATACGTGGCCAGGGGGCACCCCGAAGCACAACAGACAATCTCTTAGCCGTGTGCGGTGCCCCCCTCCACAGTTTAACACCTCGGTCATATTGTCGTAGTGCTTAGGCGAAGCCCTGCGCCGATAACTTCATCATCACCGACGCCACGCCGTCGTGCTGACGGAACTCTCCCTCGTCCTCAACTGGATCAAGAGCTCGAGGGACGTCATCATGCTGAACGTGTGCTGAACACGGAGGTGTCGTACGTTCGGTACTTGGATCGGTTGGATCGTGAAGACGTTCGACTACATCAACCGCGTTACTAAACGCTTCCGCTTTCGGTCTATGAGGGTACGTGGACACACTCTCCCGTCTCGTTGCTATGCATCTCCTAGATAGATCTTGCGTGATCGTAGGAAATTTTTTGAAATACTGTGTTACCCAACAGTGGCATCTGAGCCAGGTCTATGCGTAGATGTTATATGCACGAGTAGAACACAATGATTTGTGGGCGATAATAGTCATACTGCTTACCACCAACGTCTTACTTTGATTCGGCGGTATTGTTGGATGAAGCGGCCTGGGCCGACATTACATGATCGCGTTCATGAGACTGGTTCTACCGACGTGCTTCGCACACAGGTGGCTGGCGGGTGTCTGTTTCTCCAACTTTAGTTGAATCGAGTTTGACTACAGCCGGTCCTTGTTGAAGGTTAAAACAGCACACTTGACGAAAAATAATTGTGGTTTTGATGCGTAGGTAAGAACGGTTCTTGCTAGAAGCTCATAGCAGCCACGTAAAACTTGCAACAACAAAGTAGAGGACGTCTAACTTGTTGCAGGGCATGTTGTGATGTGATATGGTCAAGACGTGATGAGATATAAATTGTTGTATGAGATGATCATGTTTTGTAAAAGTTATTGGCAACTGGCAGGAGCCTTATGATTGTCGCTTTATTGTATGAAATGCAATCGCTATGTAATTGCTTTACTATATCACTAAGTGGTAGCGATAGTCGTAGAAGCAATAGTTGGCGAGACGACAACGATGCTACGATGGAGATCAAGGTGTCAAGCCGGTGACGATGGAGATCATGACGGTGCTTTGGAGATGGAGATCAAAGGCACGAGATGATGATGGCCATATCATGTCACATATTTTGATTGCATCTGATGTTTATCCATTATGCATCTTATTTTGCTTAGTACGGCGGTAGCATTATAAGATGATCCCTCACTAAATTTCAAGGTATAAGTATTCTCCCTGAGTATGCACCGTTGCTATAGTTTGTCGTGCCGAGACACCACGTGATGATCGGGTGTGATAAGCTCTACGTTCACATACAACAGGTGCAAGCCAGTTTTGCATGTGCAGAATACTCGGGTTAAACTTGACGAGCCTAGCATATGCAGATATGGCCTCGGAACAGTGAGACCGAAAGGTCGAACGTGAATCATATAGTAGATATGATCAATATAGTGATGTTCACCATTGAAAACTACTCCATCACACGTGATGATCGGGTGTGGTTTAGTTGATTTGGATCAGGTGATCATTTAGATGACTAGAGGGGTGTCTATCTAAGTGGGAGTTATTAAGTAATATGATTAATTGAACTTTAATTTATCATGAACTTAGTACCTGATAGTTTTTTGCATGTCTATGTTGTTGTAGATCAATGGCCCGTGTTGCCGTTCCTTTGAATTTTAATGCGTTCCTAGAGAAAGCTAAGTTGAAAGATGATGGTAGCAACTACACCGGGTCCGTAACTTGAGGACCCGCTGCAGGAGCAACTCCGGACGTTATGAACGTATGGCAGAGCAATGCTGATGACTACTCGATAGTTTAGTGTGCCATGCTTTACGGCTTAGAATTAGGACTTCAAAGACGTTTTGAACGTCATGGAGCATATGAGATGTTCCAGGAGTTGAAGTTAATATTTCAAGCAAATGCCCGAATTGAGAGATATGAAGTCTCCAATAAGTTACATAGCTGCAAGATGGAGGAGAATAGTTATGTCAGTGAACATATACTCAAAATGTCTGGGTACCACAACCACTTGACTCAACTGGGAGTTAATATTCCTAATGATAGTGTCATTGACAGAGTTCTTCAATCACTGCCACCAAGCTTTTAAAGCTTTGTGATGAACTATAATATGCAAGGGATGGATAAGACAATTCCCGAGCTCTTCGCGATGCTAAAGTCTGCGGAGGTAGAAATCAAGAAGGAGCATTAAGTGTTGATGGTTAACAAGACCACTAGTTTCAAGCAAAAGGGCAAAGGGAAGAAGGGGAACTTCAAGAAGAACGGCAAGCAAGTTGATGCTCAAGTGAAGAAACCCAAGTCTAGACCTAAGCCTGAGACTGAGTGCTTCTACTGCAAAGGGACTGGTCACTGGAAGCGGAACTGCCCCAAGTATTTGGCGGATAAGAAGGACGGCAAAGTGAAAGGTATAGTTGATATACGTGTTATTGATGTGTACCTTACTAATGCTCGTAGTAGCGCCTGGGTATTTGCTACTAGTTCTGTTGCTCATATTTGCAACTCGAAACATGGGCTATGGATTAAACAAAGATTGGCTAAGGACGAGGTGATGATGTGCGTGGGAAATGGTTCCAAAGTTGATGTGATCGCCGTCGGCATGCTACCTCTACATCTACCTTCGCGATTAGTTTTAGACCTGAATAATTGTTATTTGGTGCCAGCGTTAAGCATGAACATTATATTTGGATCTGTTTTGATGCGAGACGGTTATTCATTTAAATCAAAGAATAATGGTTGTTCTATTTATATGAGTAATATCTTTTATGGTCATGCACCCTTGATGAGTGGTCTATTTTTGTTGAATCTCGATTGTAGTGATACACACATTCATAATATTGAAGCCAAAAGATGCAAGGTTAATAATGATAGTGCAACTTATTTATGGCATTGCCATTTAGGTCATATTGGCGTAAAGCGCAGGAAGAAACTCCATGCGGATGGGCTTTTGGAATCACTTGATTATGAATCACTTGATGCTTTCGAACCATGCCTCATGGGCAGGATGACTAAGACTGCGTTCTCCGGAACAATGGAGCGAGCAACTGACTTGTTGGAAATAATACATACTGATGTATGCGGTCCAATGAGTGTTGAGGCTCGCGGTGGGTATCGTTATTTTCTGACCTTCACAGATGATTTGAGCAGATATGGGGGTATCTACTTGATGAAACATAAGTCTGAAACATTTGAAAAGTCCAAAGAATTTCAGAGTCAAGTAGAAAATCATCGTAACAAGAAAATAAAGTTTCTACTATCTGATCGTGGAGGTGAATATTTGAGTTATGAGTTTGGTCTTCATTTGAAACAATGTGGAATAGTTTCGCAACTCACGCCACCTGGAACACCACAGTGTAATGGTGTGTCCGAACGTCGTAACCGTACTTTATTAGATATGGTGCGATCTATGATGTCTCTTACTGACGTACCGCTATCGTTTTGGGGTTATGCTTTAGAGACGGATGCATTCACATTAAATAGGGAACCATATAAATCTGTTGAGACGACACCGTATGAACTGTGGTTTAGCAAGAAACCTAAGTTGTCGTTTCTTAAAGTTTGGGGTTGCGATGCTTATGTGAAAAAGCTTCAACCTGATAAGCTCGAACCCAAATCGGAGAAATGCGTCTTCATAGGATACCCAAAGGAGACAGTTGGGTACACCTTCTATCACAGATCCTCAGGCAAGATATTCGTTGCTAAGAATGGATCCTTTCTAGAGAAGGAGTTTCTCTCGAAAGAAATGAGTGGGAGGAAAGAAGAACTTGATGAGGTAATTGTACCTGTTCCCAAATTGGAAAGTAGTTCATCATAGAAATCAGTTCCAGTGATTCCTACACCAATTAGTGAAGAAGCTAATGATGATGATCATGAAACTTCAGATCAAGTTACTACCGAACCTCGTAGGTCAACCAGAGTAAGGTCCGCACCAGAGTGGTATGGTAATCCTGTTCTGGAGGTCATGTTAGTTGACCATGATGAACCTATGAACTATGAGGAAGCGATGATGAGCCCAGATTCCGCGAAATGGCTTGAGGCCATGAAATCTGATATGTGATCCATGTATGAGAACAAAGTGTGGACTTTGGTTGACTTGCCCGATGATCAGCAAGCCATAGAAAATAAATGGATCTTCAAGAAGAAGACTGACGCTGATGGTAATGTTACTGTCTACAAAGCTCGACTTGTTGCGAAAGGTTTTCGACAAGTTCAAGGAGTTGACTATGATGAGACCTTCTCACCCGTAGCGATGCTTAAGTCTGTCCGAATCATGTAAGTAATTGTCGCACTTTATGATTATGAAATTTGGCAAATGGATGTCAAAACTGCATTCCTTAATGGATATCTTAAAGAAGAGTTGTATATGATGCAACCAGAAGGTTTTGTTGATCCTAAAGGTGCTCACAAAGTGTGCAAGCTCCAGCGATCCATTTATGGACTGGTGCAAGCCTCTCGGAGTTGGAATATATGCTTTGATAGTGTGATCAAAGCATATGGTTTTATACAGACTTTTTGAGAAGCCTGTATTTACAAGAAAGTGAGTGGGAGCTCTGTAGCATTTCTTATATTATATGTGGATGACATATTATTTATTGGAAATAATACAGAATTTCTGGATAGCATAAAAGGATACTTGAATAAGAATTTTTCAATGAAAGACCTCGGTGAAGCTGCTTATATATTGGGCATCAAGATCTATAGAGATAGATCAAGACACTTAACTGGACTTTCACAAAGCACATACCTTGATAAAGTTTTGAAGAAGTTCAAAATGGATCAGTCAAAGAAAGGGTTCTTGCCTGTGTTACAAGGTGTGAAGTTGAGTCAGACTTAATGCCCGAACACTGCAGAAGATAGAGAGAAAATGAAAGTCATTCCCTATGCCTCAGCCATAGGTTCTATCATGTATGCAATGTTGTGTACCAGACCTGATATGTGCCTTGCTATTAGTTTAGTCCGTAGAGGCTATCAGAATTCTTATAGGCTAGACATCTAGGGTTTAGCCATTACGATCTCGATGTAGATCAACTCTTGTAACCCTTATACTCATCGAATACAATCAAGCAGGGTGTAGGGTTTTACCTCCATTAAGAGGGCCCGAACCTGGGTAAACATTGTTTCCCACTTGTCCCCTGTTACCCTCGATCTTCAGACGCATAGTTCGGGACCCCCTACCCGAGATCGGCCGGTTTTGACACCGACATTGGTGCTTTCACTGAGAGTTCCACTATGTCGTCGACAGAAGGATCGATGGCTCAGCTTGTCATCAGCGACGATGTTGTTTCCGGGGAGACCTTTCTCCCTGGTCAACTTTTTGTGTTTGGCGGCTTCACTCTACGGGCCAATTCAACTGGTCACCTCAAGCAGATCGACAGCTACGCCCCTGGTTACCAAATTAGATTTGGAAGCCTGAATTACATCGCTGATATGCGAGGAGACTTGATCTTCGACGGGTTCTCAGCCTCGGCCGCCACTCCTCATCTTCATGAAGGGAACCTGTCGGATCCACCACCAGGCCATGTTCAAGGATCAACTCTCATTCCCGCCCTGGCCTTAGATCCAGAGCGGACCACTCTGTCCAAAGACGGGAGGCTAAGCCCCACCGGACTCCCTCCTGTTACGAAGTTCTCAACCGGAAACATAGAGATAGCCATGCTATCGATGGGCCTGGAGTCAAACAAAACTCTCTCTGTCATCAGGTGGCGCTTACCAGGCCCAGCTCCGCAGTTCCTCGGTCACCCGCCCAGCCTGCGCTCCTAAACGAGGCTCTGGACTTGATGCGATCCCTCGCCATTACGGAAGTCTCACTTCCGAACTATGCCCAGCCCGAACTAGGGGCTGAGATCAGGGAATTGTACATCCCACCCACCACCCACTTGATAGCCATTGTCGAAGACCTAACCGACATGCTAGACTACGCCTCCGAGGACATTGATGGCATGGATGACGATGTTGGAGCCGAATCAGGCCAAAACCCACCCATCACTGGGCATTGGACACCCACTTCTACATACAACTTGTACATGGTGGATACGCCCGAAAAGAAAGACGACGTTGGCACTCAGGATCCGATCGAGGACAAGCCCGTTGAGGCACCACCGAAGCACCGGCATCAATGGCGCCGCTCACGATCGCGTCGGGAAAAGGATAGTAATACCGGCACCAGAGACAATAACACTTCGGACAATGCCGAAGACTCCGACCACCCCGTCAAGCCAACGCTCGAGCAGGATGAGTGGGGAGAAGGACAAGTCAACCCAGACGAACCTGTCGATCGCGAGGATTCAGAGGATAGTAACTATCTACCAATCTCTGAGGAAGATGCTAGCCTCGGTAACAAATATTTTATCGTACCAGAGGAACCCCACGAACAAGAACTCTTCAAGCGACAACTTATCGCCACCATGAGGAGCCTGAAAAAGAAACAGCAACAGCTCCAAGCCGAACAGGATACGCTCAACGGCAGATGGACTAAGGTCCTGGCCGCCGAAGAATACGGCCTTGAGCGCCCAACAAAGAGCTATCCAAAATGCATACTACTACCACAATTTGACGACGAGGCCCTTGAGCCAATACCGCCCAGATACAACCATGTCGATGAACCAGATCAACCACCACGCGGACGGGACAAAGCAGCTAATTATGCCGAACACCAGCCCGCACCACCTCGCCGTAGAGGCAAAGAGGCAACGGCTCCAGGCTACACGTATGATTTACGTCAGGACCTGGACAATAGAGCCGGCCAGACTAGATCAATCTACGGATCAAGGGGATGTGCTCCAACACGAGACGACCGCTATCAAGCCTGGTGGGTCAAGCATCACCAAGTTCGGGCCGAGAACCGAACACGGATGTCATCCGAACTCCGTCGTGATGTCGCCCGATACACAGGCGCCGCACACCCCATGTGCTTTACCGATGAGGTAATGCAGCACCAGTTCCCGGAAGGGTTTAAACCCATAAACATTGAGGCATATGATGGAACGACGGATCCCGCGGTATGGATCGAAGATTTTCTCCTCCATATTCACATGGCTCGCGGCGATGATCTCCATGCCATTAAATACCTTCCCCTAAAGCTAAAAGGACCAGCTCGGCACTGGTTGAATAGCCTCCGAGAAAACTCCATTGGCAGCTGGGAGGACTTGGAAGGTGCTTGTCGAGACAACTTCCAAGGAACTTATGTCCGGCCACTGGACGCTGATGACCATAGTCACATAGTCCAGCAACTCGGAGAGTCGGCCCGTAAACTCTGGACACGGTTCTTAATCAAAAAGAACCAAATTGTCGACTGCCCGGACGCCGAGGCCTTAGCAGCATTTAAACACAGCGTCTGTGACGAATGGCTCGCCCGACACCTCGGTCAGGAAAAGCCGAAGACTATAGAAGCTCTCACCGCACTTATGACCAGCTATTGTGCGGGCGAAGACAGCTGGTTGGCTCGTAGAAGAAACGGTACCAGCGACCCTGGCACCTCTGAAGCCAGGGATGGCAACGGAAGGCCATGACGTAACAAAAATAAGCGTCAAAACAACAATGAAGAACTGACGATACGGCGGTCAACGCCGGATTCAGTGGCTCCAAACCCGGTCAGCGGAAAAAGGCATTCAAAGGAAAGAGAGACGCTCCATCTAATTTTGACAAGATACTGGACAGGCCTTGCCAGATTCATGGCACTCCTGACAAACCTTCCAATCATACCAACAGAAATTGTTGGGTTTTTAAACAGGCCGGTAAGTTAAATACCGAACATAAGGGGAAAGGGCCTCAAAGTGAGGACGATGATGAACCCCGCCCTCCGAACACAGGGGGACAGAAGAAGTTTCCCCCCGAAGTGAAAACAGTGAACATGATATATGTCACACATATCCCAAAGAGGGAGCGCAAGCGTGCACTAAGGGACGTCTACATCGTACAGCCCGTCGCCCCAAAATGCAACCCATGATCGGCTTGTCCGATCACCTTCGACCGCAGGGACCACCCGACCAGTATCCGTCATGGAGGTTCGGCGGCCCTGGTACTCGACCCCATCATCAATGGATACCATCTCACTAGAGTCCTTATGGATGGCGGCAGCAGTCTGAACCTGATCTATCAAGACACTGTCCGTAAGATGGGCATTGACCCATCAAGAATTAAGCCTAGCAATACTACCTTTAAAGGAGTAATACCCGGCGTCGAGGCCCGTTGTACGGGCTCCTTAACATTGGAGGTAGTCTTCGGCTCTCCGGACAACTTCTAAAGCGAAGACTTGGTCTTTGATATCGTCCCTTTCCGTAGTGGTTATCACACACTACTCGGACGAACTGCCTCCGCCCGCTTCAATGCAGTCCCGCATTATGCCTACCTAAAGCTCAAAATGCCCGGACCGCGCGGCGTCATCACAGTCAATGAAAATATGGAGCGCTCCCTCCGTACTGAGGAGCACACCACGGCCCTCGCAGCCGAGGTACAGAAAGGCCCCATCAAGCCGAACAACTCGTCGTCCATTAAGGCCCCTGACCCAGCCAAGCGAGTCCGGTCTACATCACAGAATGACAGCTCGGCAGATCCGGATATGGATTAGCAGTTCAGCCCCGATCGCCCCATCAGGTTGCGGTGTACATACTGCGCGTGCATAATTACGCACTAAAAATACCTTGGGAAACATCGGAGGCACACTGCGGAGAAAGGTCTATAGTACGGCTTGACCCTATTTAGACCTTAAGCTTTTTTTTAAACTACAGGTTCATTAAAACATGTCTAATTCACGGTTGTACAGGGGCTACTCTCTACAGCTCCGCCTTCCTATAGACGACCATCAACCTATCATGTCAAGGGATTTTTTTAATCAAGGAGAAACGGCGCAGACGTGCAACAGGGCAACAATAGGACCTTCAAGCCACTACTTTTTCTAAACGGCCCTGTGTAAAACTTTCCTTTGGGTAACCACTCGGCATGTAAAATAGCCTTGATATTCATGGCATTATCTGTAATAGCACATCTTGACGTATAAAGGAAGCAGATGATCACCATTTTTTTGTTTGGTACTGATTTCTTTTTTCATCTGCATTCCCTCCTCACTTCAGATTGTCACTCGTGCTTTAGTCCAGTCTTAAACGTTGGGGGCTGGATTCAGCTCCGCGCATTCTCAAGTCCGAACACCTATCGGGTACAATTCGGCATCCCGAATATTGCCTTATATGCATCGGCTCCGAATCATGTCTTTGGTCTATAGTTGGGTTGCCTGACTCCTGTGCTTACCACCTTACGTTCCACTCGTTCGGCTAAGGCCATAAAGGGAGAACTACTGCGATTGTATTTCTGGTTCATCCGGTCAAATACCTTAGTACAGAAGCCAAAAACTGACTTTCATGATAAGGCGAGAGCTGGTCAGCGATTCAGTGACATAGTCTTATACTAGAAATCGTTGGTGATTTATTCCATGTTATACGAGGGGCTGGTCTTCGTCCAGCCACGTGGTAAAGGCACCTTGGTTCGGATACCGCACACGTACAAGGGGCTAGTATTCAGCCCCACCGTCAAAATCATATGGCTAAGTGAAAGTAATAAAGCCGCATAGTCCGATTGCCTAGTTCACCTCGCGTACACCTCCTTCACGGACCAAGACGTTGGATAAAGTGTGGTAACGCTCCAGGACGAACACATCCGAACTATCTATATGGGGGATGCGGCCGACGACTGGCAAACTTTCAGAATTAAAACGGCCGCACAGGAGGAAAATAACTTAAGATAAATAGCGCAAATATATTACAAAGCCTGGGTTCACAAAACACAGTTTCTACAACCCGGATACATCTACTCAAATAAGACGTCCTTCGAACATTGGCCCTCTACTATTCGGGCGCCTGCCAGGATGTCTTCCAAGTATGTCTCCGGCTTGCGGTGATCCTTGCCTTCGGGCGGGCCTGCGGTCGCCACATCGGCGGCCTTCATATTTGCCCAATGCATCTTGACACGGGCAAAGGCCATCTGAGCACCCTCTATGCACGCCGAGCGCTTCACAGCTTCAGCTCGGGGAAGCGCATCAATGAGTCGCCTCACCAAACCGAAGTAGCTGCTAGGAATTGGTTTGGCTGGCCATAACCGGACTATTAGATCCTTCATGGCCAAGCCAGCCATCCTATACAACTCCATCAGCTGCTTCATCTGGTCATTCAGAGGCATCGGATGCTCTGGCGCAAGGAACAGCAACCAGAACAGCTTCTCGGTCGAGTTCCCCTCCTGGGCTCGGAAAAACTGTGCGGCATCGGCGGCACTCCTCGGAAGATCTGCAAACGCGTCTGGAGAACTCCACAGCCATGTGAGTAACGCATACCGCTGACCTCCAAAATTACTCTGCAAAATAAAGGGCTTAACAGCCCCTATCTGCCTTGCCTGGTGGATTTCCTCGCGAGCACTTCGGGACTCCACCTGTGTCGCCTTAGCATCTTGGAGAGCTTTGGCAAGTTCGGAAGATTGAGCCGAAGCCTTCTCCTCCAAACCCTCGCACTTGAGGATGGCGTCCTTTAGCTCCTGCTCGACCTCGGCCACTCGAGCTTCATGTTGACGGCGAGCGGCCTGTTTGGTCTTCAGTTCCGCAGCCACTTTGTCAGCGGCCGCCTTGTTTGCCTTCGCCTCTTTTTGGGCTCCGGCAAGTGCGCCTTTGAGGGTCTCGACCTTGGCTGCACTCACTATGATTACATACATTACATGAGTTAATCTCTGAACATAGTTATCACTTGTGATATAAAGTTAAGCTCTTAAAATTACATGCATACCTTGCGTCTCGTCGAACCGCTTGTTGATGCAGTCGATTTTATCATCAACCACCTTCAGCTTCTGATTAAGCTCGGAAACTTCGGCGGCTTGGGCGGTTGCCGCCAACAGGGAAGCCGGTTACAAAATAAGTAAGTATGTTAGCTCTTCAGAATACTATGTGATCCTCTATCCGGCTTTTCTCAAAACCAGGCAGAGTCTCAGGGGCTACTATTTATGCACAGGTATATTCCTTTATATGAAAAAAGCGTCGAGAAGCATTACGTGCATACCACGAAGCCTGTTAGTAGGCTGGTAAAAGCTTCATTCAGCCTGCTCTTGGCGGACTGAACCTTCTCTACCGTGCTCCTCCACGATGGAAGCACGTTGCAGTGCTTCCCAGGGCGGAGCCAGGATTTAGGCATAGGGGGGCCAGACGGCGGCGAAGCCAGCAAATATTATGCCTCGCATACTGCCCAATAGTTTATACTCACGTGTCATTCGCATGAAACTTAGCTTGGACACATAAATATTTTTTGGCTGCTAGAGCGTGTGTAGCGATAGCTAATATTGGTCAATAATTCCACATACATGCCAAAAAGATGAAGTTGATAATCAAACTACTATAAAATATGACATGCTAATAAACATTGTCATATGGAAATTTTAGATATACGAACAAGAATAATCATGTATATTTTTTTGTGAATAAGAATAATCATGTATTGTCATTTGGTTGGCTTTTAAGTTGCATTTATATAGGTTTGAATGAGAAATCATCATTGGTTGTATAGAAAATTTTATTGTTTAGTTAGCAAAAATTGATCAATGTTGCTAGAGTACACACCTAGAGAACCAAATCCGCCCCTGCTGATCCCTTTTGCCGCTAGGTCCAAGTAGATCGGCTAGTCATCGTTGGCGGGCATATGCGAAACCATAATTGTTTACGGATGCTCGACCAAGCTTTCAAACTATTGCATGTGCCTTATCCTAGCACATCTACCCATCACAAATCACACAACAAGATAACTTAAATTGGACGTAGAGGTTCAATATAATACAAGAAGAATTGAGAGAGATTCCCCGTAAAAAAATTGGGAGAGATTAGTAAATGATGTGATGTGTTAATCTCGGCTAGTTTGTTGGCCGTAGCATGAAGAATTGGTGGGTGAAGCCACCTGAGCCATATGAATCAGATCTCGAAGACCAGAAGCAGGCTGCAAAAGGCATAGGGCGGTAGGGCTCCAGCGCTAATGCACGCATAGGCTAATCACAGAGATAATGCCCACCGCGAGGAGATTCAGCAGAGGCCCATGGTGTAATCTGCCTTGGCATGGACTTAGAAAACGACTAATTTGTGGGCTTTGTATGTGGGCCTTTTTTCCTTTCTTCCAGTATTCACGGAAGGATAGGGGGGCCGAGAACGTTGTGCGTGCAAATCCTATCGCTATTAACCGCTGATAAGTGATGTTCGCTCTATCGTTGGGGGGGGGGGGCTGGCCCCTGCTCGCCCCCCCTTGGCTCCACCACTGGTGCTTCCACTAGAGTATTCAGCGCCTCCGGATTAGTGGAGGTCGCCGATGGAACAGATGCCCCCTCCTTCGAGGGGGGCTGCTCATCCGATCCCGGAGCCACATTGGTCTCCGGGAGAGTGTCCGGCTGGGTCCCGGATTTTTGATGGGCCCCATCGTCGGTTGCCATAGGGGTAGCCTCCCCTATGTCTTCGGCGACCGAGGTATTACCCTCAGACGCCTTCTCGACAGCCTCGCCCGCCCCTCCGCGGCCCGGAGAGGTCCTTCGGGATAACACCTCAGTGTCATCCATGGCGGTGGGTGTGGGGGCTCGTGGCGGCGTCTCGCTCTCTGCCATTTCAGGCGGCAGAGAACTCCCCTCCGATAGCGAGGGGTTCGGGAGGTCGCGGGGAGGGCTGAAAAAATACATAACATGGTAACTTATACAATGAAAATAGGAAAACCAAAGATGAAACAGTAAGTTCCTAGATACTTACGATTCGGCCAGGGGCTTTGCCCTGGGTGGCTTTTTGGGGACCAGTTTGGCATCTGAGTCCGAGCTGTCCTGGAGGGTCATCTTCCCCCTCTTGGCCACCTCCCCCTGCGGGTCTTCGGTGGCCGCCCTCTTCTTCTTCCTCCCCTTGCGGGGGGAATCGCTCTCCACCTCCTCCTCCTCTTTCTCTTCTTCGTCTCCCTCATGGGAGGAGGGGCTTCAGTCTCTCCGGACATAGCGTCCGTAGGACCCTTGTGGCGGGGGCCGCTCTTGGTCTCCTTGCCCTTCTTCTTCTTGGCTTTCTTCTCCGGCGCCTGATAGGGCGCCGGGACCAGCATCTCTATCGGCTAGGGTGTGGCTGGGTCTTCAGGCAGCGGAGTTGGGCACTTGATCCGCTCCGCCTTGGTCGTCCAGCCCTTGATACGTCTCCAATGTATCTATAATTTTTTATTGTTCCATGCTGTTATATTATCAATCTTGGATGATAATCATTTTATAGTCATTTTATATCATTTTTTGGTACTAACCTATTGACATAGTGCCAAGTGCCAGTTGTTGTTTTCTGCATGTTTTTTACATCACAGGAAATCAATACCAAACGGAGTCCAAATGCAACGAAACTTCACGGAGAATTTTTTTTGGACCAGAAGACACCTAATGGGCCAAGGCTGCTCCTGGGGGTGCTCTGAGGAGAGCACAACCCACCAGGGCGCGCCAGGAGGCCCAGGCGCGCCCTGGTGGGTTGTGCCCACCTCGGGTGATGTAGAACCACTCCTGCTGCCACACCTTCACCGTCTCCACAAACGCCCCTTTGGGCCAAATAGTGTTGGGGAGCTTGCTCACCATGGCTCCACTGCAATCCGCGTGCCGCCCGTCGACCACCTTCGGCTTCACGTTGAAGACTTTGAGCCACAGGCCGAAGTGTGGGGGGATGCGGAGTAGAGCCTCACACACAACGATGAACGCCGAGATGTAAAGGAAAGAATTTGGGGCTAGATCATGGAAATCTAGCCCGTAGTAGAACATGAGGCCCCAAACAAAGGGATGAAGGCGAAACCCGAGACCTCAGAGAAAATGGGGGATGAATACTACCCTCTCGCCGGGCTCCGGAGTGGGGATGATCGAGTTCTTGTTGGGGAGCCGGTGCGCGACATCCGCGGGCAAGTAGCCCGCACCTCGGAGCTCCTTGATGTCCTTCTTTGTGACACAGGAGGCCTCCCACTTGCCCTTAGATTCGGATCCAGACATGGCTGGGGAGGCTGGTGGCGGTGGAAAAGATTGATGTTTGGGCGCTGGAGCTCGAAGATGGGAAGGCAGGAGCAAGAGGAAGGCGTGGGGAAAAAAGAGGAATCTTTATCTTCTTATATAGGCGGTGAATGCCAAACGCCCCCCTCAAGCCTTAAAACTCGCCTGTTCCCAAGGGATCGTGCGAATGGCATGGTTGGATTACCCAAAACCATATTGATGAGGATCCCGTAATGGGCGGGCACGATCTCTGTTTTGACAAGACGTGCCAATGGAGGTTGTGCCTCGAAACACGAAGCGGGAGGAGTGAAAACGGTTCAAAATGTTAAGAGGCCAGACATGACGTTTCACCAAAAAAGTTGTTAGTGGAACGACACTGCTTGATATCTTGCCTTCGTGGCTAAGGGTTGTAACAAACAATTATGCAGAGCCGGATACAGTTTCTTTGTTCAGGGAATTGTTTTAAAGTTTTCAGGAGGAGGAACCCGCCTTGCAATGCTGAAGACAATCCGCATGCCGAACACATCGTCATCGAAGACTGGTTCAGGGGCTACTGAGGGAGTCCTGGATTAGGGGGCCCTCGGGTGTCCGGGCTATCGATATGGGCCGGACTGATGGGCCGAGAAGATACGAGCAGAAGACTTTCCCCCGTGTCTGGGTAAGACTCCCCTATGTGTGGATGGCAAGACTGGTGTCCGGATATGTTATTTCCTTCCCCCACAAACCGACTCTGTACAACCCTAGGTCCCTCCGGTGTGTATATAAACTGGAGGGTTTAGTCCGTAGAGGCTATCAGAATTCTTATAGGCTAGATAGCTAGGGCTTAGCCATTACGATCTCGAGGTAGATCAACTCTTGTAAACCCTATACTCATCGAATACAATCAAGCAGGGCGTATGGTTTTACCTCCATTAAGAGGGCCTGAACCTGGGTAAACATTGTGTCCCACTTGTCCCCTGTTACCCTCGATCTTCAGACGCATAGTTCGGGACCCCCTACCCGAGATCGGCCGGTTTTGACACCGACACTCCTCTTTAATTCTCATCGTCAAAGTATCATTCCCAAACTCGCTGCAGGTTTTGATGTACCATTCATGGAATTTTTGCATCATCGTTGTTAGAGGAAGAGGATCAGGTTTGACGAGAGGCTGCCCGTACTGGTATCTGAATTCGTCCACCTCCATTGTTTCAAACTCTACATCATCGCTCGGGTAATCAGCAGGATTGGTATCGGGCACCATCCCCGGATGATTAGCGATGATATCGCAAGACACCTTAAGCGGGGGGGCACGATTGGTTCGCCTGTTCGCCGAGCTGGGGAATTTTTTCCCACTTCTTCGTTGTGCTAACCTGGCATCACTGGAAGTACTTCCCGGCCGCCGTGCATCTTCATATGTCTTTTTAAGACAACGGACATAGTTGGAATCCGTCGGAGGCGATGGTGGTCGCTTCAGGGCATCGATAGTGCGCTTCACTTTCACCGAATCTATCGTCTCCTTCGGAGGTGGAGGTTTGTTTGCAAAATGGTCCCTCACTTGGGCAGCACAGATCTCCTCATTTTCCTTCTTGGTCCTCTCATATGGTAACTTTTCCAGAGGCTTGAGAGATGGACCGTATCTGAATTGCCTCCCGCCTCTGGCTGTACTACTAGCCGCCGGAGCGGCGGCGTCTCTCTTCCGTCCTTGCTTACGAGGTGGAGAAGGAGGCGGAGTGCTCCGACGCGCCGGAGGAGCCGGAGCGGCGACGTCTGTCTTCCGCCATTGCTGACGAGGCAGAGGAGGAGGCAGACTGCTCTGACGCGCCAGAGGAGGCGAAGGAGGAGGCGGAGTGCCCTCACATGCCGGAGGAGCCAGAGAAGGAGGCGGAGTGCCCTGATCACTCGCCGGAGGAGGAGGCGGAGTGCCCTGACTCGCCGGAGGAGGAGGAGGAGGAGGAAGAGTGTCGGAGTAATGGGCCACGGGTAGCCTAACCCGAGTCCCCGAACCTTTCAAGACATCGGGGCCGGCCGTGCCCCTCAAGACATCAAGATGAAGCGCCGCCTCCTGGTGGCCGGCTGGCTGAACGGCCGACTGCCAGAAGGCGGCCATGCTCAGGAAGGCGGCTCCAAGACGGGCCGACTCCTAGCAGGCGGCCTTCAGAGAGGCCGGCTCCTAGCAGTCGGCCCATGGCGCCCTCAGAGTCTGCGCCCCCATTAAGAAGATGAGACAGGGTGAGGCTACAATATAGCACATCACCCCCGTATTCAGGGTCGGGCATGGCCACAGTGCTCTGTACAGGCGGAGATCTCCGCCCGGCGCGGCACTGTTGCCACTCCGCCCCTGACGTCACCCCTGTCAGGCGGAGCCCTGCTCCCACGACCGTCTGTCGGTACGGCCTGAAGTCGGCGGGCCCTACCAGGCAGCGAGAGCCCGGAAGACGGCGGAGGCCTGACCAGTCGGACCCGAGGGAGGCCGGCTTCCAGCAATCGGCCCGTTCCTTCCTCGGGGCCCACGCACCATTAACCAGATGAGACGCGGAGTGGCTACAGTGATCTCCCACCAGGCGGCGGGACTGTAGCCACGCACCCCTGACCAAGCATGCGTCATTAGCATCACGGCTACAGTAATCAGCAGCCGGCAAGACCCGCAAGCGGCGGGAGCGGCCTGTCGGCTCCGTACCAGACCAGTCGGCAGGGACCACCAGGCGGCGGGCCCCAGCAGCCGGCGGAGAAGCCGGCGACCAGAGAGACTGACAGCCGGGTCCTACACCCGGCCAGATTACCATTGTACCCCTGGGGGTAGGCCTATATAAAACCCCCCAGGGCACCCATGCAAAGGGTTCGAACCTGTTAGAATTAGACTCACATCTAGGAGGAGAGGAGAGCAAGCCCGGCCTTTTCCTACCTCTAGCATACAGCTCGAGGAGCACCATTGTACTCACTAGTGCCTTAGTGATCATGCGGAGACCCCGCGGAGCAGGACTAGGGGTGTTATCTCCTAGGAGAGCCCCAAACCTAGGTAAAGTGCGCCGGCGTTCATGTTTACGCCTCATCCTGCTTCCAGGCACCGGTGACGTTCTACTCGCTCCCACCATGATAAGCCATCCATTGGCATATGTTGCACCCAACCCTCGACATTTGGCGCCCACCATGGGGCGAGGTGCACCGTCTCCCGGAGACTTGTTCTGGACGGGAACCCTGTTCCTTCTTGGCGAGCGCAGCCAGCCCGGCACGCCAGATGGCGTCTGTGCCGACGCGCTGCACGGCGCGGAGGTCGCGTGCGCGGCAAGCTACCTCGCCGATCTTGTTGGCGAGATTCGCCTCTCCGACGAGCCCGCGTCCGATGCGGGCACCGATGGCCCCGAGAGCCTCCTCGATCAGCTCCACGTCGCCAGCGAGCCTGCTACTGACTTGGAGTCGGTTGGCTCCACCGACCCGATGCTGGTCGACTCCGACACCGCATCGCTTGGCGCGTTCCCCACCAACGTGGTGGTCTACGATGAGCCGCTTCCTCGCGCGGACAGCAGCGGCAGCACCGTCGCGGAAGTGCTCGTCATCAGCCACGGCGAGCACTCTGGCGGAGGTGGCCAGGACCCATTGCAGGCGACGATGCAAGACCTGGCTGCACCTATCCCGCAAGACGCCGACGCTGAGACGCTGGAAGCACGCCGCGTCCAGCTCATCGAGAGCGCCAACCGGCTGGCCAGCATGAGACGCCTTTCGGAGGCCTACCAGCGGGAGATGGACCGTGCCGTCGGAGGCACGCCGGCTCCTGGTTGGCCTAGCCGCATTGGCTTGGTCTGACAGCGTGGCGCGACCGTCGCCAGCATGTTCGGGATAGATCATCTCGTCTATGCCACGCCTGTAGAGAACATACGAGCTGCCCAGGCGGCAGCAGACGAGCTGGACAAGCTCGAGGGCGACGAGCGTCGCCACATGACAGAGCGAGTCCAGCAGCTCCTCGATGCGGCTGCCGAGCAGCAAGAGGCCGGGTGCCGCACCGAAGCGCCCAACCGGCAAAACGACGAGCCGCCTCCTCGCCGGGACCAAGGCGCGACATCCCGGATGCCGACTCGTGGCGTCCGCGATAGAAGAGACAAGGAGCCGGCTGCTAGCCGCAGTCGGACTCACATCACCATCAAGCGCGACCAAGACGGTCGCCCAAGAGCAGTGCGGCGGCGAGACGATTGCCCGCCTCCCCCTCCCCGCCGGGAGAGGCGCATTTCTCCACCGCCTGTTGATCACCCGTCACTCGGCGACCGCCTTCGCCGTCGAGAAGGAATTGGGGAAAACGATGCCCACCACAGGATCGATCGCCTCAATCGATCCCTGGCGCTAGAAGAAGATGAGCTGGGTCCGCCTTGCTTCGGCCCCCGCATCCGAGACGAACCTTTCCCTAGAGGGTTCACGCTCCCAAGAGATACGCCCAAATACACTGGCTCCGTGAAGCCGGAGGACTGGCTGGTCGACTACTCCACAGCCGTGAGCATCGCCAATGGCAACAAGCGCGTTGCCGTGAAGTACGTTCCGCTCATGCTCCAGGGCACGGCCCGGACATGGCTGAACAGCCTGAAGCCCCGCAGTATCAATAGCTGGGTTGACTTCACCGAAGCCTTCATCCGCAACTTCACCAGCACCTACAAGCAGCCGCCCAAGCCTCGCCAGCTCTCCTTGTGCGTCCAAGGCCCCAACGAGTCGACTCGCGACTACCTCACGCGCTGGGCCGAGCTGCGCAACTCTTGCGAGGGCGTGCACGAGGTGCAGGCCATCGAATACTTCACTGCCGGGTGCCGAGAGGGCACCCTCCTCAAGCACAAGCTTCTCTACGACGAGCCGGCGACCCTCAATGAACTGCTGATCATAGCAGACAAGTACGCCACGGCCGACTCCTCCATGAAGACGGAGATCCAAGTTAACGTGTTGGGCAAGGTGGCCACTCAAGCTCCTCGGACCCCGGCTAGTGAAGCCAGTCGGCGACAGCAACTGAGCAACAACAAGCGCAAGGCCATGCAGCCGGCTTCCACGAGCCGGCAGGTGGCAACAGTCGAAGATCGGCAGCTGGAAGGGCAGCCTCCTCCCAAACGCCAGAAGGGCGGCAAGCCCAATTGGTTACCCGCCTTCTCGTAGAAGCTGACTCTCGATGCACCCTGCAAGTTCCACAGCGGCGCGAAGCCGTCCAATCACACCACTCGGAAATGCCACTGGCTCACCAGGATCGCCAAGGGTGACGGACTCCAGCCTCCTCCGCCTGCCGGCCCGCCGCCTCCTCCTCCTCCTCAGCAGCCGGCGGTTCGGCCAGTCGGCGCGATACAAGATGAATACCCTAAGGAGCATGGAGCTTATGTCGTGTTCACCAGCGTGGCTGGCGACAGGCACAACAGACGGCGGCAACAACAAGAAGTAAATGCGGTAGCATCAGAGACCCCCGAGTTCATGCATTGGTCTGAGAAGCCCATCAGCTGCAGCAGAGCCGACCACCTGGAGGTGATGCCCAATCCCGGTTCTTATGCTCTGGTGTTGGATGCCACCTTTGCCACGGATAGGCGGGCTGCTCGCTTTTCTAGAGTTCTGATAGATGGCGGCAGCAGCATCAACATCCTGTACAAAGATACCATGGAGAAGTTGGGAATCAAGCAGAGACATCTTCAGCCCAGCCGGACTGTTTTCCATGGCATCGTTCCAGGCCTTTCCTGCTCACCAATCGGCAAGACTCAGATAGATGTCCTCTTCTGGGACAAAAATCATCTCCACCGAGAGCCAGTATGGTTTGAGGTGGTGGACCTCGAGAGCCCCTATCACGCATTGCTTGGCCGGCCTGCCCTGGCCAAGTTCATGGCGGTCCCCCACAATGCTTACCTAAAGATGAAGATGCCGAGCTCCAAGGGAATCCTGACCGTAGCAGGAGACTACAAGAAGTCGTCTGATGGGTAACGCAGCAGAAAACAAAAAAATTCTGACCTACGCACCAGCCCAGGACCACTAAGGAGACTGCATACAAGGTTTGATCTTTTTCGTTACCGACTCGTAGCGCAGCGGGAAGTAGAGTCGATGACGATCGGCGGTGCCGATCCCCGCAGCTAGGATTTACAACCTCCCAACCGCGAGGATGTATACTCTCATCTGCTCCTCAGACAGCCCTCCGGGAGGCGGTTGAACAGTCCCCCGGACGGTGTCGCGGACAGCCCTTCGGGAGGACCTTCGAAACTCGAACGGTCACTCGGACAGCCCTTCGGGAGGACCTTCGAAACTCGGACGGTCACACGGACAGCCCTTCGGGAGGCACTCACGAAGTAAGACCGAAACTACGATCTCTCTACAGAGTTGCACACATACGGTGTCATCTATCCGGCAGGGCTTCGCCGTCCAGAACTAGTTCCCACCGGAACCCAGACAGCCTTTCGGCTCTACGTAACTATTTCGCTGGGAGGGAGAGAGAAGCCAGATCATGCATGGCACTTGTATGTGAGAAGGGATGAGTGTGGAGGGCTGCCCCTCCACCTCTATTTATAGGAAATCCCAAGGGGTAGGGTAGTTTCACACAAAAACCCAAAATGCACATGAAAGAAGTCCTTCCACAAGGACCTAGGAGTGAAACCAATGAACAAGAGGGTCCCCAAGGGGGGATACCCCATGTGGCCAGCCACACCCCCATGAGGGGCCCAAAACATGGCTCCTATCCATCCATGTCATCCCCAAGATCTTTTGGAGCAAAGCCCCAAAAGGTGGCTTTCCATAAAGTAACCATAAAGCTGATTTTCACTATTCACAACGACATTTTTCAGCATCCGTTCGAACTGAAAATATTTGTGTGGGCTTAGAACATTTCCAGTACCCACCAAAATTATTTTCAACGTGTTCCGAAACAGTTTCGGTTTAGTGATTTTCATCTGCGAAAAGCATCTGAAGTGGTTCCGGCAGCTCCGGAGCATATCCGATTATTATCCCGGAAAATTCCAGAAAGCTTCCAGAATGATTCTGGCATCCTCCAAGAATTATCAGGCATGTGCCGAAACCAATTTGACTTTATGGTATCCCCTGAAACAACTTTTCAGTTTCACTGGAACTCATCCGGTGACCTCTCTCTACGGAACTTTTCCGCTGTCCGAAACTTTTCCGGTGTCCGAAACTTTTTCGGTGATTTTCTCTCAGACTCCATGTCTAGTATTCAGCAGATAGATGACCCTTAAGCGTGTGACCCTATAGGTTTGGTGAAGTATAGACATGACCTGGAACCCCTTCCGATCAATGATCAACAACGGAGCCGTGGACACCCATATTGACCCCTATACCCACACGAATGAATATTCGAGTGAACCTCCAGTTGCGGTGAGCTATTCCTGTTGCTTCACAATATATCACAAACACCTGAGGTGAGATTTATTGCATCCCCATGGGCCAACACTTTGTCCACTATGCAAGTTACCTCGTTACCGGTTTTGTTCTCTTTTCTCGTTTCGTGTTCCGGCATCCCCGTGATCAAATCACAAAGTGTCTGGCCAGACGATGATGGACACCATAACACCGAGAGGGCCCGAGTATATCTCTCCATCGTCGGAGGAGCAAATCCCAATCTCGAGCTATCAAGTTACTTAACATACTTTCCCATGAACCCGTAAGCCGTCGTAATAGCCATCCAGTTACGGATGACGTTTAACAAACCCCAAAGTTCATGAGGCAAGCATGAAGAAACTCGATACTCTCATGGTCTAAGGAATTATGCAAACATTAACTATCTCTGTGTTATAAACCATTAACTTGTGACGAATGTATCTCATAGCATAACATCAATTCGGGTCGATTCAACACAAATGTCCTTCCTGACATTGTGCCCTCAAAGTTGCTTGGCATAGACATGCCCATGATTGGGAAAACATAATCATCATGCAACACTTGAGCTAGTCTTAGAGGCAGGACTAGGAATACATTTTACCGTTTATTATTCCACACGTGCATATGGGTTCTCCCCAGAGCCTTTATGGATATACGGGCTCGGGAACCACAGCAGTTATAGCATGGAACATAAACATAATTATGAACAGGGAGATAATCAATAACATTTATTATTGCCTCTAGGGCATATCTCCTACAGACTCCCACTTGCACTAGAGACAATAATCTAGCTTATGCTAATGCACTTCACACCTGTGGCACACTGGTGTAAATATGCTTCGCTTGTGGTATAGCCTGATGTCCAACGGATCTGGCGACTTCAGCTCCTTGTGTATCTTTGCATGTCCTCGCGTTTTCATGTTTTCACAAAATTCATATTTTGTGTGGACTTGGCTTTGTATGTATGTGAATCACAGGTCGAACCTGGATGCCTCAGACTGAGTTATGGAGCAACTATCTGCAGTAGTGTCCCATTGTCAAAAGCCATCTTGGAACCATACTAAGTTCATGAATGAACTATATGATTCAACATCTTCTTTGTCGCTTCTAAAGCGTCAACATATTTAGCCCTTGTTATAGAATTCGCCACAGTAACTAGTTTGAACAAATTCCAACTAACTGTGCCACCACATTGTGTGTTACACAAAACCCTAAATCGAAAATGACATGGAGAAAAGATGAAGACTGTATCGATGTAACATTTTACAACAAACTCTTCATGATCTTTGCTTGCGAGAAAACCATGTCATCAGTACTTACTCTAGTACTCTGTGACATCTTTCACTGTTGTCCCATGATCAGTAATTTGATCACTTTGGTATCCATACTCGCAACACCTTGGGAGTATCGGACATATCTGGTTGTTTTACATACCATGGAATACATGATTAATCCAAACACAAGTGTGTGGAATCTCCATCATGTATTTTACTCATCAGTGTTTTGGGACACCGAGTCTTGCAAAAACTCTTTCCATGTGACTTCGGCAAGAATCACTCCTTGGCGTTTTAAATGCTAAAAGGTTTTAGCATCTTGTCAATATGTATTCATTGCTTAGCCCCATTAGGAAAATCTATCTCCATAGATCATCATGCCTAATATTGAGGCTATTTAGCCTAAGCACTTCATCGAAAAACTATTTTCAAATGAAGTCCTAATTCGTGTCAAGAAATTTATTTCCAATTACCGATGTGCCAAGCACATAAGGTTTTTAGAAATATTATTACGCTCCCACTTACTTTCTTGAATTACAAGCATCTTCGTTACCCATTGATGAAGTCAAACCCCTTTGACCATTTCATCAAAGCACAAAGATTCCAACTCCATTTTGCTCTCTTCTGTCCATAGCTGGAACTCTGAAGTTTGCACCCTTACTAGCATCCTCTGGATAGACAAAATGCCTTGGACTGTAACACATGCAAGTCCTTGGTTTCATTTCCATCAGATGGAAATCCTATTGCCATCCATGTTTCATATCTCATGATTGAAATATGTATTAATTGCTAGTTCAACCCAAACCGACTTTAAGCATCGCTACGATGAAAACAACCTCATCGTAGTCAACTCTTGAACTTGTTATTTCAACAAGTCGAGCTTTATGGATAAAACATTTTTATCCGTATCAGTTTTAAGTTCCATAAATATTCGTTAGACTCTAAGTCTTCCGAAAGGTGTATCAAGGTTTTAATCTTGAATCACTTATATGGAAACTAACTCGGGTTGTATTGGCATTTAGCCAATTCTGGAGTCAGGGCCCATCAACGCTTCCTTGTGTATCGTAGGTATAATGTTGTCTAACAACAATATCTCGTTTGCGCACCTGAGAGGTTTGCACGAGCCTTGCCTACGTGGTTCAGCTACAAGTTCGACCGAAGTTCATACATTTTATTGTAGAGAATTCCGTATCAGTCGCGGTAGGAAACTCTGGAATTACTTCCAAGGTCTCTTTCCTTTGATCTGATGACGAAGATACTGTTTATCTCGTCAAGTTGCACTATTCTCCCACTCACCTTTTTGAAAGAACCATTCTCTTTAAAAGCACACCGTTTCGCGGCAAAACTATTTGCCTTGGTATAGTGAGGGAGGAATACCCAACATTTTGGTATAACCTACAAAGTAGCACTTGTCTGATTTGGAATAGGTTTGTAACCTTTTACACAAGCCCCATATTCCAAATGTTAAGAAAAGATATAACATGGTTGGGCGTACCATACCATGGCTTCATTTCAATAGACCCGATGTAGCTCTTTTCAGTGTAAAAGCCGCAGTCTCTAAAGCATCACTTTAAAAAGGATAATGGCAAATTTATTTATGTCATCTTTGACCTTACCATGTCATAAATGGTTAGATTACATCTCCACGGACTTTTCACTTGCAGTGGTGTTCCGGGAGGTGCAAGTTATGAAACCCCTTTCACAACTCATCATACATTCGCTAAACATGTAACTCAAATATTCCTTTGTGCAATCAAATTGCAGAAACATAATTTTCTTGTTACAATAACTTCTACTTCATTTTTTAAAACCTTTCGAATGATTTCAAAAGATCCAGACTTACGTCTCATCAAGCAAATATCCATATATCTACTTGAGTCATTTCTGAAGATATATAAATCCACTACTTGCAACAACATTTATTGAACTACACACATCAAAATGTATGATCACCAATAAGTTTGTTGCTCATTCCTTATGGCCTGTGAACGGTATTTCAGTCACTTCACTTTTCGGAGAAAAGTTGCAAGTGTCAGATGATTCAAAATCAAACGACTTCAAAATCCATCATAATGGAATTTTTCCATGCGGGTTTCTCCAATGTGACCAAATACAGTGCCACACATGTGTGGTATTCTCATAGTCTTGCGACATTTAGCGTCAGTGTTATGGATGTATTATATTACCATCAATATTCATAACATACATCCATCTTGGATGGAAGCATGGCCCTTCATGTTATTCATAATACTTAACAACAATTGTTGTTTTTATGAACAACTCTTTTGCAACAAACATTGTGCAATGGGCTAGAGTTTATGAAACTCTAAAATGAATTATAAAAGTAAACCCAGAGGTATTGTATTATTATCAATATTCATAACATACATCTCATTCATAATGAAAGTATGGCCCTTGTGTTATTCATAACATCGAACATAAAAGGTTCTCTTATGAACAACCTTCTTGCAAGATACCTTATGCAATGGGATAGAGTTTGTAAAACTCTAAATGAATTATGAAAATAAATACAGACGGCAATACACCGATGGAAGGTATAGTAACATTTACTATGTTCCATGTGTATACCTTAACCTCATTTCTGGCTAGCCTTTTAGGCCATAGTAGCTCTTACATTGATTCATAACAGAATGCAATCGAGTGGGTATCTTTGTGATTAACTCACAATACCCAAGAATTAGTGATTAACATGTTTAACCAGAATTCCCAAGAACTATATCTTTGACCAGCCTACTATACATCAAAAACTTGTATGACATTCATAC
This sequence comes from Aegilops tauschii subsp. strangulata, assembly GCF_002575655.3. NCBI lineage: Eukaryota > Viridiplantae > Streptophyta > Magnoliopsida > Poales > Poaceae > Aegilops > Aegilops tauschii. Next base: position 599,119,535 of record NC_053037.3, read on the forward strand.
ATGAGCTGGATATTCGAGCCATCTTTCTTTCTGCCTTTATACTTCTAACAGTTTAACTTTTAGTATTTCTCCTACTCGCAAAAGAAGCACCCAACTTAAGAGTGGCGTTAGCCCCGGACTTCCTAGGCATGTAAGTCATACTAACACCCTTTGGACACTTCCTTTCTCTTTAAGTTGTTTGTTTTATTCACCTTTCATTATATGACAAGCGTTCTTCTGGATCCCTCTCTTATCAGTCTAATGCATAGTAAACACTTTACTAATAATTTGCAATCAAACATTGCTTTGGATATTTCATATCTTTCAGCCTTTGTTTGTATCTGAAAATTAATTTCCAGTTCCATGAATATCACATAACTATCCCAAACTTTCGAAGTTCGAGTTTCATGGAAGCAAACATATTTCACTTGACCGTAACAGAATTCTAGCTTTTGGATCGAAGGACGAGAGTCACATGATCCATAGCATTAGCGGGAGGATACGGAAAGCATGCGATAGGACAAAGTCCTTCTCGGCACTTTTGAGGACAATCCTCATATTACGTTACCAATCGTAAAGTTTTAACCAGATATTTAACAGCTATTCAATTTAAATAGGGAAGGTGGAAACGCGAGCCATTATTCTACAACTATTTTGCATATAACACTTAGACAATGTTCATAATTAATTGCACTAAGAATTAAACATGTTAATTCAACAGTGCGCTCCCACTCAAATCAATATCTCTCAAAATTGATTGTGGGTGATACAAGACCCACATTTCAATTGTTCGCCATTGGTGTAACACCACTGATGACGAAAAATCTCAACCGGTAGGCCAACTTACCAATCACATCTCTATGTGACTCTTGTTCATCTTTTGATGCGTGTGTTCCGAGCTCATGACGGTCATGCCTGAACGTCCAGACAACCAAGTGATCTCGCTGCGAGGTCTCAACTCACCCGCCTCACACTTCTCTAATCGTTCGTACCCGTGTGACACGGCGCACCCCGAAAAGATAGGTGTCGTGACGGTGCTACACTTGGGAGAACACTAACTACTTGGTATTTTAAGTGAGAGATCACCCTAATAAAAGCGACTACCGCGCAATCAAGAAGGGTGCATCATAAGGGATAAACATCTTAGGCAATTCATAATAGCATGATATGGTATAGCCCTTTCTGACGGAGAAGTCTTTCATTTCTTCGTCTTTGGCATTCGCGTCGGTGTTCACCTTTGCGAAGATTGCCACCACCTTGTCGATGCACCAAATAATATTGCTATCTCTATAGCTAACAAAATAATGCATTACAACAAGGTTGACACGCAGGTCATTAAAGTGCAATCATATGGCTCCAGCCATCATGCCGAATCATGACACGCAGGTCATGTTAATCAAATTAGATCATATAGTCATCTCATACATAATCGAATTAGTATGAGCACTGCTATACCACATCACATGCACATCCTGCAAAACCAAGTTAGACGCCTCTAATCGGTTTATGCAAAATTTATTTTACGTGGCCTCTAAGGTTTTGACTTAAACCGCAGCGACCAACGTTCATCATCAAGTATGATAGTTCATGTCACTAGATTAACTTTGCAGGGTGTATGAAGCACGAGACAATAAAATCTCGAACCCCATACTAAAGTTCGTCATACGCATGACCCCCGTGCAGATCATATCTGCATTGCCCTGTCGTCTGCGAATTTCATCTTTCTTTTGACTACGGCAGAACCCAAAGAACTGATAGCACTTCCATGATCAATCAGGATCACGGATTGCCAGAACTTTGTCAAATTCCACCATGCTGTCTCGAGATTGAGAAAACGCAAATTCTAGGGAAGCAACAAGAACATCGGGTAACAGATTTCATCTGTCACCCGCATAAATAATTTTCAGCAATAGATCTCATCTACTACCTAATTATATTATGCAATACCCATACATCTCTATGTATTCTAGATCGCAACCTGCATCTACGCATAGCATGGCTCATGATGCCACTGATGGGTAATGCAGCAGAAAATAAAAAATTTCTAACCTACGCACCAGCCCAGGACCACTATGGAGACTGCATGCAAGGTTTGATCTTTTTCGTTACCGACTCGTAGCGCAGCGGGAAGTAGAGTCGATGACGATCGGCGGTGCAGATCCCCGCAGCTAGGATTTACAACCTCCCAACCGCGAGGATGTATACCCTCATCTGCTCCTCAGACAGCCCTCCAGGAGGCGGTTGAACAGTCCCCCGGACGGTGTCGCGGACAGCCCTTCGGGAGGACCTTCGAAACTCGAACGGTCACTCGGACAGCCCTTCGGGAGGACCTTCGAAACTCGGACGGTCACACGGACAGCCCTTCGGGGGGCACTCACGAAGTAAGACCGAAACTACGATCTCTCTATAGAGTTCCACACATACGGTGTCATCTATCCGGCAGGGCTTCGCCGTCCAGAACTAGTTCCCACCGGAACCCAGACAGCCTTTCGGCTCTACGAAACTATTTCGCTGGGAGGGAGAGAGAAGCCAGATCATGCATGGCACTTGTATGTGAGAAGGGATGAGTGTGGAGGGCTGCCCCTCCACCTCTATTTATAGGAAATCCCAAGGGGTAGGGTAGTTTCACACAAAAACCCAAAATGCACATGAAAGAAGTCCTTCCACAAGGACCTAGGAGTGAAACCAATGAACAAGAGGGTCCCCAAGGGGGATACCCCATGTGGCCAGCCACACCCCCATGAGGGGCCCAAAAAATGGCTCCTATCCATCCATGTCATCCCCAAGATCTTTTGGAGCAAAGCCCCAAAAGGTGGCTTTCCATAAAGTAACCATAAAGCTGATTTTCACTATTCACGACGACATTTTTCAGCGTCCGTTCAAACTAAAAATATTTGTGTGGGCTTAGAACATTTCCAGTACCCACCAAAATTATTTTCAACGCGTTCCGAAACAGTTTTGGTTTAGTGATTTTCATCTGCGAAAAGCATATGAAGTGGTTCCGGCAGCTCCGGAGCATATCCGGTTATTATCCCGGAAAATTCCAGAAAGCTTCCAGAATGATTCTGGCATCCTCCAAGAATTATCAGGCATGTGCTAAAACCAATTTGACTTTATGGTATCCCCTGAAACAACTTTTCAGTTTCACCGGAACTCATCCGGTGACCTCTCTCTGCGGAACTTTTCCGCTGTCCGAAACTTTTCCGGTGTCCAAAACTTTTTCGGTGATTTTCTCTCAGACTCCCTGTCTAGTATTCAGCAGATAGATGACCCTTAAGCGTGTGACCCTATAGGTTCGGTGAAGTATAGACATGACCTGGAACCCCTTCCGATCAATGATCAACATCGGAGCCGTGGACACCCATATTGACCCCTATACCCACACGAATGAATATTCGAGTGAACCTCCAGTTGCGGTGAGCTATTCCTGTTGCTTCACAATATATCAGAAACACCTGAGGTGAGATTTATTGCATCCCCATCGGCCAACACTTTGTCCACTATGCAAGTTACCTCGTTACCGGTTTTGTTCTCTTTTCTCGTTTCGTGTTCCGGCATCCCCGTGATCAAATCACAAAGTGTCTGGCCAGACGATGATGGACACCGTAACACCGAGAGGGCCCGAGTATATCTCTCCATCGTCGGAGGAGCAAATCCCAATCTCGAACTATCAAGTTACTTAACATACTTTCCCATGAACCCGTAAGCCGCCGTAATAGCCATCCAATTACGGATGACGTTTAGCAAACCCCAAAGTTCATGAAGCAAGCATGAAGAAACTCGATACTCTCATGGTCTAAGGAATTATGCAAACATTAACTATCTCTGTGTTATAAACCATTAACTTGTGACGAATGTATCTCATAGCATAACATCAATTCGGGTCGATTCAACACAAATGTCCTTCCTGACATTGTGCCCTCAAAGTTGCTTGGCATAGACATGCCCATGATTGGGAAAACATAATCATCATGCAGCACTTGAGCTAGTCTTAGAGGCACGACTAGGAATACATTTTATCGTTTATTATTCCACACGTGCATATGGGTTCTCCCCAGAGCCTTTATGGATATACAGGCTCAGGAACCACAGCAGTTATAGCATGGAACATAAACATAATTATGAACAGGGAGATAATCAAACATTTATTATTGCCTCTAGGGCATATCTCCTACATCGTCCGCCTGCGCAGCAGAGAGCAGCCGGTTGGCCGAGTCCCTCGTGATCGCGGCTGAGAAGCGGCTCCTTGACCGGGTTATGGCGATGGCCGGCAAGCAGCCGGAAATGTCACCCAACCCCAAGGAGTCGGAAGCCGAGGGCTCGTTGGACCCGGTGCACCCGGAGAGGCACGCTGTCATAGGTGCAAACCTTGACAGCAAATAGGAAGGCGAGCTCGTCGATTTCCTCCGTGAGAATCCGGACATCTTTGCATGGTCTCCCAAGGACATGCCAGGTGTTCCGATGGAATTCGCCGAGCACAAGCTACATGTCCGGTCAGATGCCAAGCCAGTCAGGCAGCCCCTTGCACCACCTGTCGGAAGAGAAGAGAAGAGTCGTTGGAGAAGAGATAGCCCGGCTTCTAGCAGCCGGCTTCATCATGGAAGTGTTCTTTCTAGAGTGGCTAGCCAACCCAGTCCTTGTACTGAAGAAGAACAAGCAGTGGCGCATGTGTATTGATTACACTAGCCTCAACAAAGCATGCCCCAAAGACACATTTGCCTTGCCAAGAATCGACCAAGTGATTAACTCCACAGCCGGATGCGAGCTGTTGAGTTTTCTGGATGCGTACTCAGGATACCATCAGATCAAGCTAAACCCGGCCGACAGGCTGAAGACCGCCTTCATAACGCCATTCGGAGCCTTCTGTTACCTGACCATGATGTTCGGCTTGAGGAATGCCGGCGCCATGTTTCAGTGTTGCATGCAGAAGTGTCTCCTCAAGCAACTCGGCCGAAACGCCCACGTCTATGTGGACGATGTTGTGGTGAAGACAGAGAAGCATGGAACGCTGCTAGAAGACCTCAAGGAGACCTTTGAAAACTTGCGTCGATTCCAGATCAAGCTCAACCCGGAGAAGTGCGTCTTTGGAGTACCAGCCGGCCAGCTTCTTGGATTCCTGGTCTCGGAGCGCGGCACAGAGTGCAACCCTGTGAAGATCAAGGCCATCGAGAGGATGGAGGTGCTCACCCGACTGCTGGATGTGCAAAAATTTATCGGCTGCTTGGCATCCATCAGCCGTTTCATCAGTCGGCTGGGCGAGAAGGCTCTTCTCCTGTACCAGCTCATGAAGAAGACCACTTTTTCGAGTGGAACAACAAGGCGGATGAAGCTTTTCTCCAGCTGAAGAAGATGTTGACCACTCCGCCCATCCTGGCGGCTCCGACTCCTAAGGAGCCCATGCTCCTCTACATCGCCGCCACCAGCCGGGTGGTCAGCACAGTCATAGTTGTGGAGCGCAAGGAGGAAGGCAAGGCACTACCAGTCCGGAGGCCGGTGTATTACCTGAGTGAAGTACTGTTCGCCTCCAACCAGAACTACCCCCACTACCAGAAGATGTGCTACGGTGTACATTTTGCCGCTAAGAAGCTGAAGTCATATTTTCAAGAGCACCCAATCACTGTGGTTGCACTGCTCCACTTGCCGAGATCATTGGAAACCAAGATGCCTCAGGCCGAGTGGCCAAACGGGCCATAGATTTGGCCCCCTACACCATCTACTACCAGCCTCGCACCGCCATCAAGTCACAAGCACTGGCCGACTTCCTCGTCGAGTGGGCCGAGACCCAGTACTTGCCGCCAGCGCCAGACTCCACCCATTGGCGAATGCACTTTGATGGTTCCAAGATGCGCACCGGTTTGGGAGCCGGCATCATCCTCACCTCTCCCAAAGGTGACAAGCTCGGATATGTGCTGCATATTCACTTTGCACTACAGGAATCAGATAATTTGCCGTATGTGCCCTACAGACGGCAAAGCTAAGTTGGCAAAGAGCACTTTGCCATCAGCTTTTTATGAGGCAGACGGCAAAGATTTTGCCGTCAGCCAATCTGTATTTGCCATCAGCCAAAAAATAACAGACGGAGAAGAAATCGCCTTTGCCGTCAGCCAAAAATGCATCTTTGCCATGAGCCAGGAAGATCACAGACGGCAAAGCATATTTTTTTATTTATAAAAAACTGTACAAACAGACCAATTGCAGATGCCAGATGGTCAAACGCTTAGACAAAATCCTCACATGCGAGGTTATTTTTTCTGACATTCGTTCGTTTATGCCGTGGTTTAGTAGTCTTATTACAATCATCTTTATGTATATACAATAAAAAGGGTTTCATTACAGAGAGATTACAGAGGGGGTCAAACAAAAAAACATATTGCAGCGGGTGCCCGCGCGGCACGGTAGAGCCACGCCATTGCCGGCGCGGCCAGCAGTGGGTGGCCGGCGTGGCACGGAGCGGCCAGCGGTGGCCGGTGCAGCACGGGCTGTGGAGGACGTTGAGGCACGATGCGCCGCACGCGGGGCCGACCGGGGACGAGGTCGGGTCCAGCGAGGCGATGGGCGGGCCCGGCTGGGGACGGGCGGGGCAGGGGGCGGCGGAGGCCTGCAGAAGCGAATCCGAATGGTCTGGGGCCGGTGGAGGCCTTCGGGGCGACGGAGCCAGGGCCGGCGGCGCCGGGGGCGACGGGGCGCAGACGCCTGCGTGCGGGGGCGACGGAGCCAGGGCCGGGCCCGGGGGCGACAGGGCGCAGACGCCTGCGTGCGGGGGCTCCGGGGCGAGGAGGCCTGCAGGGGCGCGGGGCCGCCGACGCTGGGGGCGAAGCGAGTGGAGGTCGAGTCAGCGGGAGAGAGGGTGCGTACGAGAGACTGAAAGAGAGAGAGAGAGAGATGCGTACAAGAGAGGGTGCTCGGGGGAGAAGGAGAGAGGAGATGGGAGTCGTGGGTGTCTACAGGTACAGTCGTGGGTGGGGGCGGGTAGGGTCGTGGCGGCGCGTGCGTTGTGGGTTAGTGGGTGGGTGCGGGCATGCGTCCGATGGTCGTGGGTTGTGCGTCTCAGATTTTGCCAAGTCATCGATCCGTGTCATCGATCCGTGTGGTGTGCTTTCTCTTTGTCGTCTGAAAAAAAAAGACAAACGGCAAAGAGCTCACTTTGCCGTCTACCAAAACAAACACAGACGGCAAAGATTCTTTGCCGTGGGCCAAAACAAATACAGACGACAAAGAATATTTGCCGTCTGTGTTTTTGTTAGCAGACGGCAAAGTGAGCTCTTTGTCGTCTGTCTTTTTTTTGCAGGCGGCAAAGTCTATTTTGCCGTTAGGTTTTCTTTGCCGTCTGTTGATGATGGCAAACCCTTTCTTTGCCGTCTGCCCGACGAAAAGCTGACGGCAAAGACATCCCCTGGCGGCAAATTAGCTGTTTCCCGTAGTGTTGCCGCCTCCAACAACGTTGCTGAATACGAAGCACTCATTCACGGGCTCCGGCTTGCCAAGGAACTCGGCATTCGTCGGATCCTGTGCTATGGAGATTCCGACTTGGTGGTCCAGCACTCGTCTGGTGACTGGGATGCCAAGGATGCAAATATGGCCAGCTACCGCTTCCTCGTTCAGCAACTCAGTGGATACTTTGAAGGATGCGAGTTCCTCCATGTGCCAAGAAATGACAATGAGCAAGCAGATGCCTTGGCACAAATCGGCTCCACCCGGCAAGCAATACCAGCCGGCGTCGCCCTGCAACGCCTCCTTAAGCCGTCTGTCAAGCCATCGCCAGAGTAGGATTCCATCTTTGTGCCAGCTCCTCCTGAAGCAGTCGGATCCGACTTGAGGACTCCAGCAGCCGGCACGGGGAATTCGGCAGGCGACCCGGGGACTGCAGCAGCCGCACCCGGCCCGGGGACTGCAGCAGTCAACCCGGGGACTTCATCGACTCAGCAAGCGGCAGCCGACTCCAACCCGCCGCCTCCCTGCCCAACCACCCTCGTGCAAGTAGCAGTCCTAGCAGTTGAAGAAATTGCAGCACCTTCGTGGACTTAGCCCATCCTTAGCTTTTTGGTGAACAAGGAGCTGCCGACTGACGAGATCTCGGCCTGACAAGTGCAACGTCGGGCAGCAGCTTACACCATCGTCAACAAAGAACTTGTGAGGCGCAGTGTCACTGGTGTTTATCAGCGTTGCGTAGAGCCAGAGCAAGGCCAAGCAATCCTCAAAGATATCCATCAAGGCGAGTGTGGTCACCACGCGGCTTCAAGGGCACTCGTGGCCAAAGCTTTCTGCCACGGTTTTTTCTGGCCGACTGCTCTAGAAGATGCCAAGGACTTGGTCCAGAAATGCAAAGGGTGCCAGAAGTTCCGCTCCAAGCCACATCAGCCGGCTTCTGCACTCAAGACCATCCCCATTGCATGGCCCTTTGCCGTCTGGGGCCTGGACATGGTGGGACCATTCAAGACGGCACGTGGCGGCGTGACTCATTTGCTTGTCGCGGTGGACAAGTTCACCAAGTGGATAGAAGCAAAGCCAATTAAGAAGTTGAATGGTCCGACTGCCGTGACTTTCATCTCCGACATCACCATCCGGTATGGCATACCGCACAGCATCATCACCGACAACGGCACAAACTTTGCCAAAGGCGCTCTGGCCCGTTTCTGCGCGACGCAGGGCATCCGAATGGACCTAGCGTCTGTTGCCCATCCGCAGTCAAACGGCCAGGTGGAACGAGCAAATGGCCTCATTTTGTCCGGCATCAAGCCCCGACTGGTCGAGCCTCTGGAGCGGTCGACCGGCTGTTGGCTCGATGAGCTGCCGGCTGTCCTTTGAAGCCTGCGCACAACTCCGAACAAGTCAACCGGCTTCACGCCTTTCTTCCTCGTCTACGGTGCCGAAGCCGTCATCCCGACGGACATAGAATTCGACTCCCCTCGAGTCACCATGTACACCGAAGAGGAGGCAAAAGAAGCACGAGAAGACGGTGTCGATCTGCTAGAAGAGGGCCGGCTGTTGGCACTCAGCCGGTCCACCATCTACCAGCAGAGCCTGCGCCGATACTACAATCGAAAGGTCAAGCCAAGATCCTTCCAAGAGGGAGACCTTGTGCTCCGGCTGATCCAGCGAACAGCTGGCCAGCACAAGCTCTCGGCACCTTGGGAGGGCCCCTTCATCATCAGCAAGGTGTTGGGCAACGACTCCTACTACCTAATCGATGCTCTGAAGCCTCGAGCACGCAAAAGAGACAACTCCGGCAAGGAGACGGAGCGACCATGGAATGCAAACCTCCTTTGAAGGTTTTACAGTTGATGCAGTATGTACCACGCCAACTTTTGTATTAAGTACGAAGACTCCGGGTCCCCCGAGAAGAGCTCGGGGACTGCCCTCTTTTATATATATGATAAGTATTATGCCTATCGATGTGTTATTTCATTAGTTCGCCTGGCACCGGGTTCGACTAGTCGACCCAGGGACTCGCCGCCTTGTGCTATGTAATGCTTCCTGCAGCCGGACAAGTAATGTGTTGGCACTTAAGCCTTCTCTTGCCAGAGGCTGCAGCTCGCAGAGCGACTGTCCGGTGGGCAGGAGTCAAGGTAGAAAGGGTGTCCGCATGAAAAATGGCTAAGGACCCAAAAGCATGCACATAGTTCAAGCCAGCTTCCTGCTTCGCCAACCGGCTGCTGAGCAGCCGGCCGGCCAGTTTCTACTTAAACTTGCTAGAAAACTCTAATCGGCTAAGTACTTGCCTCCCCGAAAGTGGCTAAGTACTTGACTCAGCCACAGCCGCAGAGCAGCTGTTGCTGAAGGAGGCAAAGGAAAAAAGCCAAAGAGCAAAAAGCAAGGAAAGATAGAACCCGGAAAGCATATTTACATACCAAAAGGCCCTTGGACAACATTCAACAGAAGTTTGAAATACACCCCGCGGGTGGAATTTTGCGAAGTTAACAAAGTTTATCGAGACTGGTAAGCAGGTAAAAACAAAGGTAAATTGGCAGCCTAGGGAGCAGCAGACGGGTTCGGCGGGACGGTGGAGTCGGTGGTGCCGGTTGGTGGAGCGGTCAGCTGGTCGGTCCCCGCTTGGTCGCCTTCCGCAACAGCTGGCTCGCTCGGGTGGGGCTCGTTACTGGAGGCGCGGTCGAGCTGAGGCTGGCCGTCTGCTCCGACCTATATATAGCTCCTCCTCTTCACTTTCCTCATCCTTCCCGCCTTCTCCCTCGTCGCTGGAGTCGATCACTTCGGCCGAGTCCTCGTCATCCTCTGGGTTCAGCCCGAACCACTCTTGCGGCACCTCAGTGCCGTTCTCAGCCAGCTCCGGGATGAAGATGCCGGTGTTGGTGTACTCGGCAATCACCACAGCCCGCTGGACAAGATCACGCTCCACCGCCGCCAGCTCCTCTCGGGCTTCCAGTCGAAGCGTGGCCAACTGGGCTAGATCTAGCCCAGGATACCACGCCTTGACGAATTCCAAGGCCCGGCGCGCCCCAGCCCGGGCCGAGGAACCCTTCCAAGCCTCAAGGCGGCCGACCGCCACCTCTAGCCAGTCGGCGGTCCGGGTGTGCGTGGAGCCGGCGTGTCCGGCCACAGGGCGGCGATCGCCTGGGCACCGACACACTGAAGACGGCGCAACATCCGATGAGTCGGCCGAAGACGGACCTGGATGCTGAGGAGCTGTTCGCTGAGGGTCCGGGGGCGTTGGCAGCAATCTGCGCGCCTTCCGCCCTCCGCTCTTCGCGATCAGCCTCGATGGCCTGGTTGGCGGCGTCAGAGTGGCCGGGGAAGAAGTCTGCTCAAACGAAAAGCAAAAGAGCCAAAGTTAGAGACAAGAGGCAGGCTTGGTCAGCAGCCGGCGGCTCAAAGAAGAAAAACGAGGGAAGCTCACCATCGACCATGTCCTCAATTTAGCCGAAGCCGGCGGTCAGCAAAGCCTCCTTGTTAGTCCAGGCGGAGCGTTCGCTATCGAACTCAGCAAGGAGGCCAGCCTCCTTGTCCTCCGCCTCCTTCTGGGTCTTCTTGAGGAGCTCCGCCAGTTGCGTGACCAGCCAGTCACGCTCCTCGGCCAGCTTGCTGCAGTCCGCCTCCTTGGCACGCAGCGCGGTGTTGGCTTCGCCCAGTTGCTGTTGCAGGGCAGCGTTGGCCTCTGCAAAGGTAGAAGAAAACGACATCAACAATCAACAAGGAGAGATACAGTTGCCTGGGAGATCCGGCCCGACTGCTCAGCAGTCGGCCCGAATCTCGGGGACTACAGCCCGCGGGTGCGCCAGCGCGCCCCCGCAGAGAAAGAAGTTATCACTAGCTATCAAGAAGAAGAACAGTCACCGGGGAGATCCGGCCCGACTGCTCAGCAGTCGGCCCGAATCTCAGGGACTACAGCCCGCGGGTGCGCCAGCGCGCCCCCGCGGAGAAAGAAAGTAAAGACTTACTCCGGCTCTCGGACAGGTCGGCGGTCCGTTGAGTCAGCTCCTGGACCTTGGAGTTGAAGGCGGCTGCGCGAAGGTTGTGATAGACAATGTTAGTACTCGTAGCTTGCTAGTTAAAGTTCCGAGCCGCCTGCTCAGCAGCCGGCCCAAAACTCGGGGACTACACCTAGTGGGTGCGCTGGCGCGCCCCCACAGAGAAGTATAAGAAGTACAAGAATCAAAAATGAAGAACCAAGAAGCATACCCGGACGGCTGCTCGCGATTCCAGGAACACCTTGTTGCAGTGCTCGAGAGCATCGGCTTCAGCGCGGAGCTTGGCCTGGACGTCCAGGATCGCCTTGTTCAAAGGGCCCGTCCCGCCTCCCCGCACCCACTTAGTGGGCGCGGCGCTAGTCGCCTCGGCGTCCGGGATCGAAGAGCTCGCGGCGCCGGTCTCCAGCGGGCGTGGCGCCGAGGCCGCCTTCGCAAACCGGCGGCGCGATGCTGTGCGGACCTCGGGAGTCAGGCCGGTTACCATTTCGTCTCCGGCTGGCGGCACCGGTGCGTCCGCCGGCTGCTCGTCTCGCGCATCTCCAGATGGTGGTGGCGGAGGCACGGCCGCGCCCGGCATAACGACATTGCCGCCGTCCCTCTCCATGATCGGGTGCCCGTCGCCGGCTCCTCCAGTCGGCGCCACGAACTCTGGTGGTGGCGACACGGAGTTCAGGGGCATGACGAATAACGCCGACTGGCGGCGCGCGGCCTCTTCGGCCTGCTCCTTCGCCGCGGTAGCGGCCTCGACCTCCACCAGCTTCTTCAAGGCGGCGGCTTCCGCCTTGTCCGCCTCCGCCTTCTCCAGGCGGGCGGCTTCCTGCTCCTCGCGCACCTCCCGTGCGTTTCGCTCCCGCGCCTCCCGGAGGTCGGCGGCCGGATTGATTCACCGGGTGGTGGTGGAGGTCTCCGCCGACCCAACGATGGAGGCGGCGGCCGACTTCTCGAGAGAGAGCGAAGCCCTAAGTCAAGAAAATAAAGCAAAGAAGGTTCAGAAAGAGCTGACAAGGAAAATAAAGCACAAGGAAAGATACTTACGCCGACACCAAGGGAGGCGCCTTTGGGAGCTTCTGGAACTTGTTCGCCTTCGCTGCGGCCTCCTTCCGCCTGGTCGCGGTGGCCGGATTCTTGGCCTTCTTCGGCGCGCTGCCGAACAAGACGGCGCTCTGCTTGCACTTGCGAGTGCCGCCTCGAGCAGTCGGCTCAACGAAGGGGCCCGCGTCCGACCTGCCGGCGCCCCGCGCAGGGCGCGGCTCTTCCTTCTCCTCCTCCTCATCATCAGTCCAGGTCTCGATGCCACCTTCTTCGGAGCCGCCTTCTTCGGAGCCGCCTGCTTCGTAGACGCCGCCTGTCGCGGTGTCCTCCAAGGCGGCCGACCCCAAGTCGGGGTCGTCCACGTCGCTCACCGCCCGGTCCAGTTGGTAGTCGCCACCCGCCCCTATGATGACGGCTGTCGCGTCCGACATGTAGATCTGTTTCAAATAATGAGAGGCTGGCTGATCAAGACCAAGATCAAGATTAAGGCAAGTATCAAAAGGAGAGCATTGGAAAACTTACCGCAGGCGGCGGGTCGGCGCGGGAGTATGGCCGCTTGCCGAAGCTCCAAGACCCCTCCAGCTTGAGGCCGGAGATCTCATTCACCAAGTTTGCGACCTCGGCAGCCGGCATCTCCTTGGTGCTCAGCCGGCACGGGTCGCGATGCCCACTCATCCGGCTGATCAGGTGCGGCCGGCCTTGGAGCGGGAGAACCCGGCGCGCAACGAAGGCAACCAACAAGTTAGACGCCTTGAGGCCTTCGGTGTTGGTCAGCTCCCGGAGTCGTTGGATGGCAGCGGCGGCGTCTGCCGACACCGGCTTCGGCTTGTAGCCCCAGCTGGCCCGAGGCTCGGCGGGCGGGCCGGCTTCATAAGTCGGCAGGTTGAAGAAGTCGACGGCTGCTTCCACGTTCTCCACGTAGAAGACTGCTGCCACATCTTGACCGACTGTGGCAGCTTGATGGTGGGGACGTTCTTCGGCGACGGCTGGCGAACCGCGATGAAGGCACCACACTAGGCAGCCACTTCCAGGACGGAGGTGCCCAGCTTGGTGTAGAAGAATGCTCCCCACAGCTCGATGGTGGGGAGGATGCCAAGATAGCCTTCACACAATGTGACGAAGGTGGCTAGGAGCATCACGGTGTTGGGCGTGAGGTGATGAGGCTGGAGGTGATAAAATTCGATAAACGAGCGGAGAAAGCCGCTCGCCGGCAGGCCAAAGCCGCGGATGAAGTGCGAGCGGAAGACGACCCGCTCGCCCTCCCCCGGCGCCGGCGAGATCTCTCCCTTCGGCGGCACGCGCGCCTTCACGTAACCCGCGCCGAGAAGACGGCGCGTCTCGCGGAGGAAAGTGATGTGGTCTTCGTTGATGTTTGATCCATCTCAGTCTCCTCCCCGCTCGCGCGCCATGGAGAGCTCGACAGAAAAAATGGCGTGGTGGGGGAGATGAGAGTGGGGCAGGGCCAAGAGGGCTCAGGGCGGACGAACTCGGCGGAGGCGAGCGGCGGCAGCGCTCCGGCATGGCTCGGGGGCCCTGCAACGAGAGGAAGAAGAAGGAGGCAAGAGCGGGATGGAGGGATGCGCGTGCTTTGCCGCTCCCTCTCCTCCCCCTACTTATAGCCTACGGACTGTGAAGCCGAGGGGGCGGGCGTGGGATCGTGGGATTAACTGTGCCCATGACCCCACGTTCCCACCTTTATCGCGCGAGTTACTGCGCGCAGTAACTCCGTGGGGAAACGCAACCGCCCGCCTCGGCCGCAGCGGATCTGCTCGCGCGCCGAGGCCCGGTGGTGGCGGGCCCAGCCTGCAGTCGCATCCCATTGACCGCGTGGGCTTGCAGGCTGGCCCGGCTGGCTGACGCCACGTGGCACGCCCGCGACGGGCGGCGGGCCTAGAAGCTTAGCCTACATGCCACCTAGTTCCCGCCATGGCGTTCGAAGTTTCAGACGAATCCGACTGGACGTGGCCGACTCCTGCTAGCCGGCTTGTTGGGAGTCAGACGAAGTTTCCTTCCAGAGCACCCGGCGGAGGAAACTGTTGAGGCTCCTCGGCTCCTCAACTGCGGCACCTCACCAGCTTCGGGGACTACTGTCGGAGTAATGGGCCATGGGTAGCCTAACCCGAGTCCCAGAACCTTTCAAGACATCGGGGCCGGCCGCGCCCCTCAAGACGTCAAGATGAAGCGCCGCCCCCTGGTGGCCGGCTGGCTGAACGGCCGACTGCCAGAAGGCGGCCATGCTCAGGAAGGCGGCTCCAAGACGGGCCGACTCCTAGCAGGCGGCCTTCAGAGAGGCCAGCTCCTAGCAGTCGGCCCATGGCGCCCTCAGAGTCTGCACCCCCATTAAGAAGACGAGACAGGGTGAGGCTACAATATAGCCCATCACCTCCGTATCCAAGGCCGGGCGTGGCCACAGTGCTCCGTACAGGCGGAGATCTCCGCCCGGCGCGGCACTGTTGCCACTCCGCCCCTGACGTCACCCCTGTCAAGCGGAGCCCTGCTCCCACGACCGCCTGTCGGTATGGCCTGAAGACGGCGGGCCCTACCAGGAAGCGAGAGCCCGGAAGACGGCGAAGGCCTGACCAATCAGACCCGAGGGAGGCCGGCTTCCAGCAATCGGCCCATTCCTTCCTCGGGGCCCACGCACCATTAACCAGATGAGACGCGGAGTGGCTACAGTGATCTCCCACCAGGCGGCGGGACTGTAGCCACGCACCCCTGACCAAGCATGCGTCATTAGCATCACAGCTACAGTAATCAGCAACCGGCAAGACCCGCAAGCGGCGGGAGCGGCCTGTCGGCTCCATACCAGACCAGTCGGCGGGGACCACCAGGCGGCGGGCCCCAGCAGCCGGCGGAGAAGCCGGCGACCAGAGAGACTGACAGCCGGGTCCTACACCCGGCCAGATTACCATTGTACCCTTGGGGGTAGGCCTATATAACCCCCCCCCCTAGGGCACTCATGCAAAGGGTTTGAACCTGTTAGAATTAGACTCACATCTAGGAGGAGAGGAGAGCAAGCCCGGCCTTCTCCTACCTCTAGCATACAGCTCGAGGAGCACCATTGTACTCACTAGTGCCTTAGTGATCATGCGGAGACCCCACAGAGCAGGACTAGGGGTGTTATCTCCTAGGAGAGCCCCAAACCTGGGTAAAGTGCGCTGGCGTTCGTGTTTACACCTCATCCCGCTTCCAGGCACCGGCGACGTTCTATTCGCTCCCACCATGATAAGCCATCCATTGGCATATGTCGCACCCAACCCCCGACAAAGAGGCGTCTAGTTTGGAAGCTTGAGGTACTCCTTCCGCCATAGACATGTAGTCCTCAGAGCATGAACCAGCTGATTCTCCCCTTCACCTGTAGGGTGGTCAAGCTCAAACTCCTCAAATCCCTCCATTACTTCATCCACCATCACAACAGCATAGACATGTGGAATTGGACGGCAGTGAAAAGTTCCGTCAGGTTGAGGAGGTGCAATAGAGCCGACAGATGCCTTCAAAGTGAGGTTCTGCCATTTTGTCATAAGCTGGCAATGTTGAGCCTCCGTGATAGTATCCACGGGGTAGCTAGGAGCCGTGAAGTCAGGCTGAATGAGCTCCGTGGAAGCCACGCTTCTTCTCCGCTGAGATGGCGGGGTAGCTTCGTGCCGCTGAGATGGTTGGCCGACAACTCGCTGGCTCTCAAATTCCTCTAGCTTTTGTAGTGTTGCGTTGAGCTTCTGCATTTCGCTCAGCTCCGCTTTCCTCTTCCTCTCCCGGATTCTGTAACCGCCTGTGCCAGGAAACCCAACCACCCACGGGACGGAGCCTAGTGTGCCTCCTATTCGTCCAGGGTGCTCAGGATTCCCGAGGGCCTCAGTCAGCTCGTCCTTCTCTCTGTCGGGAATGAATGTCCCTTGCTGCGCTGCGGTGATATACTCCTGAAGCTTCTTGACGGGTATTGCAAGTTGCTTGTCCGTCCAATAGCACTCCCCTGTTTCAGGGTCCAAAGTTCCCCCAACCCCGAAGAACCAAGTCCTTGAATGGTCTGGCCAGTTCAATGTCGCTGGTTCCACCCCTTTAGCAAGCAGGTCATTCTCTGCTTTGTCCCACAACGGCCGGGATTTGAGGTAGCCACCTGACCCCGTGTGATGGTGATACTGCTTCTTTGCAGCATTTATCTTGTTCGTCTGTGACATTTTCTTACCTTATTTGATGTCTTGTAGGCCACAAATGTGGGCCAGTGATCTCTTATCTTCTCATATCGGCCGGTGAATTCTAGAGTCCTCTTTTTGTCAACAAACTTTGTGTTCAACTCTTTCTTCCACCTCCTGAATAGATCTGCCATCTTATTAAGAGCACACGCCTTGACCTTTGGCTCTATAACTGGGTTATTCGGATCCTCCTCTAGCAGTAGGGTGAAATTTGCCTTCGTTGAGGTCCAAAGACCAGCTTTCTGTCTATCGTTGACATAAGAAACTTCAGGGTCGTCGTCCTTACGCTTATTCCATTGCTGGATGCTGATCGGGATGGTGTCCCTAACAATAGCTCCGCACTGAGCAACAAATGTGTCCTTGGTCCGCTTGGGTTCAGTCGGTAGGCCATCGTCCGCGAGTGTTGTGATCGTGAACCTTTCATCCTGGCGCAACCTTTTCTTCGGGCCTCGTCTCGTTACCGAAGTTTGGCTCGATCCGAAGGGCTATAAAAGAAGAAAGAAGCGTTAATATATGTACATACCAAAACAATTAATGCATCAATTAGTCACCATAGGCTTAATTAATATATATACCTCACCGGACTTTGCAACAACTCCCTCCTCCGTTCGGTCACCGGAGTCGTCATCATGGTCTCCTTCTTCCTCCGGCATTTGGTCGCCGGAGCCGTCATGATCATGTTCTTCCTCCTCCATTGTTCGATCATCGGAGCCGTCATCCTCTCCTTCCAGACCATCGATGTCGTTGAGAAACGACAAGACATCATGTCCGTCACGAATTATGTCCCCCAACAACACTTCTTGTTCTAAGTCTCTTTGATCCATAGTTTCTGCAAATATTACAACATTGCAATTAATATACAAACATGAGAGATGGATATATTAGTGGCAAACATAGACCTAGCTAGCTAATCACAACAAGGAATCGTATTAGTGGCCTCGACGCTTCTACGGTTTGGGGTGGCCTCGACAACGCTTCTAGGGTTTGGGATGGCCTCGACAATGCTCTTTTAACTTGGTAAATTTGGGTGGCCTCGATGCTTCTAGGGTTTGGGGTGGCCTCGACAACGCTTCTAGGGTTTGGGGTGGCCTCGACGCTTCTAGGGTTTCGTCGGGCGAGAGGGGGTTGATCGACGTCCCCCCTCATGTTGAAGAGTTACCGGAGTTTTCTATGAACAAAAAAGTATTACCTATCACATGATATGTCCGGCGACCGGACCGGACCGCCTCCCTCATGAATGTCCGACGTCTGGACCGCCTCTCTCATGAATGTCAAACAAGGAATTATCTTAACCTTTAAGGGATTTAACAAAATGGCGCCATTCTGGATGTGCAAAAAATGGTCCACATTTTTCCTGATCTCATCTACCCTTCTATGTGTCACGTTGTCTAGTGTCAAAGGATTCAAGAAATCCATGGCTTCATCATTAGCCAGAAGTAACAGGCGCATGATGGTACGAAGCTCTCCAAAGTTGTTTTGAAACGGAGTCGCGGATAAGATAATTCGCTTTTTGGTATGAAGTTCGGCAAGAGCCTTCTGAATATCGCTATTTGGAAGGCCTTTGCTGAACTTCGTACCAAAAAGCGAATTATCCTATCAGGACTTCGTTCCAAAATAACTTTCAAGAGCTTCATACCATCATGCGCCAGTTACTTCCGGCTAATGATGAAACCATGGATTTCTTCAATACTTTGACACAAGAGGACGTGCACATATAGAAGCGTAGATGAGATCAGGAAAAATATGGATCAACTTAATTATGCACATCCATAATGGGGGCATTCTTGATAAATCTCTTTAATGGGGGCATTCTTGATAAATCCCTTATTAAATGTTGCATATGTCAAAATTCAAACTTTGACATATGATCAAACTTTGACATATGATCAAATGTTGCATATGTCAAAATTCAAACTTTGACATATCATTAACTGTTGCATATGTCAAAATTCAAAGTTTGACATATGATCAAACTTTGACATATGATCAAATGTTGCATATGTCAAAATTCAAACTTTGACATATGATCAAACTTTGATATATGATCAAATGTTGCATATGTCCAAATTCAAACTTTGACATATGATCAAATGTTGCATATGTCAAAATTCAAACTTTGACATATGATCAAACTTTGATATATGATCAAATGTTGCATATTTCAAAATTCAAACTTTGACATATGATCAAACTTTGACATGTGATCAAATGTTGCATATGTCAAAATTCAAACTTTGACATATGATCAAACTTTGATATATGATCAAATGTTGCATATGTCAAAATTTAAACTTTGACATATGATCAAAATTATTGCAAACTTTTAATACATTCAAACTTTTTTCAATATGACAAACTTCTAATACATTCAAACATCTAGAACATCAAAACATACATATATACATCTAAAACATCAAAAATTCCTACTCAATAAAACATCAAAACATAAAGTATATCATCATATCATCAAGTTTTCATATATCATCAATCCATCCATGTATATATATGAAAAAAAATCTACGAACATAAAAAAATCTATACACATCAATCCATCCATCCATCCATATATATACATACATCAATCCATCCATCTATATATATGAAAAAAATTAAAGAAAAAATTCTATGAACCTAAAAAATTCTAAGCAGTAGGGGCAGCGGCAGCGGCGCGCGTAGGGGCGGCGGCGGCGGCGCGCAAGGCAGGGCGGCGGCAGCTGCACATGGCAGGGGCGGCGGCGCGCGGCGGCAGCGCAGGGGAAGGGGGACGGAGCTCACTGGGGGCGGCGGTGGCAGGGCGCTGGGGCAGGGGCAAGGGCGGCGGCGGCAGCGCGCAGGGCACGGGCGGCGGCGTAGGGCAGGGGAAGAGGGGGCGGAGCTCACTGGGGGCGGCGGAGCACACTGGGGGAGCGTGCGGGCTCGGGGCAAGGCATCGGGGTAGGGTGTCGGCGTCGGGAGGGCGGCGCAGCAGCCCGGCGACGTCGGCGTAGGGGCAGGGCGGCGCAGCAGCAGCCTGGCGGCGTCAGCGTCGATCAGCGTCGGGGCAGGGCGTTGGCGTCGAGAGGAGAATGGGAGGTGGGGGAAATTTTCTTAAGTGTTGCATTATATAGCCGCGCCTTTAGTCCCGGTTGGTGGCACCAACCGGGACCAATGCCCCCCTTTGATCCCCGTTCGTGCCACCAACCGGGACCAAAGGCGGGAACGGGGATTGCTCGTTTTTGGCACGAATGAGAACCAGAGGAAGAGGGCGAACTCGGTGGGCCCATTCTTGTTCGCGCCAAAAACGCTTTCCCCGGCGCCCCCCAGCGCGTCGGGTTCGCCCTGAGTCCGCTGGCGCCAATTTCGGCCCAAACCGACGAAAATAGGGCTCCTGGGTGCGCAACTAGGCCCTTTTTCAGGCGCCGGCGGCAAAAAATGGCCTGGGGGCCTTTTGTGGGATGCGGCTGGAGATGCTCTAAGCTTTGGAGAAGCTTTAGGCCTTCCCTCGGTGATGCCGCTTCTGCCGAAACCACATCAGCTACATGCAATAAGTTTGCCGTGGAATAACCGATAAAGTTACCTCAATTACCCCGCACTATGGCCCCGCATCCACCTATATGTTCACCCACAAGAAATGATGCATCCACATTAAGAATCTGTTGGTTCGATAATACCACTGTCCTGTGGCGGAGCCACCGCCCGGCCACCCCGGGCACTTGCCCGGGCTCACTGGTCGCTGTGGGTCACTGGTCACGAGACAGCGTACAGACATGATAAACAACGAGGCAAATTCTGCCATGCATGGTGGTTTACCCGGGCAGCAGTGTACCTGGTGATAAACAATGGGCTCCTACCAGAAAAGAAGTGGGGTGGGCTCCTACCAAGCGTCCAGCCAATATTTAAGTTTCAAAAAAAAGCTGGGGTTGTCTCAAAAAAAAGCTAATATTTAAGTGATAGGTTAATTAATTAGGCCTGTCAAACGCCTTCACGAAGCATAATGTTCAGCAGTTACTCGAGAGGAAACGAGCAATCATTTCCGTTGTTAGTTTCTGACGTACCGTAGGGACTAACCAACGGCGAGTGAAATGGAGGCTGGCACATGCGCACGTCCGGCCGACGGCGGGTGGAACGAATCCATCTCTAGGAATGGCTTATACATCCTCAACTACTTGTTGCTTCTTGCATTTCTTATGTTTAGGTAAGATTGCACACTAATTTGAAGATTAATAGATTTAGGGCTTAAATTTATAGGTCAGGCGATCTGGCATTTTTCTCCTTCTTTAGCACGCTAGTGGTATATTCTATATGTTTCTCTTTTCTTACAACCTCTCTATGTTGAATATGTTCAAATCACAACACCTAATCTATGTGAATTACAAACTCATTCTTTTTACCTTGTAGTGTCCTATAAGATGTTTGGATTCTAAATTTTTTTCATTGTTTTTAGATAGCACACCACTTAGCTATACTTTTAATGTCAACATAGCAAGTTTAGTTCTATGCATGCATGGCCTTGATTTATGACTTATGGCCTCCGAGCCTTTTGACACATGGCGCCCTCCAATGACTCATCTTCGCCGAGTATCGTGCAGTACGTACTCGGCAAACCTGTGAACGCTTTGTCGAAGACGACACTTGGTAAACGTCGAGGACACGCGCCACCCTTTAGTGGATCCATTTTTGCCGAGTATGGTACGGAAGGTACTCGACAAACACAACATGCCAAGTGGTAGGCGCCGTTTCCGTAAGTTGGCCGTCAACCTACTTGATTTTGCCTTGTAGCTCATGTTGACACTGGGTAAAGTCTTTGCCGAGTATTTGAGGGAAGGAACTCGGTGAAACTAAAGAGGCTACGCCGAATAGAGTTTACCGAGCGTCACAATTGGTAAATTGGTTGCCGAGCGGATATCGGCCTTGGCCGAGCACCCTTGGTACTCTGCAAAGAACCGGATTCCAGTAGTGAAATAAACTTAATATTGATATATCATATACTCCCTATGTCCCAGAATAAGTGTACTAAAGTTGAGACACTTCTTTTGGGACGGAGGAATACTAGTTTGCTTTAAACATACATTTGAATTACTACTATGTTTAATTTTTCACTTCATTACTATTGTGGATTTTTTGTTCCGAAGTTTGGGGCTATTTTATACTATATATATTGTATATCTAAATACTAGATTTTGATTTTTAAATTAGACACTTGGCTGAACCTTGCCCAGGCTTCACAAAAATTCTGGCTCCGCCACTGCCACTGGCCACCAGTTCAGCCTAGGAGAATTCTTCGGCTTCCCATTAGCGCCGACAAAATTGAGAGTCAAAGCATGGATCGCAATCGCTGTACGTTGTGGCGTTAGAATCGTTTCTCCACAGACATATTGTCTGCGTTGCCACCATAGATACCAGCAGGTCGCAGCTACTAGTTCTGGTAGATCAATCACATCCACGTAGGCGTGTTGATGCTTATTATCACATAGGAGGAACTCAAGAGTACATGTGCCCGTCCTATCTTCGGCACAAGCTTCTGTCACAATATTCTCCACTCCCAGAGACGCCCATACTGCCCGAGCTCGCTGGCAAGAAAATAGTGCATGGCCGACGTCTTCTGCTCCCTCGGTGCAATTTGGACGGTGGATACAACCAATGTGGTGATTCGCTAGGACGCTATAGCAAGGTATTGCGTTGTGTAAACATCTCCATACAAAGTTTTTGACTTTTGCTGGGTGCCAAAGCTTTTTCCATACTGGGTGTGGCGTCGAGCCACTCTGATAGTTACTCATCTCGTCTTCCCATATATAGG
Source organism: Aegilops tauschii subsp. strangulata (assembly GCF_002575655.3). Taxonomy (NCBI): domain Eukaryota; kingdom Viridiplantae; phylum Streptophyta; class Magnoliopsida; order Poales; family Poaceae; genus Aegilops; species Aegilops tauschii. The sequence continues at coordinate 599,141,935 of NC_053037.3, forward strand.
TATCTTCCCATTGTTTGTGATAAGCTGAGCGTACCGAGAAAATTCCATTCTTATTCAAGTGCCAACGAGGGAGTGTTACTTAGCAAAACAAACGGCCGTGTGCATGTCTACATGACTTGGTCGAGCTAGCTTCTGTTGGTTGGTTAGCTAGTAATAGGCCTGGCCTTGATCCGGTCATGGGATGTCATGGCAAGGTGATCGCGGCACAAGCACGCACCTTGTACATCGAGCATCGTGGGATGGCACGACCGTCAAGCTTGGCATAGGAAGGTTTTACTTTCTGTAAGCACAGGACAAATAAATAGCGAGAAAGAAGAGGAAGTGGCAAGTTGAATGTTACGCAAACACTTGTCTTCTAGCTCAGTTCTCTTCGTAGTCATCATCTTCCTTTTTCGGTAACATCACATGACATCAGAGACATGGCTTCCATACGGGATAACTCTGGCACGGCGGCGCACTCGCGCACTGCGTCACGGACACATGCGGTGAGTCGTTTGCGGAGCAGGACTAGACGAGGCAGGGATATGCAGATGGTCCAGCACACGGTGAAGGAGCACATCGGCTCCACCTCGTACCCCATGATCACATGGACTAACTACACCGTGGGCGCCCCTGATGTGTGTCAAGATGCAACCTCAAGGTATCTGGGATGTTGAGCATTGCGTCGGATCCCAGGATGCAGATAGGAATGCACTGCCGGCGATGCGCGCATCATCCCCACAAAGGATAAGGCCAAGGATGCATGGAATGCCATGCGCACGATGTGCGTCGGCGTCGAGCGTGTCTGGCAAGCCAAGGCATAGAAACTGCACCAGGACTACGAGAATCTGGTGTTCAATGATGGTGAGTGTGACGAGGATTTTGCTCTGCGGCTTTCCGGGATCGTCATTGATCTGCAGGTGTTCGGATATGAGATCCATGGCCAGGGGCTGAGGTAGCTTAATGCCAAATATATTTTGCAAATTCTTTCTAATAGCATAGAATATAAACTCTAAATTATAAACACAGAAATATAATAATCCAATATTATTGTCTCTGGGGCATACTTTCAACGTGAGTTGGGTCTTAATGATGAAATTAATCGGGCCGTGCGGCAGGACCGCTCGGACCAATCAACCTAGAGATTTTGGTCCGACTTTGCACTATGATGCATGAAATTGAAATCACTCCAAAGATCACTCCCACCCTCTCAGGCATGTGCGTCACTTGTTGCAACCCGGGAGTTTTCTCTTTTTTCGCCCAACAGCTTTTTTTGGGGGGTGAGGCTAAACTTTATTAATAAAAGATCATAGATAGTGGGACACAATTTGGGTCATGTGGTTGGCCAAACCAAACATGACGACCCGGGGAGAAAAACTAGTTAAACTATGTGCGTCGACATTGACCGCATGACCTTCAAAAATAAAAGTAAAGTTAAAGTAGATATTCTAGTTTTTTATCTCGGTGATGACTACTCCCTCCTTTCATCTATATAGGGCCTAATGCGTTTTTCAAGGCTAACTTTGACCAAATGTTAGAGCAATAATATATGACATGCAAGTTACACAAAGCATACCGTCAAATTCGTATGTGAAAGATGCTTCCAATGATATAATTTTCACATTATACATCTCATGTCCTATTAATCTTATCAATAGTCAAAGGTGATTTTGAAAATCGCATTAGGCCCTATATAGATGGAAGGAGAAAGTACTCCAATTCTTCCATGATTGCCAAGCTTTATATCTTCCACCACTTGCTTCGAATCAGATGCTATAACAATGTTATGTAGGTCTTGTGCTAATGATAGAGCTTCTCGACAAACTATTGCTTCCAGCGCCAAAGGGTCACAGATCCCTTCGCTGACAAGGGAGGAACTGCCAATTTAATTTCCAGCGTTGTCTCTGCAAACAGCCGAGGCCAAGCTCCCCCTTCCTGGTCTTACAGCCCCATCAACATGATTTTTTGCATGTCCATGGGGGCGCCTTGGGTCGTTGGACTCCAGAACTCACAGGTGCAGCAACTAGCACACGCATATTTATTTATTTTCCTGCACAATCTCGAGCTCCGAAATGAACCTGCATACAAACATATGCAATGCCGCTGGTGTTTGGAAGATCCCTTCATGTATAGCCTTATGTCGAGATGACCATATGGCCCATAGGGTGACCACCATCATTCACAAACTACTCATGTGATAATGTAGAGAAGAGCCACTATCGTGCATTAGGTTCCGTTGTCACAACCAGAAGTTGGCCTAGTTCCTCATCAACTAGCGCCCATGAACACCGCATGAACTCGTTGATGACATGTGTTTGTGAGCTCTCGCGTCTTCTGTTGGAAGTGACAGCTATTCCTCGCTTTAAGACAGATGATAGCTTGCTCTCGTGCCAGAGTCTACAGTGACGGGCCGACCCATTGCAGCGAACATAAAACAAGAAAAGTTTCAGACTTATTGTGCACGGGCGAGGGGATTCGATCCCAGGTCTCCAAGGTAATAACCAGAGCGGCTAATCACTGTGCTACTGTGGGTTTTTTTATGAACTATATGTCGCACCTTACTTTCGAGAAATGGCCCGGTTTTCTCCACTATTTTTTTCCTTTTTTTATCAATCTTCCCCGTTTTTTCTCTGTTTTCAAAGACAAGGTTTACTGGTTTCAACAAATGAGTTTTCTTGTATATAATTTTAACAATTTTTAAAACGATCAACATTTTTTAAATACATGGTCAACACATTTTTATAGACATTTAACATTTTTCAGATGATTGATTTAACTTTTTTCAAACAATTGCTCAAGATTTTTTTGTATTTTTTATTCTTTGGGTTTTTCCATTTTCTTCTTCTTTTTTTCATTTTCCTTTTCCTTTGGTTCATTTTGTTTCTTTTTCAGTTTTCATTTTTTTGGTTTTCTTTGTTTCTTTTTGTTTTTCATTCTACATTCTTATATAAATGATCAATATTTTTCAAATACTTGTTCAATATTTTAAAATACTTGTTCAACATTTTTATATATTTGTTTAATATTTTTCAAACACTTGTTCAACATTTTTTATACATAACGTTTTTATAAATACTCGTTCATTTTTAAATAAATGTTCAAAAGTTTTAAAATGTTTATCAAAGAGTTTTATTGTAATATATATGTTTATAATATTACAAAATATAAACAAAAGTCCAAAGATAAAAGTTAAAAATATTAAACATTAAAGTTGGAAAAAGAGGACGTGACCTCCCGCGCTCGTGGGCTGGCCCAGATCGCTCGCGCCTTCAGCGAGTCCGAAGCCAGACTCGCTGAAGGCGAGATTTAGGAGCGCCCGAGATTTGCTGGTAACCGACGTGCCCATACAACTGGGACCTTTCTATCTGGCGACATCAAATGGGCTGGCTTCTCCCTCTCGTATTTTGCCTCTCGTTTGTAAGTTTCCATGTTGTTGAATAAAAAGAAAATTTTCAATAAAAAGTTAGAGAACTTGATTTTTTTCAAGAAATCAAAAAATGTGCGTGGACTTAAAAAATGTTCGCATATTCAAAAAAAGTTTCATGTTTTCGAAAAATAATTGCGTATTCAAAAAAGTTCATCAATTTGAATAAAAATCACGAATAAAAATAATTTTCACGATTTTTTTAGAAAATGTTCAGAAAACCAAAAAATGGTCGCGAAGTTCAAAAATTGTTCCCAATTTTCAAAAAACACTTCATATGTTCAAAAAATGTTCGCTTGTTCAAAACAATTCATCAATTCAAATATGTTCATGCATTTGAAAAAAAATGTTCACAAAATAAAATTGTTTGTGAATTTCAAACAACTGTTCCCAAATTTTCAAAAAACAATGTTGGCCGATTCAAGAAATGTTGACAAGTTTAAAACAATGTTCACAAGTTCAAAAAATGTTTGCAATTTTTTTTATAATTTCATGAATTAGAAAAAAATGTTCACGAATGTATAAAATGTTCATGAATTTGGAAAAAATGTACATGATTTCAGAAAAAATGCAAATTTGAAAATAAAATGCTCAAAAGGTGCGAGCACATTCGACATGAAATCTTCAGCAATGAAACTAATCGACTTGAAGAAGATGATCACCCCCGGGATCAGCTCGGTGCCGGAAGTCGATGAAGAAGGAAAGGCCATCTACGCCATTGATCGATAGATGCGCAGCTCCATAGTTGGCGCCAACTGTCGTGTACTCGTGTTGCCAAATCTCACAGCAAGTGGGGGGTATGAATGGGGCTTATTCTACCGAGATGCCAATGGGTGACATAGGATCGTATACAGGTTCAGGTCCCTCATTTGGTGGAGGTAAAAGCCCTAGTCCTGTCTTTCTAGGAGTTGTTCTTGCATATGAGTTTGACATTTCAGATGTTCCGAACACTCACCTTAGAATCCCTGACAGGCTTATATAGATTCCACCATGCAGTAGGGTCCATTGGTTGGTCATAAGTGCTACTAAATGACATATTGAATACCGACAGTTTCATGTCCATTATGAGTGAAACGAACGCCTTAGGAACTTTTAAGGAAGCGGCTGGTAATGATTGACATTTGTTGTATAGTGAAGCCCCATGCGTAACTCCTCTCTGAATGCTCCGGGGCGTTGGACTGCTATGAAATCCGACTGGTTACATCATGAATGATAAAGCTACCGATTGATGGGCAAACCGACTAACGGGCAAACCGAGTGATGAAGATCCCCCGACTGGTGTCCACTCTGGCTGGGCCGCCACCACCTTCTGCTGGTGTTTATTTGATGCTTTCCGTTCATGGGCCTAGGCATGCATGGACCTCTTAGCTGGGCCTTATGTCATCATGGTTCTACCCGGTGGGGAATTCCCTCGACAGTGATCATGAGGACTATTATGGCAAGGATAATCCCGAGTCGATTGTTCTGGATGGTTTGTATGTGTGGGCTTAGATCTACGATGTTAGACGTTTATCGCCATGAGTCGGGGTTGACCATCTAACACACATGCGATTGAGAAGGTGCACAAGGTGTAGCTCTGGCTGAATCTCTATTATGAGAGAGACAATGTGAGGGCGTGTGCTCATGGTCTTATGACAAAACCCTTGACATGATTCGCGCCTCTGGTAATTGAAGGAGAATGAAGACAAATGCTAATTGTGAAATATGAGAAGATTCCTTTTTCATTGTCAAGCCTGTGCACTAATGGGGCATGGCCACGAGGAGTGCGGTGATGGGGTGTCAAAGGTGAAAGATAAAAGTGGGGAAGATGGCCGGTGTTGCAGCACATAAATGTGGCTTATGTAGCTCCTATAGGTGGCGTGATTGCTTCTTGGGGAGACCGGGGACATGGATACAACAACACTGTTAGAGAAGGACATGCACCACAAAAGAGATCCTCAAGTGACGCATTTTCTGAGAATGAGGACAATGACAACACTGCATCTAACCCCCTTAAACCAGATGGAGAGGAGTACAATTGGGCAAGGAAAGGGAGTGCAACATGCAAGAACCTTGATTTGACCCTAGTTGCAACAGTTGGAAATGACGGAGAAAGGGTGGATCCTAGTAATATTCCGCTGCCACCTATAGAGTGCATATCATAGAGGGATTTGAATAGACCGAAAAAGAACCAACCATCGAACAAGAATGATCGTCTGGCTTTATCGGTGGCCTCCCTTGAGAATCACTACCGAAATTAGTGAGTCTTCTAGCATGGAACTATCATAGTGCGGGCAACATCGCTATAGCCCGAGTGCTTTGTGAATCACGAGGAAAATTGTCCTGAAGGTGTTAGGAATTGTTAAGAATCAAATAAGTAAGGATAGAATGGAAGCTATCATTAGGTTATGATTGTAGTTTTGTTGTTGGCATCTCCGGTAGGAGTGGAGGCCTTGGTTTGTTCTGGAACAAGGAAATGAAACTAGAGGTTTCAAATTATTCACAATACCATATTGATGCTAAGATGGAGGGGTTGGGCCCTAATGTGTGGCGGGTGACTTTGATTTATGGTGAAGCTCAAGCAGCAGAACGACACAAAATATAGTAGTAATTATTCCCTATAAAATGCACAATAAATTTTGGAATCAGATAGAGAGAGAAGAAACCTCGTCCATTAAATGTGCAGAATCTATATTACACAAATACCAATAAAGATGAAAAACAATGCAAAATTGGGACGAGATGAGTGTGTTATATAACGGGCGAGAGGTAAAGGTAAACATATCCACAAAACCGTTAGGATGATTACAACTTCTGCATAGAACATCACATATAGGCGTCGGTGTCAAAACCGGCCGATCTCGGGTAGGGGGTCCCGAACTGTGCGTCTGAGGATCGAAGGTAACAGGAGACAAAGGGGACATGATGTTACCCAGGTTCGGGCCCTCTTAATGGAGGTAATACCTACTTCCTGCTTGATTGACTTTGATGAGTATAGGAGTTACAAGAGTCGATCTACCTTGAGATCGTAATGGCTAAACCCTAGCTGTCTAGCCTATGCAAATTCTGATAGCCTCTACGGACTAAACCCTCCGGTTTATATAGACACCGGAGGGGCCTAGGGTTGTACAGAGTCGGTTTACAGAGGAAGGAAACTACACATCCGGACGTCAAGCTTGCCATCCATGCAAAGGAGAGTCCCATCCGGACACGGGAGAAGGCCTTCTATTTTGTATCTTCATGGCCTATCAGTCCGGCCCATGCTACACAGCTCGAACACCCGAGGACCCCATAATCCAGGACTCCCTCAATAGGTGCATCAACATCCAATCTAGTTTTTTTTAGAATGACCCTCAAGGCATATTATTCATTCGTGTGGATCATGTCCGTTTGCAAAATGTCAATAAGATAAGCAGGGATTACACTAAACATGGTAGCATCAGTCTCTATAGATAAAGCTTACTTGGCACATCTATGGGCTGCTCCATTAGATTCCCGACGAGTATATTGCAGGTCAAATCCTAGAAATTGATGAGATACATGTGCATCTACCTAATGACGTGTCCTCCGACTAAACGATCACCCCTGACGCCACGCTTATGAGACCATCTAACAATCCGTATCAATCACAATCTGGTGCAGGTCATTCATCACTGCCAACATCATAACACCTCGACATTTCAGTGGTCAAGGGATCATACATAGCAGGATATTTGTTGCATTGCCCCATATGAAACTGCCCATTATGATCCCGGCACCATGACACACACTCCTTCACCGTGTCCGTATCTCCACCAGTATTCATCTTTAGCCATCCTTGATTAAATACCTTCCAACCATGTCGATGTACCGGACACGCACCCCTAGGCACTAATGCACGGGAATGTCCAGACTCTCATTGAGCTCCATAGACCGCTGCAGCGACCTCCTTGGAAGTGTATTTATCACGGTTCGTCCCGCATCACGGAGATAATGATAGCAACTTGCTCTTTCTTCATCAAATGATTATCCAAGATGTCCCTCGACCATGTCAGAGGGTGTAAACAAGGCAGCTTTACATCGGGGAAAATTTACGTCGCCTGCTAAAATAATAATGCATGCTCACATTGTACCGGAGCATGGTATATCTGACTCCTCATCACATGGGACACACCGCATCATCTCTAATGTGTCTTCGCCGCATCTTCCCGCATGCCGGCACAAACTTCATAAAGAACCCGCCACCAAAACGCCGAACTTCAGATGAACACGCAACCTCCACATCGTCTTCCAAAATTTCTCCCCGTGTGTTGAGCTGCTCGGCATCGTACACCGCTTTTTGTTTGAGGTCTCCATCTAAACTAAATTTTATGAACATACGCGCATAATTCATGGTACCAATTTGACACATCAAACATTCCAATTCCGATTGTATTTTTGGTTGGGCAAGATAAGAAAAGGTTTCTCTACGTGGCCGGAGCAATCCGGACCGTCGCCGTTCAGGACGGACGGCCGGATCCGGCATCCGAGTCGTCATCGTCCCCAACCGGGGATACTATTGCAGTACAAGTACTACTCCCCTCCTCCCTTCCACCCAAATCCTCCTCGCGTCACGCGTGAACCCAGCCGGATCCCCAAACCTCCTTCCGGCCCGACGCCGGCGCCGACGGGGGACCCCCTCCGCCTCTCACGCGCGTCGCCGCCGCCGCCGTCGCCGTCCCGTCTCCCTCGCCGGGGCATCGCGTTCCACCCCGCCGGCGACTAGGTATGAATCCGGCGATTCCGTTTGCTGTATCCCGCTAGGGGACCTGCCCACGACCTGCGGGCGTGCCGCCGCGCACCCGGCGCACCGTCTAGATCGGGGGCACGCGCGTGCTGCGGGTTTTCCTCTCCCCTGCCGCCTGTGGAGGAATTCGTTGAGTTCCAAGCTTTAATATTTCCGGATCCGGCGAGCAGTCCGTCCCCTAGGATTTAGCAGATCTGGTTGGTACCGAGGGAGGAAGTGAGAGGTGGCGCGGCAGTGCAGGAAACTGTAGTTTACTTTGTTTCTAGACATCGATTCTCTTAGTTAAATCCCTCTAGGGGACCTTGACAGCTTCTGAGGCGTGCCGCCGCATACCATCTAGTCTAGATCTGTCCCTGTACTCATAGGCGTTGGCTTACATTTTTGCTCCGGCAGGAACACGGCACTCTGAAGCTCCTGAGCTAACGTAGGAGGGACAAAACCATCCAGCTGAAGAATGAAAACACATGAGCGTGCTGCCAACTTGGCTCTTGCTGGTACGCTTCTTCAAAATTCACGCTTTGGCGGTGGCCGTTACCTATCGTTTGTCCGACCTGATAGGATGTTTGCCTGACTCGTGGTCCTAATGCGTGTTTCGGCATCTGCAGGTTTGAGCTTGGCACCGCTCGTGATCAATGTGAACCCAAATTTGAATGTGATACTGACAGCATGTCTTACTGTCTATGTGGGCTGTTACCGTTCCGTCAAGTCAACTCCACCCGCTGTGAGTGCAACATGTTCCCCTGTCTAATCTTTTCCGTGTTAACGTATCTCCTGATTGGTCACTACGGCGATAGGTTAACATGAATTTTTTGTGTATCGCTCTGTCCAACTCAACCTCTTCGTTTCTTCTTGTGCAGGAGACGATGTCCAAAGAGCATGCTATGCGGTTCCCATTGGTGGGGAGTGCTATGCTTCTGTCGCTATTCCTTCTGTTCAAGTTTCTCTCCAAGGACCTGGTCAACACTGTTCTCACTGCCTACTTTTTCATTCTTGGCATTGCCGCTCTCTGGTAATTCCAACTGTTCTTTGAAGAGTTTTTCCACAGATGTAAATACTTCAAAGTGCGAACACAAACTTGAGATTATATGTGTCCCCTATTTTCTGATGCAGTGCGACGTTGCTTCCTACCGTCAAACGTTTTCTTCCAGAAGGATGGAACGATAATGCCATTGTCTGGCGTGCTCCATATTTCCACTGTATGATTCCCACCTTCATTTTGATGCTTCTCACTTTGCTCTACATCTTGTAGCTCATGTCAAATAAACACACATAATTTCTGTTACTAGTCCATACTGTCTTGAGCCACTGTTTTGTTGCATCTCTAGTAACTCCAACTTGCCATGTACTTTATAATAGTAATGTGCTAACCAAGAGTCCATATCTTACTTATCGAGTACCCTAACTAAATAAGACTTGAAGAAAATTCAGCAGTGATGCTTTCCTTTTCTGGCAACATGATAGTTTTCATTTCCTCCATGGGACCATGTGTTGAATTTTGCACAAAGAATAAAGATAAATCAAAGAGTGAAATTATAGAAGATCCTGTTGCCTGTAAACAATTAAATGGCATGTACACACACTTTTTTGTGACAATGTTTTGTTTGATATGGGTCTCATTGTTTGCTAGATTTGCAATGCTTTTGCTGCGGCTGATCACTCTTCTTGAGTTTGTTATTAGCCTCAGCCTTGTTGACAATCACAAAATGATTGCGACTTCTTGATCATTTTAGAATTTTTCATGCTATCCCCCTTTACAAGCTTGAGTCTTGATGGTGATTTAAGCTCATTAACTTCATATTTCAGCACTGTCGGTGGAGTTTACCAAGTCTCAAGTTGTCGCTTCAGTCCCTGGATTTTTCTTTTGCGTATGGTATGCCATGAAGAAGCATTGGCTAGCAAACAATGTTTTGGGACTTGCTTTCTGCATTCAGGTTTGCCCTTACTGCTACTTCTGAGTTTTCCTCCCTGCTTATTACTTGCTCAAAACTTTAATACATCAGTTTTAATCTTGCAGGGAATTGAGATGTTATCACTAGGATCATTCAAAACCGGTGGTATTCTCTTGGTATGGATTCACTCAAAGTTTGTAACGAACTGAAACTTAATATCACTATTTTCTAGTGGTGTACTTGTAAACACCTTTCATTATTTCAGCCACCCACATGTCTTCCTCCTTTTCACCTCTCTGCTTTCATAATCCTCACTTTGAAGCATGACGTGCATGTACCATAAATACAATTTGAAGAAAGTAGCATGTCATGTAGGTACTGTAAATGCAATTAGAAGTGTCTGATATCTTATAACTTTTGGTTGCCTTTCTTTTGGGTATGAAAAGAGCAGTGTTATGTAGTGCTTTATCACTTTATTAATGTCTGTAGTTTTCATTTTTCTGGGAATCCAGTGTTATGTAGTGCTTTATGACTATTAATGATCTGAATTTTTCATCTCTAGTGATTGTTCTTATCATGGTATTGCATATACCTTTTCTTTTAATATAATTAATATTGTTTCTAGCAGCTCACCATATGCATGGTAGATAATGCTTTTGTCCTTGTTTTTATGATTTATTTGTAATATTATAGAATCTAGTATCAATCCTGCACTACTTTTACTGTGATGGTATTATAAATGATCCTTCTCTGTTTTTACTCGGTACTTCAGCAAATTGGTTCTGATTGGTTGTATCGTGTTGGCAACAAGTTCATGATTGCATTTTCACTACATCGTCTGTATTGTACTCATCCTCTGGCAATTAGGATTGAACTGTGATCTTACTATCTCGTGAATTGGATAATTTGGAACTATGACTTGTTTACTACTAGCTCTACAACTTTTGAAATTCTTGTTGGTGCATGGCTTATAAAAATGGCAGTCCTAGTCAGTCTCTGCTGTAGTTTCACATATCGTCACTGAGCCCTTCCTTTTATTATTTCTTAATATTGTTTTGTGAATGGCTGCTCAATTCCTTTTATAATTTCAGGCTGGACTTTTTGTGTATGACATTTTCTGGGTTTTCTTCACTCCAGTTATGGTCAGTGTTGCCAAATCATTTGATGCTCCAATAAAGGTTAGTGTTTTGTTTGGGTGAATTCACATTATTGTCAACGTCATTTTGTTCCATGATGAGTATTTCAATTTATCCATCTGTTCCTCTCCTTTTGTAGCTTCTATTTCCCACCGCGGATGCCGCACGCCCGTTCTCTATGCTTGGTCTTGGTGATATTGTTATACCTGGTTAGTGATAAAAGCCTTGGCTAGTTTTCTCTCATATTCTAGTGATATTTGCAGCGATACTGGATTTCTTTTCTGATTTTCGAATTAATAGTACTAGCACAACTCTAATCTGACTAATGATCTATGGTGAGCTGCTAGTCTAGCTGCCATTACAACTGGATTGCTGTTGATATAAGGTGACTTGGCTGCGGAAAGAAACCTGTAGTTGCTTGTTTATTTAATGTAGTCAGATATCGTTGACTTACTAGATTTGGGTGGGAGATTCTATGGTTTTTTTGCTATCTCATTGCATGGACTCTTGGGCCATTACTAATAAAACAAATATATGCTCCAGTCCAGATATCAGGATTGTAGGTATCCAGTAGCTTCAGAAAGTAGTTATGATTTCGATAACTTCCAGCACAAAATGTATTTTCCAATCTGAGTTCTGCTGTCCATAAGGAGACATAAAAAATTAGCTTGGAACTACGATGAATGCTTGGTTTTTGTAGATCACAGGAACTAAATTGAATCAAAAGTTTTATATTGATCGCCTGGCAAACAATGCATCCTCATTTCCTAAGGATGAGCTTGGTTGGTGAAAATATTTTGTTGTAATGATGCATTAGTCATTCCTGCTGTCTTCTGTGTTAACTGTTTAGTATATAACCAAAATTAGAGCCTGTTGAAAAGAAGTTCTGCCCCATTCAATATTGGAAAACATGCATAGCTCCCATGTTTCCACAAGCACTCTCTTATAACATACAATTATATTTGTTATTATGATTCCAGGTATATTTGTTGCACTTGCACTCCGTTTCGATGTCTCAAGAAACATTAAGAACCGTTACTTCAATAGTGCATTTTTGGGATACACTGCGGGCATGACAGTAACAATCGTTGTGATGAACTGGTTTCAAGCTGCACAGGTTAGTTCTGTTACATTTCTGGTCATCTCGTTGCTCGTGATGTCTGTCCATCTCTGAAATATTAACACCTGTTTCTTTCCCCGTGTTTTGTTTTTGATACGCAGCCTGCTCTGCTATACATCGTTCCTGGCGTGACTGGTTTTGTGGCAGTTCACTCTTTGTGGAATGGTGAAGTAAAGCCGGTAAGACCTCTGACCAGCTTCCAACCTCGTCTTGGGTAAATTCACCTCAAGAAAAGACGTAATTCTGCAGAACTGTACCTTTTCAACTCTGCAAGACTCTAAAGGATTCTTGTACACTAGTACCAGTTGTTTCGTCCTTCGCTGTGCTTAAGACATTGCCATGTTACTTTTCTTTTCCATCTCTTATTGTATCGTACCTATAAATCGCTTGCTGTAAAAAATGCAAGCCTCATTTCTGACTATTGTACATTGCAGCTACTGGAGTTCACCGAGACGCAGCCCGAGGAGGAGGGAGCCGCCGAGGAAGAAGATGAAGATTCCAGTCAGAGCAAAAAGGTGGACTAGCGCTCGCTCGGGTCAGGTCTTTTTAATTAATTAGGAGAGGAGAACCAAACCAAAGCAGGATTTCAAATAGGCTGTATGATCTCGAGAATCGAAAAACGATTCACATGATAGAACTCTTTTTGTTTCGAAAGGTCATTAACTATTTGTTTTGGTGAGTGGTAGATGATGGACGAAAAGGGAACATATATATGCTAAAAGACTTGCAACATAATCCAATCTGTGACATGACTATATATACCTGCTGCCGCCCAACTTTTGCCCCTTGGTTCATTAAGTACCAGAAGTTGACTCAGTCATGATAGCTGTTGTATCCCAAAATTGGCCAACATGTCTTTTTCTTTTTTTCTTGTTTTGTTTTTTGCAGCAGATCGGAACAACTTGTCTACTTTCTCATCGCACCATCTCTCGTATGCAAATGAAAGATATACTATCTCATCTTTGTTCATTCTACTATTGGCCAGCGCATCAATTGCTCTATCATTGTATATGCATGCTACTCCACTTTGTAAAACCTTTACTAACAACAGGTCATGATCCTTTAGGGCATCTCTAAACCTAGCCCTGTCCTGAAGACCTTTTTTTTTTGTTGTTGAGAAAATTCACAACACCTCCTATACCGTGCGCCACCTTTGGAATTGCCGATTCCCAAACCTGGCCTTGTCTGTCAGGTGGTTTCGGCTCCTCTGTTTTGTTCCTTATGTTCTTGTATAATGTACGTGCAATGATGTATGTTAGGGATGGTTGGTTTTTGAGCCGATTATTTTGTTTGTTTTCCAGAAAAATATTGTGTACCACATTTCTAGAAAAAATATTGATTAGTTTATAAATGTAAATTTACATAGTGGAGAATGAAATATTGGGTATGTTTCTTTACATAAAATAATGTTTGTTGCATATTTGAAAAACCTCCAACGCTTATTAAGAAGGCTCATGAATTTTAAAAAATTCTTGTGAGTTAAAAAATGATCACAAATGTAAATATTTTTCCAAAATTTTAAAATATTCATGAATTCTCAAGATATTTCACGCAATTTTTTATTTAAATGTTGACCAATCTTTTAAAAAATGTTCATGAATTATTTAAAGTTTCATTAATATTTGGAAGTTTATAAATTTTCAAAATTTTATGAATTTTCAAAATTTTATGAATTTTAGAAAATAATAAAGAAAAAGACTAATAAAATGAAAAGCAGCAAAAAGAACTACATAAACTACTCGGAAAAAAGGAAACTGGTGCCACCAGGTGACGGAAAAAATGACCTCGAGACGCAACTATTTCACAAAGTGAACCGTGGGCGAAACAAATTCACATACCTAACTCTTTTGTGTAGCGCCCGACTGACAGGCGCTACACTCCTGACCAGCGTGGCACCCCGGGGCCAAGCTCGGCCCCACCCTTGGTGTGCAGTGCCTAGCTGACATGTGCTATCCTGCCATGTGCAGCGCCTAGACGACATGCACTTTGCTTGAACATAGTGACGTACTTAAGCATAACTCGAACATGTTGACATACTTCTTATGATGTTTATCCCAATCCTTATCTTTCGTTGTTTTTTCCTATCCAACCTGTGTGTTAAAAAGCTCAATATTAGCACTATCGAAAAGGACATCACGATGCTAAGTGTTCACGGTTCATGCTCGCTTACCTGTGAAGTTGGTGGTCCGTGTCCTCCTACTCCGGCAGGTGACCCTGAAACAACCCAAACTGCCGGTAGACACGATGTGGCAGATGAAACTCAACCGCCCAAATTGCATATCAATGGGCACCGCATAAGCCAAAGATGCCTTTCCTACAGGCACTTCAGATTCAGCGTGACCGTGTGTGCTACACCAAATCTATCCCCAGCACCATATGGCTCCCATTCCACCTGTAACATAGCAGAACATGGCAACATTGATGTCGAGTTTTCATAGAGAGCATGAGAATGAGTGATGTAATGTCAATGTTTACCTGCTCAGCGGTAAGCGTATCCATCTGGTTGGTGTACTTCCTGTACATCAGGGTGGACGACACGAGCAGTCTTTCGGACCGGCTCGTGGCCCGCTCGGTCCTGGCCAGCTCGGGCCTAGCCCGCTCAAAAAATCAGTCGGTCCGAGCTCAAGAATCAGGCCCAACAAAGCTTTGGTCCGGTCCGGGCTTTAACCGAGCCGAACGAGCGGACCGAGAATCACAGCGGCGACGCCGCCGTCTTCCTCTCCCATCCCAGCGGCGAGCGCCGCTCGCGCACCACCACTCCACCAGCCACTCACCTGAGCTCTCCTCAATCCCTCCGAGTGCCTCGATTCCGCAGGACACATTTCGCTCATAAAAAACGCACACACGCACACACCTGTGCCGCAGCCGCCGTCGTCCAGTGCACAACCTCTCGCGGACGCAGCGACCGGCCTCCCCACGACCAACCACCATGTCCAGGAGCTCCGCGACCAGGAGATCTACGTCCCCACGGAATGAATCGGCCTGATTCGTTCCGAAGCCATCGCCATCTTCCTCCTTACCGAACTCCTGCCGCCGTCATTCATCGTTGATTATGTCGCCGTTGTTGCTTCCCCGGCCTCCCCGACCACACCATCGTGTTCTACGTGAATCACTGCACCTTCCCGCGCTGTTCCCCCTTCTGATTAGGGCTTAGAGCCTTCACTCCCCGACGCCATGGTCACCCTCTCGCCGCCGATGAGTGGTTGGCCGGTCCGCCGGTCCAGCCCGGGCTTTTGCCTCGCCGGTCCAGTCCCTGAAAAGAGGACCGTTGGCCTGCGCGGTCCGGTCTGGCCCAGGCTCCCTACTTTGACATCACTCGTCATCTCCGATACCACGTCCCACTTGTAAGCCAAAGTAGGGAGCCGTAGAGGGTTGTCCTGATCATCCCAAGGCTTGAACGATACCTCTTTCGGGCGTCCAACTGGCAGGCGCTCCCAACCCCATATCGAAAGTAGGAGCATACAACCACCAATGCAACCCTCTTTTGAGGACCTATGACAAGCATCGTCCAACTGCACGTAAAGGCAAACAAGGTTCAGTTAATGGCAAGATTGCATTGGTAATGTAGAAATAAACTACGAAAAATTGATTACCTGCCGGTACAAGTAGGCCAGTGCCACCAAACCCTAGCTAAATTTGTTGTCCAGGACAGCAACGCCTTGAGCCACATCCATTGAGCGGTCTTGCCAACGCCGTCAGCAAAGAGAGTCCCAGATAACATTATTAGCATCCTTAGGGCAATGCACAAAGTTTGCTACGATCCATGTGTAAGGAGCGCCGACAACGACTCTTTCTTTCTTGTCTCCATCGGATAGTGCCTTTGCAGGAGCCATACCAATAAGGGCCTCCATCTGCTGGCGCCACCCCTCATAATCGGTTCTCATACACAAAGGCTTCCCCTCGATAGGAAGTGCAAGGATCATGGAAACATTCTAAAGTGTCGTGGTCATCTCCCCGGTCCGGAGGTGGAACTGTGCGTCTCTAGCCTCCACCGATCCGTAAGTGCGGTGATTGCCACAACGTTCAGGTTTGGCGTCGACCGGCTGACAAGCTGAATGAATGGGAGGAGTCCTATCATCTAGATGTACGGCGTGTACCGCTCATCGTACGACATGACACTCGACGAAGCCCCGTGAGACCGAATCTTCAGGGGTAAAAATTTCTGCAAACATACAGGTCAGAGTATTACGACATGTCTATTCGAAATAAACACAAATTAGAAACTACAAACTAGTATGCTTGTTACCATCTTCTTCTCCGACATCAAGTAGACCCGGTGTCCAACGTCATAGTAATCATCCAGAAGCCACACCATCCTACATATTTCAAGCAATAGACATATGTGAGCATTCTTTCATATGTGAGCACGGTTTCGGCTTATAACCAAATATGAGCAAACCAATAGGTACACTTGAGATGAATATAACCAAATATGAGCATTCTTTCATACAAATTCTTATGGAAGCATGATTTACAATAGGCACTAAAAGAAATTTAAATACTCATGTAGTACTCAGCAATGATACTCAACAATCATACAATAATCCAAATAATCATCTAATATATTTTCATCTCAACAATCATACATATGTGACATATGTGACTTTTTTTTCATATATACGAAACAATTTCTGTGGAACCATGATTTACAATACAAATCAACAACACTAGGGTTCCACAATGATTACAAATCATCTACAATTCCTAAATCACACCACACTATTTCCATTTTTCATATAACTTTTGAATCCAAGCAAAACAAGGGTTCCACCAAAACTTGCACAAATCTGAAAACTGTGAATGATTTTTCAGATAGAAAGAGGGGGATCAGAGGAGATTACCTTTTAGTATGGATTGGGGAAGAAATCCACGAACGAAATCGTCAGATCTGAAGGATTTTGGAGAGGGGATTGAGAGGGGGAGACGAGAGAGCCGCCGCCGCCACTCTTTGTTTGGTCCTGCAACGAATGGGGGTGGGATGGGGGAGGGCCGGCCCGCTGCGGTTACTAAGTCATTATGCTGCGCCTTTGTGCTAGGCGCTGCACATGGAAGCATAGTGCCTGTCGGCTAGGCGATGCACATGGCAGGATAGCGCCTGTCAGCTAGGCGCTGCATACCAGGGGTAGGGCCGGGCCTGGCCCTAGGGTGCCACGCTCGCCAGGAGTGTAGCGCCTGTCAGTCAGGCGCTACTCAGTGTAGTGTAGCGCCGACCTGTCGGGCGCTACACAAAATGGTCAGCTCGGTGAAATAGTTCCACCCACGGTTCACTTTGCGAATTAGTTGCGTCTTTTGGTCATTTTGTGCATTTTGCCGCATGTGATATATACCGTGTGTGGTCTCTATCCAACGATCTACAGGTGGAATAGGAAACACCATCCCGGACACGCAGGCGCAAGCCCCACCCAAAAACCCTACTTCCCCTTCCTTCCCCTCTCCATGTCTCCATTCCCCACCCCTTCCAACCCTCACACTAACATCGTCCGACTACTCCTCACCATCACCATCGACCCTGTACACGCTCCCACCCAGAGCATGATGCCCGATACTCACTTCCTTAGGTTGTTTGTTCCTCGTGCTAAAGAATTCTCATACATGTCTTTTTGCAACACCAATAACAGTTACTGTGAGAAAAGGCTGGAAGCGTATGCCGCTAGACAGGGACGCCTGTGTGTTATATGGGCACAAGGCCGAAGAGATTACAGAGAGGAGGTTGTGGGAGGTTAGGATCGATCTCATCTATCTACATGATAGGTACAACGAGGGAGAGATCGATCCTACCGGCCCAACCATCCAACAGAGCACACGCACGCCTACAAACATGATACACATGGTTTATACATACACCGTGTATATACGCAGAGAATACAATGTCTAACACCCCCACCCCCTCAATCACAACTATCTAAGTTGAGATTGCGACGAAAAGTTTCCAACTGCTTAGCTGTCAAAGGTTTTGTAAATCCATCTGCCACTTGATCACCTACAGGGATGAACCTGATATTCAACAACTTGTTTGCAACTCGCTCGCGAACAAAATGATAGTCAATCTCAATATGTTTCGTCCGAGCATGAAAAATAGGATTGACAGACAAATACGTAGCACCAAGATTGTCACACCAAAGAGAAGCCGACTTGGGATGAGGAGCACCCAACTCTATAACAAGATTCTGAACCCAAATAATTTCTGCAGTGGCATTGGGAAGGGCTTTATATTCAGCCTCTGTACTCGATCGAGACACAGTTGGCTGCTTACGAGCAGTCCAGGACACCAAGTTACTGCCAAGGAAAACCGCAAAACCACCTGCGGATCTGCGATTATCAGGACAACCTGCCCAATCCGCATCTGAGAAAGCACTGACCAACATAGAATCTGTCTTACAAATTTTTAGACCATGAGTCACAGTCCCTTGTAAATAACGAAGAATGCGCTCAACCAATGTCCAATGCACAGTAGTAGGAGCATGCAAAAACTGACAAACTTTGTTGACCGAAAAAGAAATGTCAGGCCGTGTCAAGGGTATTGCAAAGCACCTACAAGGCTCCTGTACTTGGTAGAGTCCTCTCCTCCAAGAGGCTCACCATCATAAAGAGATAACTTTTCTGACGTGGGTAGGGGTGTATTTACTGGTTTGCATCCTTTCATGCCCAGACGTTTAATCAAATCAAGCAGATATTTGCCTTGTGATAAAACAAGACCATCATCAACATGTGTTACCTCAATACCAAGAAAGTAGTGCAATGCGCCTAAATCCTTGAGGGCAAAGTTCATACGCAGATCTGTCAGAAGGGCTTCAACTGCCTGTGGTGAGGAACTGGTAACCACAATATCATCAACATAGATAAGCATAAAAATGACTATCCCATGACGAGAGTAAAAGAACAATGAGGTATCTGCCTTGGAGGGACGAAAGCAAAGAGACCGAAGTTTGGATGACAAACAAGAGTACCATGCTCGGGGTGCTTGTTGTAATCCATACAATGATTTATCCAATTTGCAAATAAAGTGTGGTGATTTTGGATCAGCATACCCAGGAGGTTGTTTCATAAATACGTCCTCTTCTAGAACATCATGTAGGAACACGTTCTTTACATCTAACTGTCGTATGCACCAATTTCTAGAGACAGCTACAGAAAGAATTAAGAGAATGGTGGCAGCCTTCACAACTGGACTAAACGTATCCTCATAATCAATACCATATCGTTGCTTAAAACCTTTGGCAACAAGACGTGCCTTATACCTGTCAATACTGCCGTCAGATTTTGTTTTTACCTTATACACCCATTTGCAGTGGATGACATTCTTGCCTTTACTTGGCAGGACCAAGTGCCAAGTATTGTTGCTCAACAAGGCAGTAAACTCTTCATCCATAGCAGGTTTTCAATTGGGATGAGCAAAGGCCTCCTTTAAGTTCTCTGGTTCACCTGTAGCACAAAAAGAACCCCAACGAGGAGTTTAACAAGGAGATCATATTTATGCTCCACATTCATGCTCCCGGGCTAGCATTGTCATTCATGCTCCACATTCCACAAGGCAGACCGAATTTCGTCCAAGGTGAAAGGGTTGCTGCATTAGCAGCAGACAAGGAGGCGCAGGAGGTCCCCAACGATGGCGACCGAGCGGGCGACCGGGCGGGCGTCTGTGCGCACGACCGCGGCGGCCTCTGGTGATCGCCGGCGCGTCGGAGGCCGGTTTTGGGCCCTTGCCTAATCCGACGAGGATAATGCGGACGGCGACGGGGATGAGACCACGGCGGCTTCTCCACCGTCATCGACGCCGTCAGATCTCATTTGTGAGTTTTTTAATTCAGGTTACAACGAAGATGAAGTGGCAACGACCATCGATTGTGTTTTGCCATCGGACGATCCGGCACGAATTGGACTTCACGCGGGACAAAAGAAAGAGATGATCCGACGTGTAGTTCATCGGAGAACGGCGGCGACGGCGATCAGACCATGGAAGGGTCCCCTCCCTAAGGTGAGTCTTCCAAATCTTATGCTTTTCGACATGATTAGGCCGGATTCTTGGATCACTGTTAAGAAAAGAAAGAATGCGAAACGGATAGGCGTTCGTCCGGCGCCGGCGGCGGCCGTGACGTCCGTGCCGACGATCGGGATCTCAGAGATGCGAGCGCATCGTTTGAATCTCTTGTTGGGCTGTGCTGGGCCGGCTCGGTGGGAGTCGGGGCCGCGAGTGGATGGGCCAGGGTCAGCTGGGTATGTGGCCCAGGCTGAACCGGACCCTATCCCTCCTCGTAGCGAAACCCCATGCACGTCAACGATCGTTCTTTCCCCTGCTCGTGCGCCGTCGCCTGCTGCTAGGGTTCCTAGGCGCGGGACACCAGGCTTCCCGGCGTGCGGTTCTGGACGGGCGAGGCGAATCCAACCTCTCGGGGCCATGGCTGGCCGCGGGGCTGCGCCGCCTCCACCGAAGAGGATCGCCTCGGCCGCTCCACCCGGGCGGGGCGGGGAGGAGCCGCCGGCCGGGCGTGGAGCACTCGGGCCAACTGGCCAGAGGCAGCCGGCGGGCGGTGGGGTTCCACCGGGACCGGGCCGTGGTAACGCGCCTTCGGGCGGGAGGCCGCCGGCGCCCGTTGCTCAGCCGGTGGCAGGCCGCGGTGGGATTAGACCTCCAGCGCCGGTGGCGTCCCTGCAACCGGCGGCAGGAAAGGGAGGGCTCAGGCCTCCGGCGCCCGTCGCTCCGCAGCCAGCGGGCAGAGGCGGGCCTAGGCCCCCAACGATGGGCGTGGCTGGTGCAACCGGTACTGGCAGAGGTCAGTCTCTAGGCGCGCCTCCGCCTAACTTCGTTGCGCGGCTGGCCCAAAACCGGTCGGGACCATCTCAGACGAGGCAGATTTCTAGTTCTAAAGACTCCCGTGCTCCGCCCCGAGGCCAATGGGGGGACGATGGGTTAGATGTGTATGGCAATGGACAGCACCGGGGTTCCTCCTCCACGGGAGGGGGGCGTGGTTATGCCTGGCAGAGTGACGGGTCTGCTGAGAGACCGTTTCTCGGGCCTCCAGGAGGTTTTGTTGAGGGTGCTTCCGGTCCGGATCACCGCCAGAGAGGGGGTCACCGTGGACATCGCGGTGGTCGGGGCGGTGGCCGCGGGAGGTATCATCGCAGACCGCCGCCGCCTCCGGCAGTTGTTGACCAAGCGGAGTCAGTACTGGAGACCGATTGCGCTTCCACGGAGCTCCCTCCCCAGGCAATGGAGGTGGTAGCGGCTTTAGCCACTGTTGAGGTTCCGGCGACTGGGAGTGTGACTGAGGTTACCGACAGGTCTGATGCTGAGAGGGCGTCCAAGTGGGCGCGTAAGAAGGAAAGGATGCTTTGCTACCGTTGTGGTGAGAAGGGCCACTTCATCGCTGAATGCGTGGCAGAGCTGTGTGAGTCCTGTGGTAAGCCGACACATGCCTCGGGGGATTGCCCGTTGTTGCGTGACCAGGCTCCGTCTTTGACTATGTATGGAGTTTATTGTGCTGAGCTAATGTTCTTTGAGTCCGCGGCAGCGAGAGAGACTCCGGAGGAGACTTTGAGCTTGACCACCGGGGTTGTCAAAGCTACTCAGGGTGAGGTTTCGGAGGATCAGATAGTGCAGAGGCTTCAGGAACTGGCACCGGGAGACTTCCATTGGGAGCTCGTTCCTCTTGAGGCCAAGGTTTTTAAGGTGGAGTTTCCTTCAGTGGACGATCTGCAGCGACTGTTGAGTTTTGGTTTATGCAGAGTTCCTGGCACTAGGTGCATTCTGGAGTTCCATGAGTGGCAGCAGGTGGAACCTAAAGGAAAGCCGCTTACGCAGGTCTGGTTGCGATTTTCGGGGGCTCCATCTAAGCCTTTGCAGGATGTTCGAGTCGTGGCCAGTATGGGCATTATGGTTGGCAAGACGGAGAAAGTGGATATGGCCTTTACTCGTGCACATGGAGTGGCCCGCATCTTAGTGAGTGTTTTGGATATTGAGTTCGTGCCTGACGTGGTTAACTGGACTTACAGAGGAGAGGTGTTTCCTCTTGAGATCGAGTTTGAGGACGCTGCCCTGTTTGCTGAGGCAATGATTGGGAATGATGTTGACATGCACGAGGGGGACGACAGTACGGGAGCTGAGGAGGCACCGACTGACGAGTCGACTCGTGAGGGGACTAACGGCTCTCGTCCTGTAGCTCAGACCGGGGATGGAACCGGGGTTGAGCCGGCACCTTCTCCATCGGTGCCTATGACTTCGTTGCGGTTCGGGTCCTTTGAGCCAGCCTCTGCCCCTCCCAGACTTTGGAGTGACCGGGTAGATTCTGATGATGCGTTTGAGCAGTCACTACCTTTGTTGGCGTTCGAGGATGCTGGTGGGGCACCGGCTGGATGCTTGCTGCGGACATCGTCGGTGAGGACTCTGGTTGGTTCCGGGGACGGGGAGTCGGTGGTTGCTCCACCGGAGGTCGACGTTTCGGCCCTAACGGCTGCGGCTGTGGTGGGGCGTGGGGGTGGGGGGTCGGGGCAGGTGGCTCCCACTTCCCCCTTCACTATACCGACATCGGCATTGCTGGTCATGACGGGACCGACAGGTGATGGCAGAGGAAGCCCGAGGCAGGCGGCCGCGGCTCTCTCTCCTTCGGGCGCGGCGGCGGCGGCCGCGCCTTCTGTGGCGTTGGGGGAGGGGGGTTTGGGGCAGGCGGCCCTGACTCCTCCTTCCTCGCCGGTGGTCAGGAGGACCGCATCTCCCTCGGTTGTGGAGGCGCCCGCGCCTCCTGTGGCGTTGGGGGAGGGGGGTTTGGGGCAGGAGGCCCTGACTCCTCCTTCCTTGCCGGCGGTCAGGTGGACCGCTTCTCCTTCGGCTGTGGCGGCGCCCGCGCCTTTTGTGGCGTTGGAGGAGGGGGGTTTGGGGCAGGCGGCCCTGACTCCTCCTTCCTCGTCGGCGGTCAGGAGATCCGAGCCTCCTCCCAGTGTACCTGTGCACTTGTCCGAGGGGTCTGGGAGCTCGCAGCCGCCTCCTCCGGTATCCTTGGTTGACCCTTCGCGGGTTTCAGCGCGAGGAGTTACTAGGGAGGAGGTCGTTGCTTTTGGCGGGATCCCGGACCCGGCCTCGACGGGGAGGCGGATGAGTGCTCGCATTCAGGAGCTTCCGGAGGTTGATGACATGCAGCAGAGGTGCGCTATGAGGGCGGCCAAGCTTCATGATGCTGCGATCTCTACTGGTATGTCCGTCAACATATCTAATTCTTTATTGCATTTTTCTAATGAGGAAATTATAAATAATGCAAACCAATTAGGAGTTTCACTCGGGGCTACTGATAGTGAGATTTCCAATTCGGTGAATGATTTGTTAGATTTGGAGGCGGAGCGTGCCTTAGAAACTATTCGTAATCTTGCAGCGGTTAAACCCATGAATGATAATGAGATTGATGCATTAGGGGTTAGAGTGCTCGATAATATGTGTGTGGATCTAGCACCATCCAATCATGAGTCTGAGGACGATGATATGCCCATAGATAATGCAGTTGTTTCTTCCGCTGAGCCCGGTTATGAGGATCGGGAGTCAGGACCTAGTAAACCCAAGCGTAAGTGGAAACGGAAAATTTACCCCGATTCTGCAGTTCGTAGGAGTGCTAGGATTCGGACTACTAAAAAATTTCATGATGAGTGATGAAAGGAATCTTTTGGAATAGCAGAGGTCTGAAAGACTTGGTTAAACGAAGGTTTCTTGCCGAGGCTTCTCTGGAGCATCATTTAGATTTTATTGCTCTATCGGAGACTGGTAGAGACAACTTTGCGCCCCAGTTCCTTTCCTCTCTTGCGGGTGGTGTTGATTTTGATTGGCATTGCCTCCCTCCGCGAGGAAGATCGGGTGGTATCTTGCTGGGTGTGAGATGCGATTCGCTTGAAGTCCGTAGTGTAGTGATGGGCGACTTCGCGGTTAAGTTTCGAGTGAGGTCTAAGGTTGATGGTTTCAACTGGGCGTTGGTGGCGGTGTATGGTGCCGCACAGCCCGAGCTTAAACCGGAATTTTTGGCGGATCTTGTTCGGATTTGTGGGTCCGAGCAGCTTCCCATCTTAGTTGGGGGTGATTTCAACATCATTAGGAGGAGAGAGGAGAAGAATAATGATAACTTTGACGGCAGGTGGTCGTTCATGTTCAATACTATTATTGAAAGCTTGGATTTGAGGGAGATAGAGCTTTCTGGTAGAAAGTTTACCTGGGCTAACTCTTTGCCCAACCTGACTTACGAAAAGCTTGATCGCGTTCTTGCGAGTGTGGAGTGGGAATAGAAGTTCCCGCTTGTGACGGTTCAAGCTCTTTCACGGGGTTTTTCCGATCACACACCCTTGTTCGTTGACTCAGGGGAGCCGAACCACGTGGGAAACAAAAACACCTTTTCTTTTGAGATGGCCTGGTTCGAACGTGAAGGATTCCTAGACCTCATCGCTAGGGAATGGGCGAAGGGTGTTGGAGGTAGGACCGCGGTTGAGCGTTGGCAAAATAAGATTAGGAGTTTGAGAAGCTTCTTACGGGGTTGGGCTAAGCACCTTAGTGGGGTGTATAAGATTGAGAAGGACAGGCTCCTCTCTCTTATACAGAATCTGGACGTTAAGGCATAATCCACGATTTTGATGCCTGCTGAGCTCCAGGTTAAAACTGAAGCAGAGAAGAGGTTGAAAGAACTTCTCCGCGAAGAAGAGTTGAAGTGGGCTTTGCGAGCTAAGGTTCGCAAAGTGGTCCAAGGGGACGCGAATACTCAATTCTTTCATCTGATTGCTAATGGTAAGCACAGAAAGAAGAGAATATTCCAACTTGAACAAGATGAGGGCACTATTGTAGGACAGGATAATCTAAAAACATATATAACCGAGTATTATAGGCAGTTATTTGGACCTCCGGAGGATAATTGTGTATCTCTCGATGAGTCCAGAACTGAGGATGTGCCTCAACTTTCGGCTGCTGAAAATGATATTCTGGTTGCCCCGTTTTCGGAGAAGGAGGTGTTTGATGCTATAGCACAGTTGAAAAATAATAAGGCTCCCGGACCGGATGGATTTCCGGTGGAGTTCTACAAGAAGTGCTGGCATATTATTAAGGGGGATTTGCTACCTATGTTTCATGATCTGTTCTCTGGTCAGCTTCAATTATTTCACTTGAATTTTGGAACTATCACACTGCTTCCTAAGAAGACGGATGCTGTGAGAATTGAGCAGTTCAGGCCAATCTGCCTTCTCAATGTTAGTTTTAAAATATTCACCAAGGTCGGGACTAATAGGCTCACACAGATTGCGCATTCTGTGGTGCAGCACTCCCAAACTGCTTTCATGCCGGACAGAAACATCCTTGAAGGGGTGGTCGTCCTTCATGAAACGCTCCATGAAATCCATTCCAAGAAGTTAGATGGTGTCATTTTTAAGGTGGATTTCGAGAAAGCGTACGATAAGGTCAAATGGCCATTTCTCCAACAGGCATTGCGTATGAAAGGTTTTGATGAAGCCTGGCGACGCCAGGTCGAATCATTTACGCAAAAAGGGAGTGTGGGAATTAAAGTGAATGACGATATTGGTCATTACTTCCAGACACATAAAGGCCTAAGACAAGGAGATCCGATGTCCCCTATCCTGTTTAACATTGTGGTTGATATGTTAGCCATCTTGATAGGAAGGGCTAAGGAGAATGGTCAAGTGGGTGGCTTGGTACCTCATCTTTATGGAGCATGACCTGGCCAAGGCGAGAAATATGAAGCTGGTGTTATGCCTTTTCGAACAATTGACCGGGTTAAAGATTAACTTTCATAAGAGCGAGCTGTTCTGCTTTGGTAGAGCCAAAGACGAACAGGAGGCTTATAGGCAATTGTTTGGGTGCGACTTGGGGGATTTACCTTTCTCTTACCTAGGTATTCCAATCCACCATCGAAAGCTGACCAATAGAGAATGGAAGTGCATCGAAGACCGGTTTGAGAAGAAACTGAGTTGCTGGAAGGGCAAGCTCATGTCATATGGAGGCCGATTAATTCTGATTAATTCGGTGCTCACGAGTATGCCTATGTTTCTCTTATCGTTCTTTCAAGTCCCAGTTGGTGTTAGGAAAAGACTGGACTTTTATCGATCGCGTTTCTTTTGGCAGGGTGATGAGCTAAAAAGAAAGTACAGACTTGCAAAATGGGATATCATCTGTAGACCGAAAGATCAAGGGGCTTGGTATCGAGAATCCTGAAGTTAAGAACAGATGCCTTCTTAGCAAGTGGTTGTGGAAGCTTTCTTTTGAGACTGATGCTATGTGGGCCCAAATCCTTCGCAGCAAGTACCTACAGACAAAATCCTTGTCCCAGGTCACAGTAAGGCCAACTGACTCGCCTTTCTGGAGAGGCCTGATGAAAGTCAAACAATCTATGTTTAATAGGACAAAGGTGTTATTGGCAACGGCGCTAGCTAGTACACGATTCTGGGAGGATACTTGGCTTGGCGAGACACCCTTGGCCATTCAATATCCGTCTTTATATCGCATTGTTCAACGACGTGAGGTATTCGTTGCTACGGTGTTTCAATCCATCCCCCTTAATATTCAGTTCAGACGGTCGTTAGTGGGCAATCGTTGAGAAGATTGGCTCCGTCTAGTTCGGAGACTAATGGATGTCCATCTTTCTCAACAACCCGATGAATTACGCTGGAAACTGACTAGGTCTGGAGTATTCACGGTGAAATCAATGTATATTGATGTAATTAATTCGAGCTCCATTCCTACCTCCAAGCATGTTTGGGCTGTCAAAGTTCCTTTGAAAATAAAAGTGTTTATGTGGTTTGTCCATAAACAGGTTATTTTAACCAAGGATAACTTGATTAAGCGTAATTGGACAGGACCTACGAGGTGTAGATTCTGTGATCGGGACGAGACGATCAAACATCTCATTTTTGATTGCCCGTTTGCCAGAGTACTTTGGCGGACGGTCCACATTGCTTTTAATATTACTCCACCGAATTCTGTCACTACGTTATTTGGGACATGGCTCACTGGGATTGAGCCTGAATTAGCGAGACATATTCGTGTTGGAGTTTGCGCTTTGTTGTGGACTATCTGGACTTGCAGAAATGATTTGGTCTTTAACAGAATATCACGTATTCACTTTTTGCAGGTTATTTTCCGAGCCATGGCCGTGATCCGTTCATGGTCGCTACTCACTCCGATGGAGGCCAGGGAGCATTTGGTTACTGGATCTATCCGTTGGGAGATGGTAGCTCGGGATATCTTCAACCGGTTTGGATGATGGTCATCTAATAGGATAGGCAATTAGTTTACCTATCTATCTTTAGCCAGCCGGTTGTGGCGTCTTATCTTGGCTAGTCTGTGTGCTCAGCCTCTTTAGCTCTGTGTGAGCTGTCTTTTTATTTCTTTTCAGTCGGAGACTTTGGAACCTTGTTGTAACCTTTTATTTCGTTAATAAGATGGCCGTATGCATCATTCTGATGCAGAGGCCGGGGAGATCCCCCTTTTCGAAAAAAAAAGCAGCAGACAAGGCAGAACTCGAAGCAAGTCCCTGAAGATGGAAAGAGATGGAGTATCGAGAGGGGTTTCCGGCCAGATTTTTAAAAAGTTCAAGGAGATTTTATTTTTTAAAAAAATTCTAGGTGTGGGAGTAAAGCTGGTGCCGTCAACTAACAGGGTTTTTTCTCGCAAAAAAAAGAAAAAACTAAGAGGGATTGATCTACGTTCTTTATCATGTCAAGCATGCAAGTCTGCAACCATCTATTGTGAGAGAAGTGTTTCAATGACGATGCGTCCAAAGCAAGGAACGGCATTTCTGGCGATTCCGCATCACCATGTATAAGCTATTTCCAATTACGTCGCCTTGGCCGTTTGTTATCTTTACTCATTTGTCATGTTGCTTGCAGCAGCCCCATCCTACTCCCAAGTCCCAGTTCTGGTGCCTTGGCCGCAGGGCTCGCTTCCTCCCTGAAGCCATATCCTCCCTTCTCTACATACTGGACACATCATACACTTGAGCACGACGGATCTGCTGCAGTGAAGCATTCTCCGATCCTTCCTTCGCCGGCCAGTTCTTCAAGCATCCTTCGTGCGCATCATCCGATGGGAGTCGGACTGCAGGTACGTCAAGACCAGAGCACTTCTTTTAACACATCAGATTAGTATTTTAGACCGTTGAGGGTTCGTTTACGTGATTCATCGGGAAAGATATGATAAAACTAGACCGGATTTCTGGTAGTACGTTCAGCCATTAGGGGCACTTGGGTGGGGTAATTCAGAGCTAGAAATCCCGCGGTCGAGGCGGAGGCTGCCATCGCAGAACACAACACAGCGAGGCACATCTTGGGCAGGACGAAGGTCAGCACCACGCCGTGCTTTTGTGGGAGTTCCGCCATGGATTTTGATCTGGATTTTTTTCTTTTCTTTTTTGAGAACCACACACACGAACTATGTTGTGGTAGTGGAACATTCAGAGAGCATTCTCTGTCTTACATTATCACCATGCACATCAGCTACTCGCTTGTGATCACCAGAGCTCCTAGCAGTCGCTGCGATCTCATGCGCCAGCTTATTCTCCAGTCTGCTCACTGCCCTCATCTCCGACTTCTGAAAACCTGACCGTAACTTTTTTATTTCTGCCGTTACTGCAAAGTTTGTAGGCAGAGGTCTCTTCTTCTAACTGCAGTGCAGTCTACCTCCACGATTATTTGCCCGACATATAACTCAGATAGCTCTGTTAGTCCCATCAGGACAGCCGAGACTTCTGCCTCTTCAGCCGACATGCATTTGTTCAAACGCCTACCGACAGAGACAAAGACATGCCCCTGATTTCTGCCGTTAATTTTTTTTTGAGAACCACAGTCCCAATGGGAGGGGCAGACCAGCAGCTGTTCTCAGATTTTGATCTGGATTTTGGGCAGAGTTCATCCTGAATGATGGAACCATAGATGCCTACGTCTGTTCTCAGATTATTGGTTCTTGATGGTACCATAGGAAATTAACAATATGTTCTCAAACTAGATTCTAGCCATCACATATAGACTGCTAGTTCAACCTAATATATACATTAAATTCTCGAGTACAACGTACGGTAAAAACCTCCAAGTTCTTTTGTGGGTATAGAGCTTAATTTAGCTCAATCTTCTTAAATTTCGAATTTAACATGCTGCTTTCATATATATACAGGAAGATCTTCCTGACCATGAATTCGCCCGCCATGACACCGGCTTTAGCGCATGGCTGGACAATACCGAGCCGTCACAGCGCGTCCAGACCGGCGTGCGCGCAGCAGTGATCGCCGTGGTGGTGCTGATCGTCCTTGGGCTGTGTTGCTGCGGTTATAGGAGGTGGAGGGCGGCGGCCAGGAGGCGGCAGCTCGTCCACCCCGTGTCGGAGGGTGTGTTTGCCGCCGCTGTTCCTGCACCAGCTCCAGCCCCGGTTCCCGACCCGGCCGGCGACGCTTGATCAGCTACCTCGACGCTTTTCTACATATCATTACTATTATTACCACTGTGGTACGACCGGAAATCCAAATACTCAGTCTCCTGATATCTATACCGGCCGGTCATACTTGTTTGGATTTGCACCAGCTACTGTATTGCAGTTGCAGACCGTATATGCATTCACCTATTGATATGTGATCTGATCTGATCTGATGATGCCTAGCCATTTATCACTTCAAATTTGTATAGTGGCTCTGCAAATTTGGCATCTTTTTATAGAACACAGTCGTCACCACAGTAGTTAAAACACACGTCCAATCTCGTTTTCTGTCACATGAGTTCAGTTCCGAGTTCCGACAGAGGTTTTATTAGTTTACAGTAATCTGCATATGCACATATGGCAAGCATATCGACAACTGAAAAACGTGTTCTAAAAAGCATTCAGATAAGCAATCAAAGTGTGTAGCTTCTGAATCGATGAGGGGCACAAGCATTTTTGAGCTTCGATGCTGTGCGACTGAGTGATTTTACGTGTCCTGTTATTGTAAACAGGGTTTCCCTCTGCCGTATGTATGTTCTGTACGAGTCAAGGTTTTGGATCCCAGATGAAAAACAATCTCGTGGGGCTTTAATAAGATTCGGGATCACACTGCAGTGCAAGTTCATTCATGGCCATTTCATTTGAGTGGTCCTTCGCATTGCTTATCTAACCCCATCTGAGATTATGTATGCCTTGCTTATCACAAGATTCGGTCAATCAGGACTTGGATCACTTCTAGAGTTCTAGTACAATCCCATACTCATTTGCGGTACCAACCTATGATTGCAACCACCAATCAAGTCAAACCAGTACACTTGACTGCAACTTCTGTAGAAAGTAATGAACTAGGAAATATTCCCTGAAACATCACTACCATATAACATAACAAGAGTTTCATAATGCATTATGCAAACCAGCTAACAGCGCAGTATAGATCCATTAGAAAGGAGATATAACTGAGGTTAAAATAAAGCCACTAGTTTGAGAGCACCCAATGGCGTTGGAGTTGAACAATCCAGCAAGGAGCAGCCGTCATCGCTCATCTGTCCACATGAAACCATTAGTTAGTTACAGTACGATTTGGTGATTTACAGAGCAGCAAGAAACACATGGAACCCATGGGAATATAGCAGAAACCAACAATACCAAAAGGAATTAATATGATGTATTCTGAATTTGAAAAGGAGCGAGAGCCATGGAGAGTTGAGGGTGGAACCGAAAAATCCAAGAATCAGCTGGAACAGGGCAGAACCCCAAGACCATCAAGGAAAAGATGGAAATGAAGACAAAGTGACGGCAAAATGAAAGGTAACAAAAAAGCAGTGCCACCACAGGGACAAAAAAGTTGTACGACAAGCCTTGGGCAGGTTGTACTTGAATGATGCAGATGTAGTCGTCATCGTGGCCGACAGAAACCCGGTCGACAAAGGTGTTGAGGTAGTAGTCTTGGTCAGCACTGACTTGGTCAAAGTAAACGCAGCGTCGAAGTAGTGGTCACAACAGTATGTCGCTGCGGAAGTCCGCTCTCCTTCAGTTTCAGCTCATGCCTACTGAGCAAGTTCCATGAGTACGCAACAAATTAATTCCAGTCTCCAGATGGTGTCTGATAAAGGCTGCACGATGCCAGCTGATGAAATTGAGCTCCAGAACACTCAAGTACAGTGGTTGTGTCCATGGATTTAGAACCTGAATGACCTGGTTTATGGAGCAACAATTCTCTATCTGCAGTACATAATCCCATTCCGTTGTAATATAATGCATCCAAAGTAGAAGAGAGCTAGATGCCCCAAGACAATAATCCAGTGAAGTTCCTTAGAGTTCCTTCCTTATCAAGGTGGATGGCACTGAAAGGCAACTAGCTGTCATGCGAATGAGCAAGGCCAGACGAAATTAACTCCATGGAGACCCCCATGTGAGGTACATAAGTTCAGTCATGTTAACATTGGCACTACTGGCACTGACAGAAACATGAGGTGGCCAAGCAATTTCCCAATGGACTTCTTCACAGCAACGCACCTAAACAACAGCTAATTTCTCAAATACTGTACATGATACCATTAAGAAAGTCAGACAAGGTGTTACCTACAGGAGCTGCACCAAGTATCTTCCTTGGCAAGTGAGTAATAGTTAGGTGAGCTCCACTTAACAAATCCATCCATGTTGTATTTATTGATCTCACCATTTGTCTTCACAGGCAAGGGAAACCGAGAATGAATTTTGTGTGCAGCTATGACTGCTTCAGCGATGAACATATCATTTGGGTTATCAATTGAAGACCCATGATGAAATTCCTTCACCAATGCATAGCTCGTACAAGCAAATGTCATGTCAAAGGAAATATTGCCAGAACCTATTATCAAGTCATTTGCAAAAGTGCCGGTTCGAAGAAATTTCATGACTGAACAAGTGACCAACATGTTCTTATGAAATTCAATAACCAGTTGCTCAAGATAAGGAATATCTTCAAAATGAAGACTGGTTGGCTACATACACTGAATACCAAGTCTGTGCAAATTAACTAACCGCGGCGGCGGCCAAGGCGATCGCCGCTCATCTCCAATGACATGAGAGTTCCTGTCAACTATACACTGAATGCCTTGCGCAATACAGCCGCAACAACCTTGGTGATGCTGACGATGCCAATGACGCTGATGTCGAACACCCTGCTTATCATTGCCTGCTTTAGGTAGTAGATGAGTAGCATTCCCAGCAGTAAGAGTCAGTTGCAGAAAGTACTTGATGGTTGCTAAAATTTCAAACTGGGGGTCTGGGAGCCACGGTAGTATGGAAGAATTAATGAGAGAAATCCGCTTGCATCGAAATTGACAGGAATGCGTCCTCCATGAGCAGGGACGTCTCAGTGATCATCTGGGCCGCGAGATCAGGGCCGGCGTCCCTGGTGGTAGCAGACGAACTTGGTGTTGTAGCGTGCCTTGAGAAGCACCTGATCGAACAGGTGGTGTGCGCCCTGGAGCAGAACCCACCAATTCCTCGCTGGAAGCGGGCGCCTCGTTGTGGTGCTCCGCTGGGGCCAGAGCTTTAGCCCACTATGCATTTGGCGACGGCGTGTCGTCGAAGACCCCGTGCCCGATGCGGTTGGGGGAGGTAGTCGGCGTCGGGCGGGAGGACTGCGATCATGGACGGCGAGCGAGGTGGCCACTGCTTGCTACCTCACGTAATCACATACCCCCTGATTTTCAGGGTGGGCCCAGCCTAAGAGCAACTCTAGCAGACTCCGCAAAACACGCGGACCCGAAAAATTCCGGCGAGTATGCGGGCTCGGCCCAATTTTTCGGCCAGAATAGAGCCCACATATTCGCCCGGCCCGTAAAAAAATTTGCCGCGACCCGCAAACCGCACGCCCCGACCGCTATATCTACGGTTCCGCGGCTCGTTTGCGGGTCGAAACCCTATCCCCGCCGCCGCCGAGCCACGCGATTCCCCACCCCTTCCTCCACATTTCTCGCCGCCGGCGACCACCTCCCCGCCTCCGGCCGCCATGTGGGGCCGCATGTGGAGCTCCGGACGCGGCTCCGGCAGCAGATCCGGCGACAGAAGCGACCCGGTGGGCGAGCAGCGCGTCCGGTCGGACGGCGCGAGGAAGCGCGGGGCCCGGAAGTGGACCAACCGCGGCCTGTCACCGCCGGCGAGCTTCCGCGTCCTTCTCCTCCGCGGCGAGATCTTTGTAAGCCGGGAGCTCCTCCTCTTCCGGTGCGGGCCTTCTCCCCGTGAAGAGGGAGTGGTCGGAGGACGAGGAGGAGCCGAACGGGTTCAAATTCGTCCCCGTCAAGGAGGAGCCCGCTCCGCTCGGCAGCCGCGGAGTCGTCGGGCCGGAAGACTACGTCGCCGTTGCGGCCGCCATCGCCGAGCGGAGCGTGCGCGAGGAGGCGGAACACCGACGCCATGCCGAGGAGCTCGAAGACCTCCAGTGGCGGCAGGCGGTCGCCGCCAACCTCGCCGCGAAGGAGAAGGACGAGGAGTGGCGCCGCATCCGCGAGGAGCAGAGGGCGAAGTACATCGACCTCTGCAGCTCCGGCGAGGAGGATTGAGCGTCCTTCTCCTCCACGGCGTCGTCCATGGCCGCGACCTCGCCGCCGTCAGATCCCCACCCCTCTAGTACTAGTATTAATGTAGTATGTAGTATGAACTATGTTTGTAGTGTTTGATCATGTAAAGTCTATGTAGTATGTGATGAACTACTCGCGTCAACGAGGCGCAATTTCTCCCGCGAAACTGTTTTTTCAAATTATGCAGTTTTAGATACGGTTTCTATTCAGCCACGCTAGTTTTCGACCCGCAAACGAAATTTTCATGAAACTGCAAACGCGTTTTGCGGGTCGAGTTTTTGCGGGGTGTGCTAGAATTGCTCTAAACCTGCCTAATATCTCAGATCTCTAATCCTTCCTACTAGCGTGCCCAGCCTATCCCTAATCCCTCCGATCTCTAATCCTTCCTAACTAGCGTGCCTGAAACCGGATTAAGTAGATCAGTGGGCTAAACACCAGTGGGAAGGTAATGCTACCAACTCACAATGACGGACAGGTCTTTGCCGATTTTGGTAGTGTGTTGACCACAAAAGTTAGGTTGATTATAGAAAAAATAAAAACCAAAAAATGAAACATAGAAAAAATAAAAATAAAAACGTGCGTACGCGTCAAATGCGTCGGCCAACTTTGTTTATAGTTGATGTTTTGGTAAGATTTGATTTGATTTGGGTATGAGTAGAGGGCAAGAAAAGTTGGGATTTAGTTGAGATTTTCTTAAAATTTGATTTGAATGAGTTAATGCATGATGTTATTTTTGAAAATTACCGAATTGATTGAATTAATGCACACGTCAAATGGTCCGACCCTAATGGTTGCGCTTAAGTGAAAGGTCCCTGTTAGATGATTCCGGACGTAATATTGGGCTGGTGGGAGTGAGGCGACTCTACCAACTCTCCCTTTAAAAGTTATAAAGATGTGTGATGTCGAAAAATAGTTGACATGTATATACATGGGATTCCTCCTTCTAGTGAACATCAGTTGCACACTAGCCTTTCGTCACCCATTTAGCTAAACTTGCGCATAAATGCTTGCAAGTCACGGCTAACATTTGGTTGTCTTGGGAGTAATTTTTTTTTGCCTACGGAAAAATACTGGCATGTACTTGAGATTCAGAATATGACCTAATAAAAGAACTGATATTTATGTAAGATTTCTTCTGCATTCTTGCAAATTTTAGTTGCAACTAGCACCTTAATACGTATGTAGCTTTATTTGTGCATATGTATTTGCAAACCTCAGTCAATTATCATGTTGCAAATTGTTTCTATGCATTGTCAATTTCCTTGATCACTCATTTCAGAAGTTTATCACAAACTGTAATGTACTGCTCCTTGCATTCTACCAACACATGATTTATTTCAAAAGCTATTCGATTGGTACAAGAGAAAGAACTTCAAGGCACAATTTTTGTTAGTTTGGTTCATTTGATGATGCTTCAAATTCTTGATTACCCATAAATAAAATGTAATGAAGAATCATGTATAATGTTTAAGATCGTAAACATCAGAAGGCCGGATTGGGGTCTGCGAAGTTCCCTCTATCAAGCTGGTGTTGGTGGTGGTGATGTAAGGGAGCGGCGAGCATGACATGGCGGTAGCAGGTGCCTTCCCGTTCCCTGGTTTTGTTCTCTTTACCCATGCATTCTTCAAGATCCATTGATGTTATTCTATTCTTCAACATCTCTGTTTGTGTAGGTGGTTGAACTGTATGGCTTCCTCGTGCCGCATTTTCCTCATCAAACAGATCCTTGTCTCTTCTCTCCATGACTCTTATAATTATTACCCCCTCGTTCGCTTATAACCACTCTGTACTACTGTAACGCCCGGATAATCATGCTACAGTAATCTCACGTTAATGATGGCACGTCACCTCTGTCACTGTAATTAATCTCGGATTAAATCAAAACCGTTTCAAATTTAAATCCTAAATTGTCACAGCCCCAGATCAGCCCTTGTTTGACTTTTGCTTGTTCCTCATGTCATCATGTTTAATTTTGAAAGAAACTTGAAATGGGGATTGCCTAAACCCTAGTATTAAAGGAATTCACTAGGTTCAACCAAAATATTTCCAGTAAATCCAAATGGCTTTCAAAAATGTTCATCATTCTTGGAAAATGCTGGAAACAGTAACCAGAGGTGATGCACATCTTTCCATGTCATATTTGGGCTCTGGATTAAATCATACTCTATTTGCATTTGGGCATTTAAATGCTATTAAATATTTTAAATGCTCAAATAATCATAAACTAAAATGTTTACTGTAGGATATATTCCCAACAGTGATCATGAGTAGTTTCATGATTTTTGGAAGTGTCTAAGTATTTTTAATAAAGCCCTAAAGACTACAGAATATTAGAAAAACAAAAACAAATTAGAAAACAGAAGAGGGAGAGAAAGTTACCTGGACCTACCTACTGTGCAGCCCACCTGGCCGGCCCAGCTGGCGGCCCAGCCCACCAGGCGCTCTCCTGTCGCCTTCCTCCTCGCGCCAGTAGGCGAGGGCGCGTGCCCGACGCGCGCAGCTACACGCCGCGGCCACCTCCTCCCTCCCTGCCTGCCTGGCTCCGCCTCGACGCGTCTGGACGATGCCACGCGACCCCCAGAGCCGTCCGGCTCTCTCTCGCTCTCCCCCTCCTCTGTTCTTCCCGCCTGAACGCCTCCGTCGCCGCCGCTCGCCACCACCGCGGACACCGCCATCCCGGCGACGCCCTGAGATGCCCAAGAGCTCCGCCTAGTATCCCTCTTCCTCCTCGTCGAGCTGTGCAACGCCGGACGCCCCGAGTGCCTCCACGTCGTCGTCTCCAACCTCCCAACGCCGGAGATCCCTCTCGCCGCCCCGCTCGCTCCGGTGCTTCCCCGGGCACGCCGAGGCCACCTCTGCACTCGCCGTGAGCTCCTCTACCGATTCCCCCTTCTCCCATGTCCATTAGCTCAGCGTAGCCTTCGTTTCCGTCGAGACCAAGACCTCATCGGCGCCGGACCTGACGCCGTCGTCGTTTTGGTTCGCCTCCGTTTAAACCGAGCACGTAGCCGTGCTCAGTGCACCCCCAGGAGGCCATAGCACCCCTCCGCACCCCCTGTCATGCTCCCTAACGCCGCCCCCGTGCTAACCCGAACTCCGGCGGCCGCAAAAGAGCTCGCCGCCGTTGACTCCGTCCACCCCCACTCGAACCACGGCCACCCACAGATGCGCCTCGCTTCCCTCTTTCAAACGCGCCCTTCCGCGCGTCAAACGGTGGCCTGTAGGCGAAACCCGAGTCACTCCAGTGCGCCTCCGCCGCGTTTTGGTCGCCGCCGGCGTAACCCCGGCGAGGGTGACGTGGCAGATTAGTTAGGGCTAATGACGCACTTAGTCAACACCTAGTGACACTGACAGCAGGGCCCCACTGACTAATTAAACATAGATTAGTTTCTATTTAGTTTTAACTAATCATAGTGGCCCCACGCGTCAGCGTTGACCATGCTGACGTGGCCATTGACTGGGTCCACATGTCAGTGACCCTAACTAGCACCGTGACACTGACCAGTGGGACCCCACTGGTCAGGTTTGACCCTGGCCAGCCCGTTGACTCGCTGACGCAGTGATGACGTCAGGCTGACGCAGTATTACATTTTCTGGATTTATTTTTAATCAGGAAATTCCAGAAAATAGTATAAACTTCTAAACATCATATAAAATCAACCGTAGCTCAGAATGAAATAATTTATATATGACAAATGATTAGAAAAATGCAATCTATCCATCTGTATCATTTCCATGCATGTCAAACTAAGTTATACCTGCTGTATAGGTGAAAACATGATAATGCACTATTTGAATTCATAGTTTGAATTTGAATTTGAACCTTGAGTTCAAATCAACCCAAACCTTTCTGTTGCTAGTTACATTAGGCCAAATCACGTCATATTGCCATGTCATGATCATGCATCATATTGTGCATTGCATTGATTGTGTTCTTCTTTGTTTGCCGGTGATTGTCCCCTCTCGATAGCCGTGATTCCGACGATGAGTTCGATGACACCGATGAAGAACTATAATATCTTCAGAAGTGCCAGGCAAGTAAAACCCCCTTGTTCATTCCGATACAATCCCATTCTCTCGCTCCTGCTCTCTTCTACTGCATTAGGACAATCGATTCAACTGTTACATGCTGCGGTAGTTGAACCCCTTTTCCTCTGCATGACCTGTCATTGCCACAGTAAATAGATGAAACCCACTAGCATGAGTAGGAGTTGTTTGAGCCCTGATGTGCCTACTCATTCATGCTTGTTTGTCATGCCTGCTACTGCTTAGAGTTGAGTCGGGTCTGATTCGTCGGGGATGAATTGGAATGGTGATGAACATGTCCTACTGTGTGTGAGCTAAGTGTGTGAACACGATTTGGTAAAGGTAGCGGTGAGAGGCCATGTAGGAGTACATGGTGGGTTGTCTCATTGAAGCCGTCCTCAGGAACTGAGTTCTGTGTTTGTGATCCATGATACAGTTACTACCACGCATTGGGCCCGAAACCAATGGACCCTCTCGGCTTCTTAATCACCCTTGTCCTCTGTCCAGGAGTTGCAAGTAGTTTCTGGTGTTTGTAGTATGCTGGAGGCCGTGGACAGCGCTGACCGAGGGGTGGGCTGTGATGCGGTAGGCACGTGGCACGGTGTACCGGGCGCCCGTTTGGTGTCTCGGGAACCCTGCACACATCGTTCGGGGCCGTATGTGGAAACCTCGGCCGGACTCCCTGCGGATGGAACCTGAATAGGCGATAAACCTGGACTAGAGACTTGAGTGTTTAGGTAGGCTGTGGCCGACACCCACGTTGGGCTTCCGCTTGAAGGTTGCCGAGTACATGTCGTGTAAACGACGGTAAGTGGTGAGAGCGTGTGTGTCGAAGTACACCCCTGCAGGGTTAATATGATCTATTCGAATAGCCGTGTCTGCGGAAATGGACTTCTGGGTTGCCTATAACAGTTCATAGACAAGTGAAAGTGGATACCCTAAAATGCGCAAGATAAGCGTGAGTGCTATGGATGGCGTTCTCGTAGGGAGACGGGAGCGGGTCCATAGTGGAGTATTGATATGGTGAATATGAGGACTCGTGTGCGCCACCTCAAAAGAGTTCCTTGCAGTCATAGTTAGGATAGCCACCGAGTCAAAGCTGGCTTGCTGCAGTTAAACTCCACCACCCCCTTTGTTGATACCGATGCATATGTAGATAGTTCTGATGTAAGTCTTGCTGGGTACATTTGTACTCACGTTTGCTTATTTTATGTTTTGCAGAGAGACGTCAGTCTCGCTAGTAGTTCCGTGTGGACTTCGACGTTTAGCTTGATACCTCAGCTACGATCTTGTGCCCTCGGCAGGATCTGGTAGATAGTCAGGCTTCTCAGCCTTTTTCATTTGTAGATGTCTGTACTCAGACATGTTAAGCTTCCACATGTGTTTTGACTTGTATGCTCTGAATGTTGGGTCATGAGACCCATGTTTGTAATATCTGGCTCTTCGGAGCCTAATGAATAATACTCTGAGTCGTAGAGTCTTGTTGTGATGCCATGTTGTATCTGCACATATCGAGCATATTGTGTGTATGATTGAAATGCTTGGTATGTGTGGGATCCGACAATCTAGTTGTCTATCCTTAGCAGCCTCTCTTATGGGGAAATGTAGTCTAGTGCCTCCTTGAGCCATAGTAGTCCGCTACAGCCCGGTTCACCGGAGTCCTGCTAGCCCAGCACTACTGCTCTGGACACTTGACTGGCCGGCATGTGTTTCATATCGTTCCTGTGTCTGTCCCTTAGGGGAAATGTCACGCGGTGACATCCGGAGTCCTGCCTAGCCTGCTACAGCCCGGGTTCCCGGAGTCCTGTTAGCCCAGTGCTACAGCCCGAATTCGCACGCTGCTGACCGACACGTTCGATGTTGATTCATGTATGCCTGTCCCCATACGTTAGTGCCGCTTTGGGTTCACGACTAGCCATGTCGGCCCGGGTTCTCTGTCATATGGATGCTAGCGACATTATCATATACGTGAGCCAAAAGGCGCAAACGGTCCCGGGCCATGGTAAGGCGACACCCGTGGGAATACCGTGCGTGAGGCCGCAAAGTGATATGAGGTGTTACAAGCTAGATCGGTGTGACTTGGAATCGGGGTCCCGACAGCGTTGGTATCAGAGCCTGACTGCCTGTAGGTTTACGAAGCCAAACTGGTCGAAGTTGAGTCTAGAAATGCTTTAGTTATATAAGGGAATTGATTGTGGAAGGGAACGTAAGCCTCTTTTTACTCCTTTACCTTATGCCCTTCTGATCTGAGTCACCCTCTTCTCTTCTACGGGGATTAAGAACTAGGCTTCTCATCTTCCTATCAGGATCACGTGTTACTAATCCGTAGAATCTTAGGATTGATGGATTTAAGCCTTAGTTCAGTTCCTACTACTTCCGTATGTTGACCATTGATCCCGGAAGTTTATATTGTGATGTTGAGTGGTTGTGCCACCATTTTGTAGGATGCCTCAAATCCTTTGAGCATTTTCAGTCGTTATGCTATCCGAGTCATCCCAGGCTTCTAAATAATCTGATGCATTTGCAAATCCCTTCTTTCCGTTCTCGATGTTCCTTTGGGCCAGATTAACCACACTAATCGTTGAGTTGAGGTACTCTATTGCCTCGACATATATGTTGGAGTTATTATTATGACCCTAGGTGTCTTAGAGGACCACTTAGTAATCTAGCAATGCTTACATCCCCAATGTGATGATTCTGGCCAATATTCTCGAAAGCATCCCGTGATGCCATTTAGTTAGTAGGCATTCTATTTCTGGGTTTAAACCCGAGATTCACTCCACTCACCTCCTGTTGATAGTATTTGCTAGCTCCCTTAAGATATTAGTAACCTTTGCGATAGTCCTCGAGGTCCGTGGTATTTCCTTCTTCCAAATACCATGAACCATTATGGCAGAAGTTCTTTTAACCAAAAGATCACAACCAGGGCGCTCGTGAGGAGTACTCCATTCATATTGTGACTCTACCAGTCCTTCCTCCTCTGCATGGGTTATCCGGAAGACATATGTTGAATTTGTTCGACATACTAATCCATGCATCCACAACTCAGAAAAACATATGTTCCTTTGGGTTGTCCCTCTCTAGTTATTTTCTGGCCCTCATCTATCAATTGATAGTCGGGAGTAATTGTGCATTTGTGTTATCGATGCCTATTATTCTTGGGGTCTGTCAAGCCATTCTAATCCGGAATGACTAAGAGAAACAAACTCCAGTACCTCGTCCATCTCTGGGATTGGGTCAAAGTAGTTGTATTCCGCAGATCAAATGCCTAACCCGCTTTTGTTCTGTTCTACCTCGGAGTATTACCCCCTTTATGTCAGAATTGTCATGAGAATTGCACCACCTCTTATGAATTCTTGATTAAGTGATACTCCTCGCCATCATCGTTCATTCCTCGGTCCCCGTGTTATTATAACCGGAATACCGACAAGTGAATTGTGATGTGTGGAATCTATACTCCTAGCAACTCCATTGCTTGGTAGTTATGGACAATACTCTCATCCTTAGTATGCCGGTTATTGAATCGTCATCCTAAGATTTATCGTGCGACCTAGTCCATTTTCCCTGGTCCACTCCTCGATTAATGAAATAGGATTGTGTCAATCCATCACTCTCTTGGTCATATCGTCTTGCCCTGAAAAGCAAGATTGTTCTCGAGCTTAGCAACATATCGGTGGTTCGTGATGTTCCGAATATCTTCTCGGATGTATTACCAGGTTGTCACCTGACCGCTATGTTGAGTTCGTGATCATGTTGGTTTTCCTCCAAACCACCCATTCTCCAAGAACCTGTGTTGGATACCCCTGAGCTAGTTGGTCAAGCTAAACAACAACTTGGAGAGTTGGAAGATAAAAACTTGTCTAACTTAGTTCATTTCCAAAGGGATATCTTGTGTTGTCTGTTGCAGAAAGATGATTTCTTCATCGATTGGTCCTCGTGACCAATTAATGGACCTATCAGCTTAACCAAACTTTGATTTGGGTATGGGCTATCATCAAATCAAATCAGAACCAATGATGTTCGTGATGTTGTCTTACTCGTGGTTGATTCCTCGAGCATACACCATTACATCTTTTGGTCTGACCAATGCTATCACCGTGTTCACTTAATTGTGGAATTCCATCTATATGGAAGCCTAGATGGTTTGTTGTTGAGCCCATCGACAACATCCTTATCTCCTCCATGATTTGGTTGAACATCTAAGTTAGCGTTGGAAACTTTTGAAAGCATCTTCCTCGTGTTGGCTCATGAAGTTTATGTTTTGATAGAAGAAGTGACTTCCTCTAGTTCACGTGCATATGATGCAAGTTGCCGCCGTGAACTTGAGAAAGTTTGTTTCGCTTCCTCTGGAATCATCCCAAGTCAGTCATGCATACGTGCGAAGTATTCTTTGGTCTGGAGACTTGCAACCTTCATTCTATATGAATCCCTAGCACACCAAGCCACTGATTGATTTGTTCAAGGAAAAGAAGTTCTTAAGTGCTATTCCTTAAGGACCCAAAGGTACATGCGCATGACTTCGCTCTCCGCAATGATGGTTCCTAATCAGAACTCGGTAGTGTTTTACTCTAAGACTACTATGCGGTCATGCTTGTCTGGGACAACGTGTTCACATGTTGTAGCAGAACCAGCTCATGTTTTGGAGCTTGCTATCGTAGTTCATCCCCTGAGAATCTCGCAACGTCATCTCGTCGATTTGTGTTGCAAACCTTAATTTTCTTCCTAGACTTGACGAGTCTGGAATATTCTGACACCAACCAGATCTGAATCTCAGGCAGATATGATGGTTGGAACATCTCCCAAGAATTATAATATTGCCCTCTCGATAACCGGTAAAGTGGTTGTCGTGGCCAACACATCCAGCCAGAAGGCCTATTATTGTAGTATCTTGATTGAGGAAGTTGGCCACCTCCCCATAAGGAT
Organism: Aegilops tauschii subsp. strangulata; assembly: GCF_002575655.3. Lineage (NCBI taxonomy): Eukaryota > Viridiplantae > Streptophyta > Magnoliopsida > Poales > Poaceae > Aegilops > Aegilops tauschii. The sequence continues at coordinate 599,184,674 of NC_053037.3, forward strand.
TTCGTAGGATTTACTTCCGTAGCTATTCCTTATGGATTCTTGTGCTCCCGAAGTCCGACCTCTTACTTGATGTTCTAGATACCAAACCTTATCAATAAATGGGTTACGCTAGCACATCAAGGAGAACATTAGAAGCGGAGTGCTAAATGTCTCTCGGTCGATCATCCAGATCTGCTTCTTTGGCATTGCTAAGGAAAAATCTGAGAAAGTGTTGTCCTCCTTTGCACCTGCATCCTCCATCACCATTCATCATGGTAGTATGATGTGTTGCCAGGATCCTCGACACGGATGTTGGTAAAACCTTGATGAATATGGAAATGCTCAAGTTCTTGAGAGCACGCACAAGCGCTAGGTGTTTTCACCGGCACCAACTGGGATTGCCCCAGTTTCCTCGATTATGCTATAACCTTTCAAACAGTGGATTCACCCTCTACTGTTGAGCTTCTCCCCTGTTACTAAAATCATTCCAGCATTTGCATTATGTTCCCAGCTTGCACCGTCATTGTGCCGTCCTACTATGGACTACCCTTCTCAGTAATTACTGATCAAGATCATCTTCAAGTGGTCTTACCATAAGTCCCATTCATTTCCGATGATATATAAAAAAAATCATCCCTTTCGTTGTCTTCAACAAGGTATTCCACATCGTCCATTCTAGCCCGAGTGTGTCGTTCTCCCGAACTCCCTCGAACGATCGTTTGTGATTGCCTTAGGCTGGCATAAAGAGTTTCAATGATATTTATATCAAAAGTAATTCCTTTTGCCACTTAAGGGAATATTTCTACAAGTCACCTTCCCTAAGGTGCCGTTATGGAATCATGGCAATTATCTCCTCGCTACTTTGAAACCATGCACCGTCTTATTCAACGTGGAACTGTGTTTATCAACTTGAATCTTCGTTCTCTGTTTCACTTCATCCCTCTCTCGATGTATGTGTTGAGTCTCAGCTCAAGAGATACTCAACGTCGCATTCCGTGAATTGATCGTGAGTTGCTCGATCCTTAAGGAGATCGATTTCTATAGAGTTTCCCTTGTCGTCCTCGTGTCGGATGAAGATCTCGAAAGCAAAGACGTCAACGTTAATTGAAGCAACGGATCAACATCTTCGCGAAGAGCAATTGGATCATGAAGATCGTGTTAGCTTTGTGTACCCTCTGTCTTCTTACCTCACGTCTTGAATCTCGGGACGAGATTCTTGTTTAGTGGGGGTGAGCTGTCACAGCCCCAGATCAGCCCTTGTTTGACTTTTGCTTGTTCCTCATGTCATCATGTTTAATTTTGAAAGAAACTTGAAATGGGGATTGCCTAAACCCTAGTATTAAAGGAATTCACTAGGTTCAACCAAAATATTTCCAGTAAATCCAAATGGCTTTCAAAAATGTTCATCATTCTTGGAAAATGCTGGAAACAGTAACCAGAGGTGATGCACATCTTTCCATGTCATATTTGGGCTCTGGATTAAATCATACTCTATTTGCATTTGGGCATTTAAATGCTATTAAATATTTTAAATGCTCAAATAATCATAAACTAAAATGTTTACTGTAGGATATATTCCCAACAGTGATCATGAGTAGTTTCATGATTTTTGGAAGTGTCTAAGTATTTTTAATAAAGCCCTAAAGACTACAGAATATTAGAAAAACAAAAACAAATTAGAAAACAGAAGAGGGAGAGAAAGTTACCTGGACCTACCTACTGTGCAGCCCACCTGGCCGGCCCAGCTGGCGGCCCAGCCCACCAGGCGCTCTCCTGTCGCCTTCCTCCTCGCGCCAGTAGGCGAGGGCGCGTGCCCGACGCGCGCAGCTACACGCCGCGGCCACCTCCTCCCTCCCTGCCTGCCTGGCTCCGCCTCGACGCGTCTGGACGATGCCACGCGACCCCCAGAGCCGTCCGGCTCTCTCTCGCTCTCCCCCTCCTCTGTTCTTCCCGCCTGAACGCCTCCGTCGCCGCCGCTCGCCACCACCGCGGACACCGCCATCCCGGCGACGCCCTGAGATGCCCAAGAGCTCCGCCTAGTATCCCTCTTCCTCCTCGTCGAGCTGTGCAACGCCGGACGCCCCGAGTGCCTCCACGTCGTCGTCTCCAACCTCCCAACGCCGGAGATCCCTCTCGCCGCCCCGCTCGCTCCGGTGCTTCCCCGGGCACGCCGAGGCCACCTCTGCACTCGCCGTGAGCTCCTCTACCGATTCCCCCTTCTCCCATGTCCATTAGCTCAGCGTAGCCTTCGTTTCCGTCGAGACCAAGACCTCACCGGCGCCGGACCTGACGCCGTCGTCGTTTTGGTTCGCCTCCGTTTAAACCGAGCACGTAGCCGTGCTCAGTGCACCCCCAGGAGGCCATAGCACCCCTCCGCACCCCCTGTCATGCTCCCTAACGCCGCCCCCGTGCTAACCCGAACTCCGGCGGCCGCAAAAGAGCTCGCCGCCGTTGACTCCGTCCACCCCCACTCGAACCACGGCCACCCACAGATGCGCCTCGCTTCCCTCTTTCAAACGCGCCCTTCCGCGCGTCAAACGGTGGCCTGTAGGCGAAACCCGAGTCACTCCAGTGCGCCTCCGCCGCGTTTTGGTCGCCGCCGGCGTAACCCCGGCGAGGGTGACGTGGCAGATTAGTTAGGGCTAATGACGCACTTAGTCAACACCTAGTGACACTGACAGCAGGGCCCCACTGACTAATTAAACATAGATTAGTTTCTATTTAGTTTTAACTAATCATAGTGGCCCCACGCGTCAGCGTTGACCATGCTGACGTGGCCATTGACTGGGTCCACATGTCAGTGACCCTAACTAGCACCGTGACACTGACCAGTGGGACCCCACTGGTCAGGTTTGACCCTGGCCAGCCCGTTGACTCGCTGACGCAGTGATGACGTCAGGCTGACGCAGTATTACATTTTCTGGATTTATTTTTAATCAGGAAATTCCAGAAAATAGTATAAACTTCTAAACATCATATAAAATCAACCGTAGCTCAGAATGAAATAATTTATATATGACAAATGATTAGAAAAATGCAATCTATCCATCTGTATCATTTCCATGCATGTCAAACTAAGTTATACCTGCTGTATAGGTGAAAACATGATAATGCACTATTTGAATTCATAGTTTGAATTTGAATTTGAACCTTGAGTTCAAATCAACCCAAACCTTTCTGTTGCTAGTTACATTAGGCCAAATCACGTCATATTGCCATGTCATGATCATGCATCATATTGTGCATTGCATTGATTGTGTTCTTCTTTGTTTGCCGGTGATTGTCCCCTCTCGATAGCCGTGATTCCGACGATGAGTTCGATGACACCGATGAAGAACTATAATATCTTCAGAAGTGCCAGGCAAGTAAAACCCCCTTGTTCATTCCGATACAATCCCATTCTCTCGCTCCTGCTCTCTTCTACTGCATTAGGACAATCGATTCAACTGTTACATGCTGCGGTAGTTGAACCCCTTTTCCTCTGCATGACCTGTCATTGCCACAGTAAATAGATGAAACCCACTAGCATGAGTAGGAGTTGTTTGAGCCCTGATGTGCCTACTCATTCATGCTTGTTTGTCATGCCTGCTACTGCTTAGAGTTGAGTCGGGTCTGATTCGTCGGGGATGAATTGGAATGGTGATGAACATGTCCTACTGTGTGTGAGCTAAGTGTGTGAACACGATTTGGTAAAGGTAGCGGTGAGAGGCCATGTAGGAGTACATGGTGGGTTGTCTCATTGAAGCCGTCCTCAGGAACTGAGTTCTGTGTTTGTGATCCATGATACAGTTACTACCACGCATTGGGCCCGAAACCAATGGACCCTCTCGGCTTCTTAATCACCCTTGTCCTCTGTCCAGGAGTTGCAAGTAGTTTCTGGTGTTTGTAGTATGCTGGAGGCCGTGGACAGCGCTGACCGAGGGGTGGGCTGTGATGCGGTAGGCACGTGGCACGGTGTACCGGGCGCCCGTTTGGTGTCTCGGGAACCCTGCACACATCGTTCGGGGCCGTATGTGGAAACCTCGGCCGGACTCCCTGCGGATGGAACCTGAATAGGCGATAAACCTGGACTAGAGACTTGAGTGTTTAGGTAGGCTGTGGCCGACACCCACGTTGGGCTTCCGCTTGAAGGTTGCCGAGTACATGTCGTGTAAACGACGGTAAGTGGTGAGAGCGTGTGTGTCGAAGTACACCCCTGCAGGGTTAATATGATCTATTCGAATAGCCGTGTCTGCGGAAATGGACTTCTGGGTTGCCTATAACAGTTCATAGACAAGTGAAAGTGGATACCCTAAAATGCGCAAGATAAGCGTGAGTGCTATGGATGGCGTTCTCGTAGGGAGACGGGAGCGGGTCCATAGTGGAGTATTGATATGGTGAATATGAGGACTCGTGTGCGCCACCTCAAAAGAGTTCCTTGCAGTCATAGTTAGGATAGCCACCGAGTCAAAGCTGGCTTGCTGCAGTTAAACTCCACCACCCCCTTTGTTGATACCGATGCATATGTAGATAGTTCTGATGTAAGTCTTGCTGGGTACATTTGTACTCACGTTTGCTTATTTTATGTTTTGCAGAGAGACGTCAGTCTCGCTAGTAGTTCCGTGTGGACTTCGACGTTTAGCTTGATACCTCAGCTACGATCTTGTGCCCTCGGCAGGATCTGGTAGATAGTCAGGCTTCTCAGCCTTTTTCATTTGTAGATGTCTGTACTCAGACATGTTAAGCTTCCACATGTGTTTTGACTTGTATGCTCTGAATGTTGGGTCATGAGACCCATGTTTGTAATATCTGGCTCTTCGGAGCCTAATGAATAATACTCTGAGTCGTAGAGTCTTGTTGTGATGCCATGTTGTATCTGCACATATCGAGCATATTGTGTGTATGATTGAAATGCTTGGTATGTGTGGGATCCGACAATCTAGTTGTCTATCCTTAGCAGCCTCTCTTATGGGGAAATGTAGTCTAGTGCCTCCTTGAGCCATAGTAGTCCGCTACAGCCCGGTTCACCGGAGTCCTGCTAGCCCAGCACTACTGCTCTGGACACTTGACTGGCCGGCATGTGTTTCATATCGTTCCTGTGTCTGTCCCTTAGGGGAAATGTCACGCGGTGACATCCGGAGTCCTGCCTAGCCTGCTACAGCCCGGGTTCCCGGAGTCCTGTTAGCCCAGTGCTACAGCCCGAATTCGCACGCTGCTGACCGACACGTTCGATGTTGATTCATGTATGCCTGTCCCCATACGTTAGTGCCGCTTTGGGTTCACGACTAGCCATGTCGGCCCGGGTTCTCTGTCATATGGATGCTAGCGACATTATCATATACGTGAGCCAAAAGGCGCAAACGGTCCCGGGCCATGGTAAGGCGACACCCGTGGGAATACCGTGCGTGAGGCCGCAAAGTGATATGAGGTGTTACAAGCTAGATCGGTGTGACTTGGAATCGGGGTCCCGACAGCGTTGGTATCAGAGCCTGACTGCCTGTAGGTTTACGAAGCCAAACTGGTCGAAGTTGAGTCTAGAAATGCTTTAGTTATATAAGGGAATTGATTGTGGAAGGGAACGTAAGCCTCTTTTTACTCCTTTACCTTATGCCCTTCTGATCTGAGTCACCCTCTTCTCTTCTACGGGGATTAAGAACTAGGCTTCTCATCTTCCTATCAGGATCACGTGTTACTAATCCGTAGAATCTTAGGATTGATGGATTTAAGCCTTAGTTCAGTTCCTACTACTTCCGTATGTTGACCATTGATCCCGGAAGTTTATATTGTGATGTTGAGTGGTTGTGCCACCATTTTGTAGGATGCCTCAAATCCTTTGAGCATTTTCAGTCGTTATGCTATCCGAGTCATCCCAGGCTTCTAAATAATCTGATGCATTTGCAAATCCCTTCTTTCCGTTCTCGATGTTCCTTTGGGCCAGATTAACCACACTAATCGTTGAGTTGAGGTACTCTATTGCCTCGACATATATGTTGGAGTTATTATTATGACCCTAGGTGTCTTAGAGGACCACTTAGTAATCTAGCAATGCTTACATCCCCAATGTGATGATTCTGGCCAATATTCTCGAAAGCATCCCGTGATGCCATTTAGTTAGTAGGCATTCTATTTCTGGGTTTAAACCCGAGATTCACTCCACTCACCTCCTGTTGATAGTATTTGCTAGCTCCCTTAAGATATTAGTAACCTTTGCGATAGTCCTCGAGGTCCGTGGTATTTCCTTCTTCCAAATACCATGAACCATTATGGCAGAAGTTCTTTTAACCAAAAGATCACAACCAGGGCGCTCGTGAGGAGTACTCCATTCATATTGTGACTCTACCAGTCCTTCCTCCTCTGCATGGGTTATCCGGAAGACATATGTTGAATTTGTTCGACATACTAATCCATGCATCCACAACTCAGAAAAACATATGTTCCTTTGGGTTGTCCCTCTCTAGTTATTTTCTGGCCCTCATCTATCAATTGATAGTCGGGAGTAATTGTGCATTTGTGTTATCGATGCCTATTATTCTTGGGGTCTGTCAAGCCATTCTAATCCGGAATGACTAAGAGAAACAAACTCCAGTACCTCGTCCATCTCTGGGATTGGGTCAAAGTAGTTGTATTCCGCAGATCAAATGCCTAACCCGCTTTTGTTCTGTTCTACCTCGGAGTATTACCCCCTTTATGTCAGAATTGTCATGAGAATTGCACCACCTCTTATGAATTCTTGATTAAGTGATACTCCTCGCCATCATCGTTCATTCCTCGGTCCCCGTGTTATTATAACCGGAATACCGACAAGTGAATTGTGATGTGTGGAATCTATACTCCTAGCAACTCCATTGCTTGGTAGTTATGGACAATACTCTCATCCTTAGTATGCCGGTTATTGAATCGTCATCCTAAGATTTATCGTGCGACCTAGTCCATTTTCCCTGGTCCACTCCTCGATTAATGAAATAGGATTGTGTCAATCCATCACTCTCTTGGTCATATCGTCTTGCCCTGAAAAGCAAGATTGTTCTCGAGCTTAGCAACATATCGGTGGTTCGTGATGTTCCGAATATCTTCTCGGATGTATTACCAGGTTGTCACCTGACCGCTATGTTGAGTTCGTGATCATGTTGGTTTTCCTCCAAACCACCCATTCTCCAAGAACCTGTGTTGGATACCCCTGAGCTAGTTGGTCAAGCTAAACAACAACTTGGAGAGTTGGAAGATAAAAACTTGTCTAACTTAGTTCATTTCCAAAGGGATATCTTGTGTTGTCTGTTGCAGAAAGATGATTTCTTCATCGATTGGTCCTCGTGACCAATTAATGGACCTATCAGCTTAACCAAACTTTGATTTGGGTATGGGCTATCATCAAATCAAATCAGAACCAATGATGTTCGTGATGTTGTCTTACTCGTGGTTGATTCCTCGAGCATACACCATTACATCTTTTGGTCTGACCAATGCTATCACCGTGTTCACTTAATTGTGGAATTCCATCTATATGGAAGCCTAGATGGTTTGTTGTTGAGCCCATCGACAACATCCTTATCTCCTCCATGATTTGGTTGAACATCTAAGTTAGCGTTGGAAACTTTTGAAAGCATCTTCCTCGTGTTGGCTCATGAAGTTTATGTTTTGATGGAAGAAGTGACTTCCTCTAGTTCACGTGCATATGATGCAAGTTGCTGCCGTGAACTTGAGAAAGTTTGTTTCGCTTCCTCTGGAATCATCCCAAGTCAGTCATGCATACGTGCGAAGTATTCTTTGGTCTGGAGACTTGCAACCTTCATTCTATATGAATCCCTAGCACACCAAGCCACTGATTGATTTGTTCAAGGAAAAGAAGTTCTTAAGTGCTATTCCTTAAGGACCCAAAGGTACATGCGCATGACTTCGCTCTCCGCAATGATGGTTCCTAATCAGAACTCGGTAGTGTTTTACTCTAAGACTACTATGCGGTCATGCTTGTCTGGGACAACGTGTTCACATGTTGTAGCAGAACCAGCTCATGTTTTGGAGCTTGCTATCGTAGTTCATCCCCTGAGAATCTCGCAACGTCATCTCGTCGATTTGTGTTGCAAACCTTAATTTTCTTCCTAGACTTGACGAGTCTGGAATATTCTGACACCAACCAGATCTGAATCTCAGGCAGATATGATGGTTGGAACATCTCCCAAGAATTATAATATTGCCCTCTCGATAACCGGTAAAGTGGTTGTCGTGGCCAACACATCCAGCCAGAAGGCCTATTATTGTAGTATCTTGATTGAGGAAGTTGGCCACCTCCCCATAAGGATTTCGTAGGATTTACTTCCGTAGCTATTCCTTATGGATTCTTGTGCTCCCGAAGTCCGACCTCTTACTTGATGTTCTAGATACCAAACCTTATCAATAAATGGGTTACGCTAGCACATCAAGGAGAACATTAGAAGCGGAGTGCTAAATGTCTCTCGGTCGATCATCCAGATCTGCTTCTTTGGCATTGCTAAGGAAAAATCTGAGAAAGTGTTGTCCTCCTTTGCACCTGCATCCTCCATCACCATTCATCATGGTAGTATGATGTGTTGCCAGGATCCTCGACACGGATGTTGGTAAAACCTTGATGAATATGGAAATGCTCAAGTTCTTGAGAGCACGCACAAGCGCTAGGTGTTTTCACCGGCACCAACTGGGATTGCCCCAGTTTCCTCGATTATGCTATAACCTTTCAAACAGTGGATTCACCCTCTACTGTTGAGCTTCTCCCCTGTTACTAAAATCATTCCAGCATTTGCATTATGTTCCCAGCTTGCACCGTCATTGTGCCGTCCTACTATGGACTACCCTTCTCAGTAATTACTGATCAAGATCATCTTCAAGTGGTCTTACCATAAGTCCCATTCATTTCCGATGATATATAAAAAAAATCATCCCTTTCGTTGTCTTCAACAAGGTATTCCACATCGTCCATTCTAGCCCGAGTGTGTCGTTCTCCCGAACTCCCTCGAACGATCGTTTGTGATTGCCTTAGGCTGGCATAAAGAGTTTCAATGATATTTATATCAAAAGTAATTCCTTTTGCCACTTAAGGGAATATTTCTACAAGTCACCTTCCCTAAGGTGCCGTTATGGAATCATGGCAATTATCTCCTCGCTACTTTGAAACCATGCACCGTCTTATTCAACGTGGAACTGTGTTTATCAACTTGAATCTTCGTTCTCTGTTTCACTTCATCCCTCTCTCGATGTATGTGTTGAGTCTCAGCTCAAGAGATACTCAACGTCGCATTCCGTGAATTGATCGTGAGTTGCTCGATCCTTAAGGAGATCGATTTCTATAGAGTTTCCCTTGTCGTCCTCGTGTCGGATGAAGATCTCGAAAGCAAAGACGTCAACGTTAATTGAAGCAACGGATCAACATCTTCGCGAAGAGCAATTGGATCATGAAGATCGTGTTAGCTTTGTGTACCCTCTGTCTTCTTACCTCACGTCTTGAATCTCGGGACGAGATTCTTGTTTAGTGGGGGTGAGCTGTCACAGCCCCAGATCAGCCCTTGTTTGACTTTTGCTTGTTCCTCATGTCATCATGTTTAATTTTGAAAGAAACTTGAAATGGGGATTGCCTAAACCCTAGTATTAAAGGAATTCACTAGGTTCAACCAAAATATTTCCAGTAAATCCAAATGGCTTTCAAAAATGTTCATCATTCTTGGAAAATGCTGGAAACAGTAACCAGAGGTGATGCACATCTTTCCATGTCATATTTGGGCTCTGGATTAAATCATACTCTATTTGCATTTGGGCATTTAAATGCTATTAAATATTTTAAATGCTCAAATAATCATAAACTAAAATGTTTACTGTAGGATATATTCCCAACAGTGATCATGAGTAGTTTCATGATTTTTGGAAGTGTCTAAGTATTTTTAATAAAGCCCTAAAGACTACAGAATATTAGAAAAACAAAAACAAATTAGAAAACAGAAGAGGGAGAGAAAGTTACCTGGACCTACCTACTGTGCAGCCCACCTGGCCGGCCCAGCTGGCGGCCCAGCCCACCAGGCGCTCTCCTGTCGCCTTCCTCCTCGCGCCAGTAGGCGAGGGCGCGTGCCCGACGCGCGCAGCTACACGCCGCGGCCACCTCCTCCCTCCCTGCCTGCCTGGCTCCGCCTCGACGCGTCTGGACGATGCCACGCGACCCCCAGAGCCGTCCGGCTCTCTCTCGCTCTCCCCCTCCTCTGTTCTTCCCGCCTGAACGCCTCCGTCGCCGCCGCTCGCCACCACCGCGGACACCGCCATCCCGGCGACGCCCTGAGATGCCCAAGAGCTCCGCCTAGTATCCCTCTTCCTCCTCGTCGAGCTGTGCAACGCCGGACGCCCCGAGTGCCTCCACGTCGTCGTCTCCAACCTCCCAACGCCGGAGATCCCTCTCGCCGCCCCGCTCGCTCCGGTGCTTCCCCGGGCACGCCGAGGCCACCTCTGCACTCGCCGTGAGCTCCTCTACCGATTCCCCCTTCTCCCATGTCCATTAGCTCAGCGTAGCCTTCGTTTCCGTCGAGACCAAGACCTCACCGGCGCCGGACCTGACGCCGTCGTCGTTTTGGTTCGCCTCCGTTTAAACCGAGCACGTAGCCGTGCTCAGTGCACCCCCAGGAGGCCATAGCACCCCTCCGCACCCCCTGTCATGCTCCCTAACGCCGCCCCCGTGCTAACCCGAACTCCGGCGGCCGCAAAAGAGCTCGCCGCCGTTGACTCCGTCCACCCCCACTCGAACCACGGCCACCCACAGATGCGCCTCGCTTCCCTCTTTCAAACGCGCCCTTTCGCGCGTCAAACGGTGGCCTGTAGGCGAAACCCGAGTCACTCCAGTGCGCCTCCGCCACGTTTTGGTCGCCGCCGGCGTAACCCCGGCGAGGGTGACGTGGCAGATTAGTTAGGGCTAATGACACACTTAGTCAACACCTAGTGACACTGACAGCAGGGCCCCACTGACTAATTAAACATAGATTAGTTTCTATTTAGTTTTAACTAATCATAGTGGCCCCACGCGTCAGCGTTGACCATGCTGACGTGGCCATTGACTGGGTCCACATGTCAGTGACCCTAACTAGCACCGTGACACTGACCAGTGGGACCCCACTGGTCAGGTTTGACCCTGGCCAGCCCGTTGACTCGCTGACGCAGTGATGACGTCAGGCTGACGCAGTATTACATTTTCTGGATTTATTTTTAATCAGGAAATTCCAGAAAATAGTATAAACTTCTAAAAATCATATAAAATCAACCGTAGCTCAGAATGAAATAATTTATATATGAAAAATGATCAGAAAAATGCAATCTATCCATCTGTATCATTTCCATGCATGTCAAACTAAGTTATACCTGCTGTATAGGTGAAAACATGATAATGCACTATTTGAATTCATAGTTTGAATTTGAATTTGAACCTTGAGTTCAAATCAGCCCAAACCTTTCTGTTGCTAGTTACATTAGGCCAAATCACGTCATATTGCCATGTCATGATCATGCATCATATTGTGCATTGCATTGATTGTGTTCTTCTTTGTTTGCCGGTGATTGTCCCCTCTCGATAGCCGTGATTCCGACGATGAGTTCGATGACACCGATGAAGAACTATAATATCTTCAGAAGTGCCAGGCAAGCAAAACCCCCTTGTTCATTCCGATACAATCCCATTCTCTCGCTCCTGCTCTCTTCTACTGCATTAGGACAATCGATTCAACTGTTACATGCTGCGGTAGTTGAACCCCTTTTCCTCTGCATGACCTGTCATTGCCACAGTAAATAGATGAAACCCACTAGCATGAGTAGGAGTTGTTTGAGCCCTGATGTGCCTACTCATTCATGCTTGTTTGTCATGCCTGCTACTGCTTAGAGTTGAGTCGGGTCTGATTCGTCGGGGATGAATTGGAATGGTGATGAACATGTCCTACTGTGTGTGAGCTAAGTGTGTGAACACGATTTGGTAAAGGTAGCGGTGAGAGGCCATGTAGGAGTACATGGTGGGTTGTCTCATTGAAGCCGTCCTCAGGAACTGAGTTCTGTGTTTGTGATCCATGATACAGTTACTACCACGCATTGGGCCCGAAACCAATGGACCCTCTCGGCTTCTTAATCACCCTTGTCCTTTGTCCAGGAGTTGCAAGTAGTTTCTGGTGTTTGTAGTATGCTGGAGGCCGTGGACAGCGCTGACCGAGGGGTGGGCTGTGATGCGGTAGGCACGTGGCACGGTGTACCGGGCGCCCGTTTGGTGTCTCGGGAACCCTGCACACATCGTTCGGGGCCGTATGTGGAAACCTCGGCCGGACTCCTTGCGGATGGAACCTGAATAGGCGATAAACCTGGACTAGAGACTTGAGTGTTTAGGTAGGCTGTGGCCGACACCCACGTTGGGCTTCCGCTTGAAGGTTGCCGAGTACATGTCGTGTAAACGACGGTAAGTGGTGAGAGCGTGTGTGTCGAAGTACACCCCTGCAGGGTTAATATGATCTATTCGAATAGCCGTGTCCGCGGAAATGGACTTCTGGGTTGCCTATAACAGTTCATAGACAAGTGAAAGTGGATACCCTAAAATGCGCAAGATAAGCGTGAGTGCTATGGATGGCGTTCTCGTAGGGAGACGGGAGCGGGTCCATAGTGGAGTATTGATATGGTGAATATGAGGACTCGTGTGCGCCACCTCAAAAGAGTTCCTTGCAGTCATAGTTAGGATAGCCACCGAGTCAAAGCTGGCTTGCTGCAGTTAAACTCCACCACCCCCTTTGTTGATACCGATGCATATGTAGATAGTTCTGATGTAAGTCTTGCTGGGTACATTTGTACTCACGTTTGCTTATTTTATGTTTTGCAGAGAGACGTCAGTCTCGCTAGTAGTTCCGTGTGGACTTCGACGTTTAGCTTGATACCTCAGCTACGATCTTGTGCCCTCGGCAGGATCTGGTAGATAGTCAGGCTTCTCAGCCTTTTTCATTTGTAGATGTCTGTACTCAGACATGTTAAGCTTCCACATGTGTTTTGACTTGTATGCTCTGAATGTTGGGTCATGAGACCCATGTTTGTAATATCTGGCTCTTCGGGGCCTAATGAATAATACTCTGAGTCGTAGAGTCTTGTTGTGATGCCATGTTGTATCTGCACATATCGAGCATATTGTGTGTATGATTGAAATGCTTGGTATGTGTGGGATCCGACAATCTAGTTGTCTATCCTTAGCAGCCTCTCTTATGGGGAAATGTAGTCTAGTGCCTCCTTGAGCCATAGTAGTCCGCTACAGCCCGGTTCACCGGAGTCCTGCTAGCCCAGCACTACTGCTCTGGACACTTGACTGGCCGGCATGTGTTTCATATCGTTCCTGTGTCTGTCCCTTAGGGGAAATGTCACGCGGTGACATCCGGAGTCCTGTTAGCCCAGTGCTACAGCCCGGATTCGCACGCTGCTGACCGACACGTTCGATGTTGATTCATGTATGCCTGTCCCCATACGTTAGTGCCGCTTTGGGTTCACGACTAGCCATGTCGGCCCGGGTTCTCTGTCATATGGATGCTAGCGACATTATCATATACGTGAGCCAAAAGGCGCAAACGGTCCCGGGCCATGGTAAGGCGACACCCGTGGGAATACCGTGCGTGAGGCCGCAAAGTGATATGAGGTGTTACAGGCTAGATCGGTGTGACTTGGAATCGGGGTCCCGACATAAATAAGTCAAACGACAAAAGTTTTCAAATATTAAAATAAAAATGTTCGGGCTATGTCAAATATTGCTAAGGTAATTATGGCGTAGAAGACACAATTTTATAAATTCCTTAAATGCCCTAAATTAAATATAACAGAAAAGGAAAGAAATAAAAAAAAAGAAATTACAAAACAAAAAAAGAGAAACCCCCCGGGCCGACTGGCCCAGCTGGCCACCAGGCCGCCCAACCGGCCCACCCCGCGCCCCACTCCCTTATCCCCTCACCCCCACCCACTCACCGACAGCCCCCACTCCCCCCCGAAATATCCCCCCTCCTCCTCTGCCTCCCCCGATCTGGATCGGGAGGAGACCACCGTCGCCGACCGCGCCAGTACGTCGCCGCCGCACGGAGCGCCGCCTCACCCTCGCCGGAGCACTCCCTCGCCGGCCTGCACCTCGCCACCGCGTCGCCGTCGTCCTCGCCCCCTCCCGGCGCCCCGCTGCCTTGACCCTACACCCCCAGTGAGGCCACGACCTCCACGCCCCTCCTCTCTCTCCCTCGCCCCCGCGCTCACCGTGGCCCTCGCGCCCGTGGCCGCGCCCTCTCCCCCGTGAGGCTCCGCCTTCTTCTGCTTCCCCGCTCACCGCTGCTATCGCACCGTCGCGGCCATCGCCCGCGCGCGCCCCGCCCGCGCGCCCGCGTCGGCCACGCCCCGCCTGGCCCCCTCGTCGCGCTAACCCCCGCCGTCGCCTCGGGCCCCTGCTCGCCGTGCCCGCGCCCGCACCACGCCCGTCCACCACCGCCGCGACCAGAGCGTCGGGGCCGTGCCCGAGTGGCTCGGCCACGGCCACTCGCCCCCCCTCTCTCCACGCGCGGCTGTGCTCCGCCTGACGTCGACCGCCTCTCCCCGCGCCCTCCGGCGCCGCCCAAGTGCTCGCCTGGCCTCATCGCGCCGCCCTGCTCCGGCAGCCACCGCGGCCGCGCCTCCTCCCCTGGTCGCCTCGGGCGTGCGGGCACCCTTCGCCCGCACCGGCCACCCGCGCCCCCGCTGTGCCCCCTGGGCCACTGCCAGGTGGGCCTCGCCCCACCTGGGCCACTGCCATGTGGGCCTCGCCCCCCCCCTGAGCCACTGCCCCCCGGGCCCGAACCCCCTGGCCTATGACAAACGGGGCCCAGCCCACAGAACGAAAAGAAAAAAAGGAAAATAAATAAATAATAATTTAAAAAATGATTTAAAAAAATAAATAAAATAATAAAATAATAATAATAAAAATAATAAATTAATTAATAAATATATAAATAAAACAAATAATAAAAATAAATTTAATTAATTAATTAATTAATTAACTAAATTAATTAAGTTAATTAATCATGTTTAAATTAATATAATTAGATAATTAATTTAACTAAACAGTAGTTAATTAGGTAACAGTCCCTGACCGGTGGGACCCACCTGTCAGGTTGACCAGGTCAACGGTCAACGTTGACTGATGACGTCAGCATGACATCATGCTGATGTCATAAATCCATTTTCGAATTAAATTAAATAATTAATTAAATTCCAGAAATTAATAAAATATTTAGAAAATCACCGTAACTCGGATTAAAATATTGTCAACATGAAAGTTGCTCAGAACGACGAGACGAATCCGGATACGCAGTCCGTTCGTCCACCACACCTCCCTAACCTATCGAACTCGCAACTTTTCCCCTCCGGCCCATCTGTCCGAAAACGCAAAACATCGGGAATACTTCCTGGGTGTCCCCCCCCTTCGTCGGTACCACCTACTGTCGCGTTAGGACACACCTAGCACCGCTCATTGTCATGTCACGTATCGTCATGCTTATGTTTGCATTGTATTTACTGTTTCTTCCCCCCTCTTCTCTCCGGTAGACTACGAGACCGACACTGCTGCTGCCCAGTTCGACTACGGAGTTGACGACCCCTCCTACTTGCCAGAGCAACCAGGCAAGCCCCCCCCTTGATCACCAGATATCGCCTATTTTTCTCTATACTGCTTGCATTAGAGTAGTGTAGCATGTTACTGCTTTCCGATATCCTATCCTGATGCATAGCCTATCCTTGCTACTACTGTTGTTACCTTTACCTGCAATCCTACATGCTTAGTTTAGGATGCTAATTTTCCATCAGTGGCCCTACATTCTTGTCCGTCTGCTGTGCTATACTATCGGGCCGTGATCACCTGGGCGGTGATCACGGGTATATACTTATATACTATATACATGACACATGTGATGATTAAAGTCGGCTCGGCTCGTAGGAGTACCCGCAAGTGGATCTTTGTGGCGGAGCGACAGGGCAGGTTGAGACCGCCTAGGTGAGAGGTGGGCCTGGCCCTGGTCGACGTTCGCGGTTACTGAACACGCTTAACGAGATCTTGGTATTTGATCTGAGTCTGGCCATTTGGTCTATACGCACTAGCCATCTACGCGGGAGTAGTTATGGGTATCCCGGCGTCGTGGTATCAGCCGAAGCTCTTTTTGACGTCAGCGACGGAGTGGCGCGCGCCGGATTGGACTGGAACGCCACTAGGCTAGGTCTGCTTCCGGCCACCCTCGCAACGTGCAGGTGTGCATAGGGCGATGGGCCCAGACCCCTGCGCGCATAGGGTTAGACCGGCGTGTTGACCTCTCGGTTGAGCCTAGGTGGGGCTGCGACGCGTTGATCTTACGAGGCCGGGCATGACCCAGAAAAGTGTGTCCGGCCAAATGGGAGCGAGCGTGTTGGGTTATGTGGTGCACCCCTGCAGGGAAGTTTATCTATTCGAATAGCCGTGTCCCTCGGTAAAAGGACGACCCGGAGTTGTACCTTGACCTTATGAAAACTAGAACTGGATACTGAATAAAATACACCCTTCCAAGTGCCAGATACAACCCGGTGATCGCTCTCTAACAGGGCGACGAGGAGGGGATCGCCGGGTAGGATTATGCTATGCGATGTTATTTGGAGGACTTCAATCTACTCTCTTCTACATGCTGCAAGATGGAGATGACCAGAAGCGTAGTCTTCGACAGGACTAGCTATCCCCCTCTTATTCTGGCATTCTGCAGTTCAGTCCACTGATATGCCCCTTTACACATATACCCATGCATATGTAGTGTAGCTCCTTGCTTGCGAGTACTTTGGATGAGTACTCACGGTTGCTTCTCTCCCTCTTTTCCCCCCTTTCCTTTCTATCTGGTTGTCGCAACTAGATGTTGGAGTCCAGGAGCCAGACGCCACCGTCGACGACGACTCCTACGACACTGGAGGTGCCTACTACTACGTGCGGCCCGCTGACGACGACCAGGAGTAGTTAGGAGGATCCCAGGCAGGAGGCCTGTGCCTCGTTCGATCTGTATCCCAGTTTGTGCTAGCCTTCTTAAGGCAAACTTGTTTAACTTATGTCTGTACTCAGATATTATTGCTTCCGCTGACTCGTCTGTGATCGAGCACTTGTATTCGAGCCCTCGAGGCTCCTGGCTTGTATTATGATGCTTGTATGACTTATTTATGTTTTAGAGTTGTGTTGTGATATCTTCTCGTGAGTCCCTGATCTTGGTCGTACACATTTGCGTGCATGATTAGTGTACGGTCAAATCGGGGGCGTCACAAGTTGGTATCAGAGCCGACTGCCTGTAGGAATCCCCCTTTCCACACTCCTTGGCCGAAGTCGAGTCTAGACATTACAAAAGTTTTACTAACATGGCTGTGTGTCTTACGGGCCCACGTCGCCATTGGGTGGTACTAGGATCTTGTACTCCTCGACCTTTACTCTGGGACTCTGAACTCTCTTCTACTCGGGTTAAACGAATTTACTAACTCTAACACTAGGATCCCGTGACCGCATACACCCCAAAGTTGGATAAGCCATAGTTGTTTTTTAGAATAGTATTTGAACAATTCACACACTGTCATTTGACTCCTTTGAAACGTCTTTGCTTTCAGATGGAACCCACGAGGCAGGTCGTGCGCCACACGACGGCCATTGGTGCCTCGGGATCACCTGCTGTGCTAGCTGAGATGATGACCTATCTGGGTTATCGCTGGCACCCTGAGTACACCGTCTACGAGGAGTACCAGGACTTTAACCAGGAGCAGTACCGTGCCATCGTCCACCTCTACTCGCGGGAGTATGACTCCACTACTGTGCTGCACACCGCACATGGTGTTGGTGTGACCATCGATATGGCTGTCCACAATGCTGCCTATGCTGCTCTGACACGTCTTCGTGGAGAGTATCGGGAGTTGGACACCTCCCCTTTCAGGCACATTGCTATCGCATCTGATGTTGGTGCGGAGGGATACTATACTGCTGCCTACTCCACTATCACCCGAGAGCCCTTCTACCATCAGAACCTGGTTCTGCATGCTGATGGGCTGGATCGAGCTAACCGAGCTCTTCGCCACGAGATGTACACCACCCGTCAGCACCTTTACCGTGCTCTGACGCTGCTGCACCCCTTTGTCCGATCTGGACAGCTACCGCGTACTGCGATCTACCCAGCCAGGACCGTGATGCCCCACGGTGTTGGTTGGTCAGAGGTGGGAGGCTACTCTCCCGCACTTGGTCCTCTTCTGCCACCTGAGCGTCGGGCTCTACACCTGAGTATCCGCGGTCCCCAGTCTGCTGACGTGGAGGGCTATCCGTTGCCTCACTACCAGCTGTCGGGCTACGATTACCTCCACAGTACCTCTTGGGACTGATGTAGGCTTGCTTGTAGTGTTAGATGCATTCGCCGCGAGCCTGTGTGCCGCCTATGATGTTTTAGTCTACGTACTGAACTCTGTGTACTGAACTCTATGCATGACCCCTTTTGTAAGTTATGCCGACTACTATGTAGTAGCTATCGTGCTCCTTTCATTATGCATGTTTCATCATGAATGATCCTTGTATTTGCAAATTTCTCAATGCTGAACCCCTGTTATATATTAGCAGGATGGTTAGACCAGGTGGTCGTGGTAGTGGTGGCAATGCCCCACCACCACCTGAGTACATGGCTGGTATGATCCAACAGTTTGAACTGAACCGCCAATTCATGGAAAATATGATGGCTTAGTTTCCTCGCCCCAATATGGACCAGCAACCAACCCCAGTAACTCTGTAGGATTTCATGCGCCTCAATCCAACTGTGTACCGCAGCTCAACTCAGCCTCTGGATGCTGATGACTGGCTCCGTGACATCACCTATGAGATGGAGTCTGCCGATGTAGCCCCTGCCAGCTATGTCAACTTTGCTTCCTTCTTTCTGAAGGGACCCGCAGCTCAATGGTGGGACAGCCACAGGCGTACTCTGCCAGCTGGAACAATCATCACCTGGCCAGACTTCCAAGCTGCTTTCCGTGCCCGCTTCATTCCTCAGGGAGTCATGGACCGGAAGAAGCGTGAGTTCCGCAACCTCACCCAAGGCAACAAGACTGTTGAAGCTTATCAGCGGGAGTTTCTGGACTTGTCTCGCTATGCTGAAGAGGACATTGCAACTGATGCACGCAAACAGGAGAAGTTCCGTGATGGCCTTCAAGCTGACATCAAGCTCGCACTTCTAGTGCATGACTTTGCTGATTTCGCCACCCTGGTGAACAAGGCCATCAATGTCGAAACTGGTCTGCAGGAATACCAGAGCTCTCACAGGCGCAACCGTGACACGGGCTCATCTTCGGGCTCGCCCTCACAGAAGCGTAAGATATGGATCCCGAACAGCATGTACCGTCCTAATGCATCTGCCCCAAGGCAGACCTATGCTGCACCTCGTCTGCCTCCACCACCATCTAGGCAGTCAAGACTTCCAGCTCCACCATCCCAAGCCCCTGTTCCCACTCCCAATAATGGCTTGTGCTTCAGGTGTGGTCAACCAGGACACCGTGCTAGAGAATGCAACCAGAACCAGAATCAACTGGCCCTTCCAGCAACTGGCTGTGGTAACAACCAGCCCCGCAACAACAATGCTAAGTCTTATGGTCGTGCTCATGCCAACCACGTTGATCTCAACGAGACTCAAGACCAGCCTGCTACTGTGATGGGTACACTCCTCGTAAATTCAGTACCAGCATCCGTTTTATTTGATACAGGCGCATCACATTCATTCATGTCAGAAGATTTTGCATTCATGCATGGCATTAGAAGCGAAGACATGAATGCTTCACTATTAGTACACACCCCTGCGGGCCAATGTCGAACCTCCATGATTTGGAACGACGTCCCCGTTGAAATCGAAGGACTGGAATTCCTTGTCTCTCCCATCGTACTGAAGTCTTGTAGCATTGATCTCATTCTGGGAATGAATTGGTTAAAAGCACATACTGCTTCAATCGTTTGCACCACTAAGACCGTCCATCTGCTACACCCTTCAGATGAGATAGTTACTTACCAAGCCCATCTGGTGCAAAATGCCGAGGCAAGGCTCTATGCATTGAATGCATTGAATGGTGCAGCACTCGAGGGCATTGAAAACATTCCCGTCGTGCGTGAATTCCTCGACGTCTTTCCTGAAGAACTTCCAGGGATTCCCCCTGCTAGAGCTGTCGAATTCATCATCGACTTGAAACCAGGCACCACTCCTATAGCCAAGCGACCCTACAAAATGCCGCCGCATGAACTCCTTGAGCTTAAGGAGGAAATCGACAATTCTCTTCGCAAAGGATTCATTCGCCCAAGTTGCTCTCCTTGGGGAGCACCTTCTCTCTTTGTCAAGAAGAAGGATGGGACAAACCGATTAGTTCAAGACTACCGTCCTATAAACCAAGCTACCATTCAGAATAAGTATCCTCTTCCTCGGATCAATGATTTGTATGATCAACTGGCTGGTTCATCAGTGTTCTCTAAGCTCGACTTGAGGCTGGGTTACCACCAGATCCGTGTTCGCGAAGAGGATATCCCAAAGACCGCCTTCGTGACTCGCTATGGTTCATACGAGTACACCGTCATGTCTTTCGGTTTAACCAATGCTCCAGCCACCTTCTCTCGTCTGATGAACTATATATTAATGGATTACCTCGACAAGTTCATCGTGGTTTATCTGGATGATATCCTGGTATTTTCCAAGAACGAAGAAGAACATGCTGAACATCTTCGACTTGTGCTGGAAAAGCTACGGGAGCATCAACTATATGCCAAGTTCTCCAAATGTGAATTCTGGCTACCGGAAGTAACCTATCTTGGGCATGTCATCTCAAAGGATGGTATTGCCGTCAACCCTGAATGAGTCCAGGCTATCCTTGATTGGACTCCTCCCAAGAACGTTAAGCAAGTCAGAAGTTTTCTCGGTCTCGCCAGCTATTGCCGTCAATTCGTCGAGAACTTCTCCAAGATCGCCAGGCCTCTGACTAACCTGTTGCATAAGGGCGTCAAGTTCCAATGGACAGACAAATGGCAGGAGAGTTTCCAGGCACTCAAAGACAAGTTGACTTCTGCCCCAGTTCTAGCTCCACCTGATACTAAGAAGGACTTCGTCATTTACTGCGACGCTTCCCGTCAAGGATTAGGCTGTGTCCTAATGCAAGACCGCAAAGTGATTGCTTATGCCTCTCGGCAATTGCGCCCTCACGAAGAGAACTACCCAGTTGACGACCTCGAACTTGCTGCTGTCATTCATGCGCTGAAGCAGTGGCGACATTACCTTCTCGGTAATCGTTGCGAGATCTTCACTGACCACCAAAGTCTGAAGTATCTGTTTACTCAGCCAGACCTGAACCTCCGTCAGCAGAGATGGATGGAGCTTGTTGCAGACTTTGACTTGGGTATTTCCTATACGCCAGGCAAGGCTAATGTAATGGCTGATGCCTTGAGCCGCAAGTCTTACTGCAACCACCTCCAGGTTCACAAAGTTCAGCCCTCGCTTGTTGAAGAATTCAGGAAGCTGAACCTCCATATTGTTCCTCCGGGTGCACTCGCTCCCCCTCCTAAGGAGTTTGGCAAGGTGAACCTCCACGTTGTTACCCAGGGTTCCCTCAATACCCTAGTCGCTAAACCAGATCTCGTGGATAGCATCAAAAGGCTACAGAAGTATGACTCTGAAGCCCACAAGATTAAGCGCTACCTCGCAGAAGGAAAGCCCTCATTCTTCACTATTGCTGAAGATGGCATTTTATACTTCAAGGGCCGCCTAGTGGTGCCATGTGCAGAGAAAAACCTGGATATGACACAGGAGGTTATGAAAGAAGCTCATGACACGCCTCTATGTATCCACCCTGGTAGTACAAAGATGTACCAAGACATCCGTCAGAGATTCTGGTGGTCTAATATGAAACAAGACGTTGCTCGTTATGTTGCTGAGTGTGACGTTTGCCGTCGTATCAAAGCAGAACATCAAAGGCCTGCTGGAACTCTCCAACCTATCTCTATTCCTGAATGGAAATGGGACCATGTTGAGATGGACTTCGTCACTGGATTTCCCAAATCACAGAAAGGTAATGATGCTATTCTTGTCGTCATTGACCGGCTTTCCAAAGTTGCACATTTTCTGGCGGTCAAAGAAACGATCACTGCTAGCCAGTTGGCAACGCTCTATATGTCCAGGATTGTTTCACTCCACGGTATTCCATTGGTTATCAGCTCAGACCGTGGCAGCTTATTCACTTCAAGATTCTGGGCAAGTTTCCAAAAACTATGGGAACTCATCTGTCATTCAGTACTGCGTTTCATCCTCAATCGCAAGGGCAAGTTGAACGCGTCAACCAAGTTCTCGAAGGCATGCTTCGAGCTTGTGTTATTTCCTTCGGCAAGAAATGGGAGGAATCTCTCCCGTATGCCGAGTTCTCTTATAATAATAGCTATCAAGCTAGTCTGAAGATGGCCCCCTTCGAAGTGTTATATGGACGAAAGTGCCGAACCCCTATGAACTGGTCAGAAACTGGGGAACGTCCACTCTTCGATCCGGATATTATCCAACATGCCGAAGAACAAGTCCGCATTATTCGCGAGAATCTCAAGACTGCTCAGTCACGTCAGAAGAGTCAGTATGACCGTCATCATAAAGACATGGTCTATCAACCTGGCGAAAAGGCTTATCTTCGGGTCACACCAATGAAGGGTGCTCACCGCTTCGGAATCAAGGGCAAACTAGCTCCTCGATATATTGGCCCATTCACTATTCTCGAAAGGCGTGGAAAAGTGGCATACCAACTGGAGCTACCGCCGAACCTTTCTCAGGTTCACGATGTGTTCCATGTGTCACAGCTCCGCCGTTGCTTCAAGGACCCAATCCGAGCTGTGGATCATGAAGTGCTCGAATTGCAGCAGGACCTCTCCTATAAGGAGCATCCGGTCCGCATTCTCGACCAAGCTGAACGCCGCACACGTCAGAAGGCGATCAAGTTTCTCAAGGTCCAGTGGTCGCACCATTCTGAAGATGAGGCCACTTGGGAACGCGAGGATCGCCTGCGTGATGAATACCCCGCATTGTTTCCTTCTACCTCCTAAATCTCGGGACGAGATTTCTTGTAGTGGAGGAGATTTGTAACGCCCCGATAATCATGCTACAGTAATCTCACGTTAATGATGGCACGTCACCTCTGTCACTGTAATTAATCTCGGGTTAAATCAAAACCGTTTCAAATTTAAATCCTAAATAAGTCAAACGACAAAAGTTTTCAAATATTAAAATAAAAATGTTCGGGCTATGTCAAATATTGCTATGGTAATTATGGTGTAGAAGACACAATTTTATAAATTACTTAAATGCCCTAAATTAAATATAACAGAAAAGGAAAGAAATAAAAGAAAAGAAATTACAAAACAAAAAAAGAGAAACCCCCCCCCCCCCCCCGCTGGGCCGACTGGCCCAGCTGGCCACCAGGCCGCCCGACCGGCCAACCCCGCGCCCCACTCCCTTATCCCCTCACCCCACCCACTCACCGACAGCCCCCACCCCCCCGAAATATCCCCCCTCCTCCTCTGCCTCCCCCGATCTGGATCGGGAGGAGACCACCGTCGCCGACCGCGCCAGTACGTCGCCGCCGCACGGAGCGCCGCCTCGCCCTCGCCGGAGCACTCCCTCGCCGGCCTGCACCTCGCCACCGCGTCACCGTCGTCCTCGCCCCCTCCCCGCGCCCCGCTGCCTTGACCCTACACCCCCGGTGAGGCCACGGCCTCCACGCCCCTCCTCTCTCTCCCTCGCCCCCGCGCTCACCGTGGCCCTCGCGCCCGTGGCCGCGCCCTCTCCCCCGTGAGGCTCCGCCTTCCTCTGCTTCCCCGCTCACCGCTGCTATCGCACCGTCGCGGCCATCGCCCGCGCGCGCCCCGACCGCGCGCCCGCGTCGGCCACGCCCCGCCTGGACCCCTCGTCGCGCTAACCCCCGCCGTCGCCTCGGCCCCCTGCTCGCCGTGCCCGCGCCCGCCCCACGCCCGTCCACCACCGCCGCGACCAGAGCGTCGGGGCCATGCCCGAGTGGCTCGGCCACGGCCACTCGCCCCCCTCTCTCCACGCGCGGCTGTGCTCCGCCTGACGTCGACCGCCTCTCCCCGCGCCCTCCGGCGCCGCCCAGTGCTCGCCTGGCCTCGTTGCGCCGCCCTGCTCCGGCAGCCACCGCGGCCGCGCCTCCTCCCCTAGTCGCCTCGGGCGTGCGGGCACCCTTCGCCCGCACCGGCCACCCGCGCCCCCGCTGTGCCCCCTGGGCCACTGCCAGGTGGGCCTCGCCCCCCCGGGTCACTGCCATGTGGGCCTCGCCCCCCTGGGCCCGAACCCACCTGGCCTATGACAAACGGGGCCCAGCCCACAGAACGAAAAGAAAAAAAAGGAAAAAAAATAAATAATAATAAAAAAATGATATTAAAAAATAAATAAAATAATAATATAATAATAATAAAAATAATAAATTAATTAATAAATATATAAATAAAACAAATAATAAAAATAAATTTAATAAATAAATAAATTAATTAAGTTAATTAATCCTGTTTAAATTAATCTAATTAGATAATTAATTTAACTAAACAGTAGTTAATTAGGTAACAGCCCCTGACAGGTGGGACCCACCTGTCAGGTTGACCAGGTCAACGATCAACGTTGACTGCTGACGTCAGCATGACATCATGCTGATGTCATAAATCCATTTTCGAATTAAATTAAATAATTAATTAAATTCCAGAAATTAATAAAATCTTTAGAAAATCATATCTTTTAATCCGTTCGTCCACCACACCTCCCCAACCTATCGAACTCGCAACTTTTCCCCTCCGGTCCATCTGTCCGAAAACGCAAAACATCGGGAATACTTCCTGGGTGTTCCCCCCTTCGACGGTACCACCTACTGTCGCGTTAGGACACACCTAGCACCACTCATTGTCATGTCACGCATCGTCATGCTTATGTTTGCATTGTATTTACTGTTTCTTCCCCCTTTTCTCTCCGGTAGACTACGAGACCGACACTGCTGCTGCCTAGTTCGACTACGGAGTTGACGACCCCTCCTACTTGCCAGAGCAACCAGGCAAGCCCCCCCCCCCCTTGATCACCAGATATCGCCTATTCTTCTCTATACTGCTTGCATTAGAGTAGTGTAGCATGTTACTGCTTTCCGATATCCTATCCTGATGCATAAACTATCCTTGCTACTACTGTTGTTACCTTTACCTGCAATCCTACAAGCTTGGTTTAGGATGCTAGTTTTCCATCAGTGGACCTACATTCTTGTCCGTCTGCTGTGCTATACTATCGGGCCGTGATCACCTGGGCGGTGATCACGGGTATATACTTATATACTATATACATGACACATGTGATGACTAAAGTCGGGTCAGCTCGTAGGAGTACCCGCAAGTGGATCCTTGTGGCGGAGCGACAGGGCAGGTTGAGACCGCCTAGGTGAGAGGTGGGCCTGGCCCTGGTCGACGTTCGCGGTTACTGAACACGCTTAACGAGATCTTGGTATTTGATCTGAGTCTGGCCATTTGGTCTATACGCACTAGCCATCTACGCGGGAGTAGTTATGGGTATCCCGGCGTCGTGGTATCAGCCGAAGCTCTTTTTGACGTCAGCGACGGAGCGACGCGCGCCGGATTGGACTGGAACGCCACTAGGCTAGGTCTGCTTCCGGCCGCCCTCGCAACGTGCAGGTTTGCATAGGGCGATGGGCCCAGACCCCTGCGCGCATAGGGTAGACCGGCGTGTTGACCTCTCGGTTGAGCCTAGGTGGGGCTGCGACGCGTTGATCTTACGAGGCCGGGCATGACCCAGAAAAGTGTGTCCGGCCAAATGGGATCGAGCGTGTTGGGTTATGTGGTGCACCCCTGCAGGGAAGTTTATCTATTCGAATAGCCGTATCCCTCGGTAAAAGGACGACCCGGAGTTGTACCTTGACCTTATGACAACTAGAACTGGATACTGAATAAAATACACCCTTCCAAGTGCCAGATACAACCCGGTGATCGCTCTCTAACAGGGCGACGAGGAGGGGATCGCCGGGTAGGATTATGCTATGCGATGCTACTTGGAGGACTTCAATCTACTCTCTTCTACATGCTGCAAGATGGAGATGACCAGAAGCGTAGTCTTCGACAGGACTAGCTATCCCCCTCTTATTCTGGCATTCTGCAGTTCAGTCCACTGATATGCCCCTTTACACATATACCCATGCATATGTAGTGTAGCTCCTTGCTTGCGAGTACTTTGGATGAGTACTCACGGTTGCTTCTCTCCCTCTTTTCCCCCCTTTCCTTTCTATCTGGTTGTCGCAACCAGATGTTGGAGTCCAGGAGCCAGACGCCACCGTCGACGACGACTCCTACGACATTGGAGGTGCCTACTACTACGTGCAGCCCGCTGACGACGACCAGGAGTAGTTAGGAGGATCCCAGGCAGGAGGCCTGTGCCTCGTTCGGTCTGTATCCCAGTTTGTGCTAGCCTTCTTAAGGCAAACTTGTTTAACTTATGTCTGTACTCAGATATTGTTGCTTCCGCTGACTCGTCTGTGATCGAGCACTTGTATTCGAGCCCTCGAGGCCCCTGGCTTGTATTATGATGCTTGTATGACTTATTTATGTTTTAGAGTTGTGTTGTGATATCTTCCCATGAGTCCCTGATCTTGGTCGTACACATTTGCGTGCATGATTAGTGTACGGTCAAATCGGGGGCGTCACAACTACAGTAGAGAAATGATAAATGTATATACAATTGCTCGTCTATTTTTTTCCTTGTACGAGTACATATTTTCTCTTTAAAGCAAATTAATATGAATTATACTAAATTAATATATCTTGTTTCTTTGTTGTAGTGGTTTTAGAATTTGTTATGATCATGCATAAGAAAATTTGTTACAGTCCTGATTTTGCAGTAATGATTAATTATAAAAGCAATAGGGTATTGCTATTGAATATTGGATATTGGGACTTCTATCAAATAAATCTGATGCATGGGTCTTAGGAAGACACAAGGAGGATGCTTTTTTATATTCTCTGATATTCAGATAAGTATCTGATGGAGCTGTTACAACTACCAATCTGTCACAAGCTAATAGATTTCCAACCTTATCCTCAAGTTCTTTCTATCGATTCATTACGATTTGTTTGAAAATTGATTTTTGTTGTGATGTGTTTTAGTTGCAAGAATTGCCAAAGGGTATTGTAGATGGCTAGCTCAACTTAAAAATGAATCCTGGTAAGATTGTGATAATAGTTCTTATGATCTACAAATTTGGTTTGCTACAAGTTTGATTTAAATCCTTTATCGTGTTGGTATGCCTCCGATAATTGCCCCTTGAAAAACTCTTTTGTTTTGATGCATTGCAGCAGGTATATATGTGTTTGCACTACTATCTTGGATCCCAAGGCTTTAGATGTTATTTTTTCTCCTTCAAGAGGAAAATGCATGGGTTTATACGTGTAAAGTTCAGTTGGTGATGCCTAGATGTGTTTATGGTGCTGGAAAATTGTAGGCTTTTCTATGAATACATGGTAACATCATATGTTGTGGTTTGTATTTACTACTCCCTTCATCCAAATATATACGACCTAATACGTTTTTTGAGGTTGCCTTTGACCGCATGTTAGAGCTCTATTATATGACATGCATGTTACAAAAAGCATACCGTTATATTCATATGTGAAAAAGAGTTTCTAATGATAGAAATTTTATATCATACATCTCATATATTATTAATCTTATCAATAGTCAAAGGCAACCTTAAAAAAAGATTAGACCCTATACATTTGGATAGAGGGGATTTTTTTGGGGCGAAAGTATTACTATTTAGGTGGTGTATTTCCGCGAAACAAACCCCAGCCGCTCAAGGCTATTATCTCCTGTCTAGAAGAATGGTGGCATATATAATTGATTTTGTTGGTCCGAGCCACATTATTAAATTATGTGACATTTATGTTACTGTTGTATTGAATTTTCCAAAAATATAAATTGCGTGAGATTTTTGATGTTATTCTTGAGTTACTTCTCAATTCTGAGGAACAACCAAAGACTCCAACTATCCATTCTGCTGTAAAATTATTGCATACTCTCATAGTCCCGGGAAAGATTTCTTGAAGTTTGATTCCTCTTTACTCTTTGCCTTTGATATTATCTATCATTCTTTTTGTAACAAATTATGTTTTATTAAATTAAACTATGTTGTCTTTCTGAAATCACAAAGTTTTAATGAAATTCTGTTCCTATTTTGAAGTTGTCGCAAGTATGCAACTCCGAATTACTTTCTGACCATTGTAGATTTTGTTGTTTTTATGATATTTTCGGCTTCTAATAGAACGGTCGGTTACTAAAGCCATTACTTGAAAGTTTCAATACACAGAGAAACTAAGTGAACCATGTTTTGAGCTAATTACATATGCCATTTTATTCCCGGCATTATATACCAACACCTTGTGGCGTAAAAATACTAAGCCAATACTTTCAAGCTTCGATAGAAAAAATGATTATGCTTCATGTGTTGATTTCTTGGGTAACTCTAGAGGATATTGCTTAAGAGTACAAATGGGATTTGTTGGGGAACGTAGTAATTTCAAAAAAAATTCCTACGCACACGCAAGATCATGGTGATGCATAGCAACGAGAGGGGGGAGTGTTGTCCACGTACCCTCACAACGCGGTTGATGTAGTCGTACGTCTTCACGATCCGACCGATCAAGTACCGAACGCACGACACCTCCGAGTTCAGCACACGTTCAACCCGATGACGTCCCTCGAACTCCGATCCAGCCGAGTGTTGAGGGAGAGTTTCGTTAGCACGACGGCATGGTGACGAAGAAGATGTTCTACCGACGCAGGGCTTCGCCTAAGCACCGCTACAGTATTATCGAGGTGGACTATGGTGGAGGGGGGCACCGCACACGGCTAAGAGATCCAAAGGATCAATTGTGTGTCTTTGGGGTGCCCCCTGCCCCCGTATATAAAGGAGCAAGGGGGGAGGCGGCCGGCCAAGGAGGAGGGCGCGCCAAGGGGGGAGTCCTACTCCCACCGGGAGTAGGACTCCTCCTTTCCTTGTTGGAGTAGGAGAGAA
Organism: Aegilops tauschii subsp. strangulata; assembly: GCF_002575655.3. NCBI lineage: Eukaryota > Viridiplantae > Streptophyta > Magnoliopsida > Poales > Poaceae > Aegilops > Aegilops tauschii. The sequence goes on from NC_053037.3 coordinate 599,213,747, forward strand.
GGAAAGAGGGGGAGAGGGAGAAGGAAAAGGGGGCTGCACCCCTTGTCCAATTCGGACCAGGGGGGGGGGGGTGCGCGCCTCCTTCCTTTTGGCCTCTCTCCTCTATTCCCGTATGGCCCAATAAGGCCCAATACTTCTCCCCGGCGAATTCCCGTAACTCTCCGGTACTCCGATAAATACCCGAATCACTCGGAACCTTTCCGAAGTCCGAATATAGTCGTCCAATATATCGATCTTTACATCTCGGCCATTTCGAGACTCCTCGTCATGTCCCCGATCTCATCCGGGACTCCGAACTACCTTCGGTACATCAAAACACAAAAACTCATAATATAACCGTCATCGAACTTTAAGCATGCGGACCCTACGGGTTTGAGAACAATGTAGACATGACCGAGACACGTCTCCGGTCAATAACCAATAGCGGAACCTGGATGCTCATATTGGCTCCCACATATCCTGCGAAGATCTTTATCGATCAGACCGCATAACAACATACGTTGTTCCCTTTGTCATCAGTATGTTACTTGTCTGAGATTCGATCGTCATTATCTCAATACCTAGTTCAATCTCGTTACCGGCAAGTCTCTTTACTCGTTCCGTAATACATCATCCCACAACTAACTCATTAGTTGCAATTCTTGCAAGGCTTAAGTGATGTGCATTACTGAGAGGGCCCAGAGATACCTCTCCGACAATCGGAGTGACAAATCCTAATCTCGAAATACGCCAACCCAACAAGTACCTTCGGAGACACCTGTAGAGCACCTTTATAATCACCCAGTTACGTTGTGACGTTTGGTAGCACACAAAGTGTTCCTCCGGTAAACGGGAGTTGCATAATCTCATAGTCATAGGAACATGTATAAGTCATGAAGAAAGCAATAGCAACATACTAAACGATCAAGTGCTAAGCTAACGGAATGGGTCACACTACTAGGAAAAGGGCTATAGATGGAATGGCCACTAATGGCGCACCAGACATGTGGTGCGCCACTACTATATAGCAGTGGCGCACCACGGTCTGGTGCGCCATTAGTGTGAAAGACACTAATGGCGCACCAGACGCAAGGTGCGCCATTAGTAACAAATTTTTTTATTTTTCCAAACATACTAATGGCGCACCAGGGCACAGTGCGCCATTACTAGTTCTAACTAGTAATGGCGCACCAGCCTCACAGTGCGCCACTACTATATTTTTTTATTTTTTATTTTTTTGCAAAACTACTAATGGCGCACCACCAGCAGGTGCGCCATTAGTAACCAGGGTTACTAATGGCGCATTTATTGGTGGTGCGCCATTAGTAACCTGGGACGAGCTAGATATTTTGGACAGCCACACCTACCCACTCACTTTCCCCACTTCATTCTCTCCACCTCCTCCTCCAAGCTTGTCTCGGCTGCCTCCTCCTCCTCACCTCATTTGCACCATAAATTCATCCAAATTAAGTGGTTAAATTACCTTTTTTTGATAGGTAAGTAAGGGGGAAGCTATCTTTATGTTGTTCTCCCTCCAACAACGTGCACATGCACTTTTTATGGCCTAGCTAGATCTATGTATGTTTGTGGTGTTGCATATATGTTTGTGTTTGCAGGTACCGGTATTTGAAATGCGATAGTTGCCAATATTTTGCCGGAATGTTGATTCATTTCCGTTTCGGCGAGAATTTTGGCACTATGCATTCTTTTTGGTCCTATTTTTAGGGAAAGTCATGCCAAATTTTTTCTTGGTTCTAAAATATCGTTTTGCTCTACCCCGCAGGCGGCCATGGTCCGCACGATGACCGAAGGCATCGTGAATAGGTTTTTGAGCTTCGCGAAGGCCGAGATGCTTGAAAAGAACGAGACGGAGATAAGATGTCCGTGTCGAAGATGCAAGCTGAAGAGCCTTATTGCGGACCCGGATTCCGGGCAGGTGCGGGACCACCTGCTCTTGCGTGGTTTCATGGATGGTTATCGGTGGCAAGGTGATGAAGATGACTATGAAGTCGTCCATGGGGGCCGGGCAAGAAATGAGGAAGGGCAGCAAGACAACCACCGCGTCTCGGGCGGGCGAGAAGACGAAGAATCTCCAGGACATGATCACGACGGTGATGCTGTACACAGTCATCATGTAGAAGATGCCGGACATGATGATGAGGAAGATGCAGGAGCAGACGAAGGGCATGATCATGAAGATGAAGATGCCGGCGGAGCAGACGACGATGGACCATCGATGGGCTGGGTGCAGGACCCTCATATTCAAGAGCTGCTTCTCAAGCAGACGGATAACGCAAGAGCTGCCGCCCAAGAGAAAGCCAAGCTGGATCAACTGGAGATAGACGCGGTTACTCCATTGTATGAAGGATGCAGGCCTGAGGATACCCGCCTGAAAGTAACGCTCATGGCTCTGGAGATGAAGGTAAAACACAAAATGACCGACACATGCTTCGACGAGAACATGTCATTCTGGCACGAACGTCTTCCCAAGGGGAACAAGTGCCTGACCAGTTTCGAGGAGGCGAAGAAAATCGTGTGTCCTCTGGATTTACCGCACGTGAAATACCATGTGTGCATGAACAATTGCATCATTTATCGGGACGCGCACACGGAGTCTACCATATGTCCGGTGTGCGGCGTCACTCGATACAAGAAGAGGAAGAAAGCTCCTCGAAAAGTGGTGTGGTACTTTCCGATCACTCCTCGTCTGCAGCGGTATTTCATGGACCCTAAGGTAGCAAAGCTCCTGCGTTGGCACGCGGATAGGGAGGAGAAGAAGCGAGAAGATGACGCAAATGATCCGGAGATAAATAAAAAAGACAAGATGCTGAGTCACCCTAAGGATGGGAGCCAGTGGCAAGCGTTGAACTTCGAACACTGGGAATTTGGGAAGGATCCAAGGAACATCGTGGTGGGCGCGAGCACCGATGGAGTCAATCCGTTTGGTAGCCAGAGAAGACACATAGCACCTGGCCTGTGTTTGTGTGGATGTACAACCTTCCCCCCTGGTTGTGCATGAAGAGGAAGTAGATTCACATGAGTATGCTAATTGAAGGGCCGAAACAACCAGGGAACGACATCAATCTGTATCTAGGGCTGCTGAAAGAGGAGCTAGACACGCTGTGGAGAACGCCAGCCAATACGTGGGACGCCGCAGAGAAAGAATATTTCCCTATGAGAGCCGTACTGCTCACGACGGTGCACGACTATCTCGGTTACGGATATCTCGCGGGGCAGGTGGTCCACGGATTTTCTGGATGCGTCAGGTGCATGGATGACAGAACATATCGCCAGCTAGATAGAGATCCCGGGTCTTCGAAAACCGTGTTCATGGGACATCGAAGGTGGCTTCGCGACGATGACCCGTGGAGGAAACGCAAGGATCTGTTCGATGGTGAAACCGAACCCCGAAGACGCCCGCGTACGAGGAGCGGCGAGGAAATAGACGAGCTGTTGAAAAATTGGAAAGATTGCCCATTGCCGGGAAAGAAGCAAAAGGCGCCAGAGCCGGGAAAGAAGCGAAAGGCGCCAGAGCCGGGAAAGAAGCGAAAGGCGCCAGAGCCGCTGCTGAAGGTATGGAAAACGAGGTCTGTTTTCTAGGACTTTCCGTACTGGAAGATCCACCGTGTGCCTCACAGCCTTGATGTCATGCATATCACAAAGAACGTGTGCGAGAGTCTGCTTGGTACCCTGCTCAACATGCCAGAGAGGACCAAAGATGGGCCGAAAGCAAGGGCAAACTTGAAATCAATGGGCATCAGGGAGGAGCTTCACGCTAATGATGATGATGATGATGAGGCGAAGCAGGAGACGGAAAGTCGTCGCAAAGGCAAAAAGGCCAAGAAGACCGAAAATGACTTCCCTCCCGCGTGCTTCACTCTAAGTCAGGAGGAGATCGATCAATTTTTCACCTACCTCGTAGGAGTAAAACTTCCTTACGGTTACGCGGGGAGGATAAGCAGATACCTAGACTCAGCGAAGCAGAAGTTCAGCGGGATGAAGTCTCACGACTGGCACGTGATGATGACGCAGATACTTCCAGTTGCAATCCATGGGATCATGGACGCGCACGTCCGTGAAACGCTATTTGGCCTATGCAACTTTTTCGACGTCATCTCTCGGAAGTCGGTTGGCGTGAGGCAACTCAGAAGGCTACAGGAAGAGATCGTGGTGATACTATGCAAGCTATGGTGCATCTGCTGGTCCATATCGTGGAGGATATCATCCAACTCGGGCCGACGTTCCTGCACAACATGATGCCGTTCGAAAGGATGAATGGTGTCATCAAAGTATACGTTCGCAACATGTCACGTCCAGAGGGAAGCATAGCCAGGGACTTTCTGACCGAAGAGTGCATCTCCTACTGCACGAATTATCTAGGCATCGAGAACCCCGTTGGTCTGCCCATCAACAGGCACCTCGGCAGGCTCGCTGGATGGGGTCACCGTGAGGGTCGCCGCGAAATGCACGTCGACTTCGATGGTCGACTCGCCGACTTTGAAAGAGCAAACCTAGTCGCGCTACAACACATAGACGTGGTCGATCCTTGGGTGGTAGAGCACAAAACCTTTATTGAGAAGACGTACAATGACCGAGGCCAACAGAGGACGGACGGAGATATAATCAAAGAGCACAACTCATGTTTCACGCGTTGGTTCAAGCAGAAGCTTCTGTCGTACCCTTTACATGAGGATTCTTCCACGGAAGAACAACTCATATTTGCCTTGTCACAGGGCGCCGAGCACAACCTGATGACGTATGAGGCGTACGATATCAACGGCTACACATTCTACACCGAGGACAAGGACATGAAGAGCGATGGTTATCAGAACTCCGGGGTAACGATGAATCCTACACCGGTAACGACAAGGACAGATACTACGGAGCTGAGCTACGCTGGAGAGAAGGTCCCGATGTTCCGTGTCAGATGGGCCAAGAGTGTCATAAAAGAAGACCGGTATTTCACCACCATGGTTATACCCGAAGCCAAATCCAAGACCGCGGGCGCGAACGTCACCGCGAAAAATGAGCCATGGGTACTGGCCTCCCAAGTGGACCAATGCTTCTTCATTACCGACCCGTCAAAGCCCAGTCGTGTTGTCGTGAGGAGAGGCAAAAGGAAGATCATCGAAATGGATGGAGTCGCCAATGAGCAAGACTTCGACAAGTACGGCGACCCGAAGATGGAACATGACGACGAAGATGAAGTATCAGCATACGCCACAAGAAGAAGCAGGACCACCCTACCTAAAGGACGTCCGTTCAAGAGAAGAACTCCATTTATGAAAAATGAGGGCAAGAAGATTGTGAACAGATAGCTAGCTAAGATCGATTGTATTTAAATTGTAGCCTTCATTTTTCGATTGTATTTCATGGGCACTTTTTGAACTCATGAATATTTTTAAATTTCCTGGACACTCGATCTCGATCCCCTCCATCTCGATCGCTATCCCACCTCGCCAGATCCGGTCCCCCTCGCCGCCGAGCACCCCCCGCACCCTCCTCGGCCCGCTCCATCGTCACAAATGAATGCAACTAAAATTGCAAAAAAAACAAATTTGATTATATTTTCAAATAATAAATTTGATGATTTTTTTCATATTCATAAATATTTTCAAATAAAAAATTTGATTATATTTTTTAAAAAATTATTACTATTTTTATAAAAAATTATTACTGTTTCATATTCATATTCATTTTCTAAAAAATTATTAGATGCAATAAAAAATAATAATAATAAAAAGATTACTAATGGCGCACCTTTGGCTGGTGCGCCATTGCTATATTAAAAAAAGTTTACTAATGGCGCACCGATCGTGGGTGCGCCATTGCTATATAAAAAAAACATTCTAATGGCGCACCGCTTCTGGGTGCGCCATTAGTAAGTTTCCCCCCTATAGCTATTCCTCCCTCTCCCTCGCCAGTTCCCCTTCGTCCCTCTCCCTCGCGCCAGTTCCTCTCCGTCCGCTCCCAATCCGCGCCCCCGGCGCCTCCCTCTCCCCATCCTCCCCTCCGACATCACCCCACTCTCGCCGGAGCAGCGCCGCAGGGCCGACACCAACCTCACCCTCGCCCGCGCGCGCCGCAACCTCCGCCTCGCCGAGTCCGGAGCTGCTCGTGGAGGAGACGTGGCTGGAGGCGCTCTCCGGGGAGGTGCCCGTCTACCCGCCGCCCTCGAGTGCCTGCGCGCCAAGGTGCCCGTCTACCCGCCGCCCCACCTCGTATTCCACACGCTCCACTATGCTGTTAGGGTTAAGATTTTTTTAGTCCCCGCCCCCGACTCTGCTGCTGAAATCACCGTTGAAATCGAGGTAAAATCACTGTTGAACTGGGGTGTAAAATCACTACTGTTGAAATTCAAATTTAAACTTGAAAATGAAAATTGAATTGGAGAATTAAATCACTGTTTTTTTTAGTCCCCATTTCTGAGCCTATGCTAAGTATGGCAATGCCACAGAGTATAAGAAGTACTCCTGCACCTTACACAATGATAGGTCTAATTTATGCTACTCAACGAAAGAAGAAGAAAAATGCACTGGACATACTCTGAAGAAAAATGCACTGTATCATCGGGTAATTGTCCATGGTTTATACCTGAAAATAAGTTTATCTCACGGCATGAATGTAAGTATCTGTTCCGCATTCATGGGCTATCTACCCAAGGTAAACCTAGAAAATGAGTTATATCCAGGACAAGCCACTGTCAATTAACACTCTATACACTGCCAACTGTATTTAGTTAACATTACACTGCCACTGCTATTCAGCACAAACGTTTGATCATCTCACTCTACTTACTGTCAATTGACACTATATAACTGTCAGCTCCATTCACTAGCAGCAGCCAGCACTTCTGAATCTAATCTTTCTTGGGCAAGCTCGGCTACTTGTTAGTCATTCACTAAAAGATCCTCAACAGACTGCATGCATCTAGTATTAAATTTCTTGGACGGATCATCTCTTTTAGCAAAGGACTGTAATAATTAACTAACTGAAAATTTGACATTCTGGACTATGCTTGGCTCTGGTTTTGTGAAATCTCAACTCTTTTCTACTGCCATGACTAGTCATGAATTTTATTTTACTTTCCCCACTTTATAACATTCAGAAATTGTTTACTAGCTCAAGCTTCTCCTTTGCACTTTATCACTTCAATCTGCTGCTACCTCAAGCTTCTCGTTTACACTTGTGCCAAGTAACATTTTTTCCTTGTATAATTATATGGTGGTTGACTGAGCTGCTACTTTTTCCTTGTAGAAGATCGCAGGTCGAGTGGGAGGGATCCAGTTGCGACGACACCGAATCACCAGCAAGGCAGCTGCCTAGAATAATAGGTTGACTCACCTATATATACTACTATCTTGCATCTCTCTCTTGTTTCTTCTTCTACTACAATACAAAGAGAGTCATTTCAGTTACTTGTCTTAGTGTGTGGTGTGGCTGCTTATTGTTCAACACCAGCAGCTAGCTCTATTTAGGTCCAGTAGAAACGACATGGCTCTCCAATTTTTAAGTAATCTTGCATATGACTTGGATATACCTTATGGAGTTGTAACAGTTCCTCTTAGTGCTTAGGTGCATTTTCTTTGTGTAACTTGGTTTAAAAATGTGATTTGGTCTTTTGTGGCATTTGGATGCCTAAATCCCATTTTCTTAATCATATTGCTTGGAAACTTTTGGTTATCTCCTCTCAGTGATGAAATAATTTATATGTACTGCACTTTTTTCATAATTAGGTAATAACGTTGGTTACAGTTTTGGTAGTTCAAATGGGATGTATCTCATTTTGTAGACAGATTATTTTCTGGAATATCGTATATTCAAATTTGTAATGAATGATGGCTTCTACCTGAATTAGTAGACTCTATGGTGTTAGTTTGTTCTAAATACAGTAAGATAATTTTAACAACTGTAGAACATGTTGAGACTAGCAACTTTTTTGTGACATCAACCAACAGTCCTGTCACTGGGTTATCCTATTATATATTTTTAATTACTAACTTCAGTTTGAGTAAACAGTGGCAGTGAAGTCCTCATAATAATCAGGCGGATGTTAACTTTCTGATGTCCCCAGAAGTTAACTAAGATTGTGGTGCTATTAGAGGCACATTGTGGCCTTTTCATCCATATGAAAGTAGAGGCACATTGTGGTGCTAGTTTGCTGGGTTTTGTCTCCGACCATCGTGTCGTGATGATTTTGCAGGTACCCCGAGAGGCCCTTGAGTTTGCTGGAATGTCGATTAACTTCCGTTCCAGAAAATTCGGGTACTCCATATGTCCTATTTTCAGCAAAGGTCATGCTGAAATTTTCCGTGAATTTTAGCATGACTTTGCTAAAAATAGGACATATGGGGTACTTGCGACTAATGCATGGGCCGGGGTATCTTAGTACTTAATTAAGTAGGATCAATTGCCCCTTTATTCTTGCTGCATTAAACCATAGGTGGCAATAGAGCCAAGTGATTAGGCCCAAATGATGAAAGCTTAGGCTTTTAGGGTGCCTTGGCGTCGACAAACCCTAAATGATAAAAGCTTAGCTTTTAGGATGCCTCTCCGTGTCGACAAACCCTAAATGATGAGACCATGATCCTGTTCCTTGACAATAACCAACTTTTTGACCAAACTTTTTTCCTATTTAGAGCGAAACATGGCCCACAACGATGAGGCCGGCGGTTCGGGCGGCAAGCAATTCTGGGAGCTGTCCCAGGAGCTGGAGGAAGAACCTCACCGCTATCGGGACGATGCCGCGGAAGACACCGATCCTGACTACACAACCCCTAGTGGGGTCAGGGATGACACCACTGATGGTGCCGCCGAGGATGCCACCACTGATGATGGCGGCGCACGCACAGATGGCAGCCAACCGAAGAGGCAACGGAAGGACCGGCGCCCGAACGTGCTCGGCACCGTCAAGGAGGAATTTACTGAAGTGAACTCCGACGGGCATCCAACGGCGCCCAAACAAGTAGTCAAGGGGTACTCGGTTCAGCTCGGGTGCATTCTCCGGAGCACCGTCTCGATCAACACCGAGAACCTAAGGCATAAGGACCGAGGAAATTTGCGCAGCCTCCTCTTCACGAAGCTGCACGAACGATACAAGTTCCCCGCTGAGTTTGCAAACACACGCCTCTCAGGGAATAAAGTGAACAGTGCCGCCCTCACGAGGATGAGCACGACCCTGTCTACATGGAGAAGCACGGTGAAGGCAATGATTGAAAAAGGTGATAGTTATGAGAAGATCAAGGCGAAATATCCTTTGATGAGCGAAGATGACTACAAGGAGTTCAAGATCAAGTGCGAGAGCAGCGCAACCTCTGAATCAAGTCAGTGGGGGAAAGAAATGCGGGAGTTGAACTTAGGGGTCCACCAACTCGGTCCCGGCGGTTACAGAGTGGCGGAGCCTATATGGGACAAGGAGGACGCGGAGCGTGCCGAGCAAGGCCTACCGCCCCGCTTCGAGAAATTACGTGACAAGCAGACCAGGAACTTTGTCAAGGCCCGGTACAAGGAGGACCTGGTAACAAAGGAGCTTACCACAGATCCGAAGACCAGGGCGCTTGAGCTTGTTCTGGTAAGGAATACACCCCGCGTAATTAGCTTCATATGGTTGCATTCTAATTAATGAAGCCAAATTTCTAAATGCTTCACATTCCTTCCGCAGGAGGCTGAAAGCAGTAGTGCGGGGTCGTCTCAGAGCTCCCCTTTTGACACCCCTTTAAATAGGGCGTTGAACGTAATGAAAAACAAGGATAAGCTCAGTAAGCCGTCGTCAGCTGGTCGTGCGGCCGGCAAAGGCTTGTCCACAAAATGGTCGTCATACTATACCGCTGGTGGGCGAAAGGAGAAAAAGACCAGCTCGGAAAGCCAGTCGCGCGAGGTTCAAGAACTCAAGGCACAAGTGGCGCGGATTCCGGAGATTGTCCAAGAGCAAGTGCAGCAACAACTGGGAACGACGCTCACCGCCATAGTGCCTACCTTGATTCAGGGGCTGACGACGTGGATTGCGGGCGGCCAACAGGGGCCTCCCCCGGTTCCCAGCTTCACGGCCAGCAACTCGCACAACGCGCAGGCGGTGCCATTGGTGTCTCCGGCGCCGGCACGGGCATTGGAGCTTAATGCACCCGGGTGTACGCCGACCGGCACCTCGCCAGCAAGCGGCCCCTCCGTCAGTTGCACGCCCGCCGTTGGCGGTGCCTCGACATTAGCCGAGCTCGACGGCATCACGGTAACTAAGCCTCTCGGCCGATGACTTCATCTCCTTGCCTTTGACTGGGCATCCCTGACGCCCTACATGTTTTCGTAGGGCACCGCCGACGTTCCTTGCACTCTCCTGCACTTCGTGGGCGGCGAGTTGGTCGATGTCGCCAAGGGAAGAATCGTTCAACCGGGCAACCGCGTGTTCCACGGTAATCCGATGCCACCCAGCTTGTATAGGGTTGAATTGGTTCGGGTGCTGCCAGGCTGCGACGAGTTGTTACCTCCGATTCGACCCGCTGGGGCCGACGAAGATGATGTGATGACCCTCAGCGCCTGCGTAAGCTGGCCCCTGCTTTGGCCGAAGAGCCAGATTCGTTTGGGGGCGGGGGACACCACCCCACAGACAAGACCGCCAGTCGTGCCAGCGCCAAGCCATGGCAAGAACGCCGCAATGCTACCGGACATGCCGGACATCCCTATGGCATAGGATCCGGACATGCATATGGCACAGGATCCGGACGACGACGACAACGACGGCGGTACATTTTCCAACGTCGATAAGTACTTTGCCGAACATGGGTACGGTGATGAGTTCTGCGGGCCTCCTTCTCAAGAACCCAACCCTGAAAAAGACGACCGCGATCTAGCTGGTACGGCGGAGAAACCCAATTGCAACAGGCGTCGTTTGGCGTTCAGTTCTCAGGAGACGCCTCCAGCTGCCGCCTTCACCGAGCCTAAGATAGCTGAGGTGCGAAATATTATCAGCCCCAACACGCTCAAGAAGGCGGTCTGTGAGCTGAACTCGATCCCATTACAGCAGGTCAGGAAGAAGGGACGGAAACGAAAGACTAACAAGGGCGCCAGTGTGAGCCAGCCGGTACCGAGTACGATCCGTGCTCAGGACGGGCCACCTTCACCTAAGGATATCTCGAGGAGGGTGCATGTGGCGGGTAGGGCGATGCTACCGACAAATATGCTCAATGCTGCAACCGGTGCTATGCGGAGTCTGCATGACAGTGTTCTTTCTTTGGAGAAGCGGCGTCTCAGAGAGAATGATGTGGCATACCCAGTTTTCGTGGTCAAGGTGCCAGAGGGCAAGGGCTTTGTGGATAGCGCCGTCGGGGGTACGATCGTCCTGCGGTTTGATGACATCTTTGCTATGCTTAACCTTCATCCGCTGCACTACACCTTCATTCGGCTGTTTTCGCTGAGTATGGAGATGCGGATCATTAGAGACAAGACCCCGGACATTGTGATAGTCGACCCCTTCTACATGCGTGCCAAGATCTTGGGCAGCGCTGGGGACCGGCAAGTCGCGAGTTCACACCTCGAAGGCATCATTCTGGCAAACCCAGATAAGGATAACTTCCTTGTGCCTTACTTTCCCGAGTAAGTCATCTCCTAACCGCCCCGTAACATATGATTTCTTAGATTTCGATCGTTCTTTTTTTTTCTAACATTCCGTGTTCTGTGCAGTGACACACATTGCACACTCATCCTCTTAAGCCCGAAATATTCCATGGCCACGTATTTCGACCCGGACCGTGACTCCAAGATAGACTAAACAAATATCAAGAAAGTTCTTGATGATGCTCTCCCCGGCTACGCCGCATCTGGAGGCACCTTTAAGAGGCCAGCTCGTAGGTACGGCAGGCACGTGTTCACCCACAATACGATGTTCCCCTGCGTCAAGCAGCCGCCTGGCGGTCAGAAGGATGCCTACTACGCCCTCCATCACATGCGGGCGATCGTACGGGACCATAATCACCTTCTGCTACCAAATAATCTCAAAGATTAGGCCGCAAGCTTGGCGGCAATCCAGGACGCGGACATCCGACAAGAATTCTTTCGCATCCAGTCGGAGTTTGCAGAAATCATCCATCAAGATGTCCTTCGTACCTCGGGGCAGTTCTACCTGAAATTTCAACAGTCCAACAGTGAGATAGACACAACACTACAAATGCAGGCTGACAACGCCCGCGACTTCATGACCATCACGACAGACGGCGGCTTCATCCACGCTCCGGTCCCGTGAGTCGAGTCGAAAGTAGTGATGCTATGTGTAGTTTTGAAACATTGATTAGCTCATGTTGTAATTAAACTTTAATGAACTTGTATGTCTCTTTGGTTTGGACAGTCGTTCAACTTAGATGTAATCGATGCTATTTCTTAGTAGGACCATGAATCGTGCTATTGATGTCTTGCTTTTCTCTTCCGATCCTTTTGTTACATACTTATATATTGCTTATGTATTGTCTGTTGTTTAGCTAGTGCATAGAGATGCCATCGTATGTCGTGTACAAGGGTAAGGTTCCCGGAGTCTACGACGACTGGGAGGAGTGTCGGAGACAGGTTCACCGTTTCAGCGGTAACAGTTACAAAGGGTACACCACTAGGGCGGAGGCGGAATCTAGATATGCGCGCTATCTAGCGGGAGAGAGGAGGGAGCGTTGGAGGAACCGGATGAAGACCAGTTTCATCGCGATGATCCTCATCGTGATGACCGCAGCTCTCTTCTATGTGATGGTAGTTTAGATGATCTATATCGACTTGTAATGTGAAGACAAACTCGCTACTCGCGGTCTCGAGACTTGTAATGTTCTATCTTTGTTCTGTCTTTTGAATTCGGAGACTAATATGATGAATTGTATTCGGAGACTAATCTTCTATTGTATTCGATGAATCTGCTGTTGCTGTGTGGTGCTGTTTATATTCTGTCCAATAATATATTTTGTAATCTGTGCAAATATCAGAAAAGAAAAAAAAATCCCTAATATACATACTAATGGCGCATCACCCCAACGTGCGCCATTAGTATGCCAAAGGATACTAATGGCGCATCACACAAACGTGCGCCATTAGTATGCCAAAGGATACTAATGACGCATCACCCCAACGTGCGCCATTAGTATGCCAAAGGATACTAATGGCGCATCACCCTGCAGTAAGCCATTAGTATGACAAAGCACATGGGTAAATATGGCCCTTGGGAGGCATACTAATGGCGCACCGTGGCCTATACTAATGGCGCACTGCCTGGTGCGCCATTAGTATACCAGATACTAATGGCACACCAGTGGTGCGCCATTAGTAAAAAATACTAGTGGCGTGGTACTAGTGGCGCACCAGTAGTGCGCCATTAGTAGGCAAAACTAGTGCGCCACTAGTAGGCCTTTTCCTAGTAGTGTCAAGTCAATCATATCATTCTCCTAATGATGTGATCCCGTTAATCAAATGACAACTCATGTCTATGGCTAGGAAACTCAACCATCTTTGATTAATGAGCTAGTCAAGTAGAGGCATACTAGTGACACTATGTTTGTCTATGTATTCACACATGTATCAAGTTTCCGGTTAATACAATTCTAGCATGAATAATAAACATTTATCATGAAATAAGGAAATAAATAATAACTTTATTATTGCCTCTAGGGCATATTTCCTCCAGTCTCCCACTTGCACTGAGTCAATAATCTAGTTCACATCGCCATGTGATTTAACATCAATAGTTCACATCACCATGTGATTAACACCCATAGTTCACATCGTCATGTGACCAACACCCAAAGGGTTTACTAGAGTCAATAATCTAGTTCACATCGTTATGTGATTAACACCCAAAGAGTACTAAGGTGTGATCATGTTTTGCTTGTGAGATAATTTTAGTCAACGGGTCTGTCACATTCAGATCCGAAAGTATTTTGCAAATTTCTATGTCTACAATGCTCTGCATGGAGCTACTCTAGCTAATTGCTCCCACTTTCAATATGTATCTAGATCGAGACTTAGAGTCATCCAGATCTGTGTCAAAACTTGCATCAACGTAACTCTTTACGATGAACCTTTTGTCACCTCCATAACCGAGAAATATTTCCTTATTCCACTAAGGATAATTTTGACCGCTGTCCAGTGATCTACTCCTAGATTACTATTGTACCCTCTTGCCAAAATCATGTTGAGGTACACAATAGGTCTGGTACACAGCATAGCATACTTTATAGAACCTATGACTGAGGCATAGGAAATGACTTTCATTCTCTTTTCTATCTTCTGCCGTGGTCGGGCTCTGAGTCTTACTCAATTTCACACCTTGTAACACAGGCAAGAACTCTTTCTTTGACTGTTCCATTTTGAACTACTTCAAAATCTTGTCAAGGTATGTACTCATTGAAAAACTTATCAAGCGTCTTGATCTATCTCCATAGATCTTGATGCTCAATATGTAAGCAGCTTCACCGAGGTCTTTCTTTAGAAAACTCCTTTCAAACACTCCTTTATGCTTTGCATAATAATTCTACATTATTTCCGATCAACAATATGTTTCACATATACTTATCAGAAATGTTGTAGTGCTCCCACTCACTTTCTTGTAAATACAGGCTTCACCGCAAGTCTGTATAAAACTATATCCTTTGATCAACTTATCAAAGCGTATATTCCAACTCCGAGATGCTTGCACCAGTCCATAGATGGATCGCTGGAGCTTGCATATTTTGTTAGCACCTTCAGGATTGACAAAACCTTCTGGTTGCATCATATACAACTCTTCTTTAATAAATCCATTAAGGAATGCATATCCATTTGCCAGATTTCATAAAATGCAGCAATTGCTAACATGATTCGGACAGACTTAAGCATAGATACGAGTGAGAAACTCTCATCGTAGTCAACACCTTGAACTTGTCGAAAACCTTTTTGCAACAATTCTAGCTTTGTAGATAGTAACACTACTATCAGCGTCCGTCTTCCTCTTGAAGATCCATTTATTTTCTATGGCTTGCCGATCATCGGGCAAGTCAACCAAAGTCCACACTTTGTTCTCATACATGGATCCCATCTCAGATTTCATGGCCTCAAGCCATTTCGCGGAATCTGGGCTCATCATCGCTTCCTCATAGTTCGTAGGTTCATCATGGTCAAGTAACATGACCTCCAGAATAGGATTACCATACCACTCTGGTGCGGACCTTACTCTCGTTGACCTACGAGGTTCGGTAGTAACTTGATCTGAAGTTTCATGATCATCATCATTAGCTTCCTCACTAATTGGTGTAGGAATCATTGGAACTGATTTCTGTGATGAACTACTTTCCAATTTTGGAACAGGTACAATTACCTCATCAAGTTCTACTTTCCTCCCACTCACTTCTTTCGAGAGAAACTCCTTCTCTAGAAAGGATCCATTCTTAGCAACGAATATCTTGCCTTCGGATCTGTGATAGAAGGTGTACCCAACAGTCTCCTTTGGGTATCCTATGAAGACACATTTCTCCAATTTGGGTTCGAGCTTATCAGGTTGAAGCTTTTTCACATAAGCATCACAACCCCAAACTTTAAGAAACGACAACTTTGGTTTCTTGCCAAACCACAGTTCATATTGTGTCGTCTCAACGGACTTAGACGGTGCCTTTTTTAACGTGGATGCAGCTGTCTTTAATGCATAACCCCAAAACGATAGTGGTAAATCGGTAAGAGACATCATAGATTGCACCACATCTAATAAAGTACGGTTACGATGTTCGGACACACCATTACACTGTGGTGTTCCAGGTGGCGTGAGCAGTGAAACTATTTCACATTGTTTTAACTGAAGACCAAACTCGTAACTCAAATACTCTTCTCCACGATCAGATCGTAGAAACTTTATTTTCTTGTTATGATGATTTTCCACTCTGAAATTATATGAACTTTTCAAATGTTTCAGACTTCTGTTTCATTAAGTAGATATACCCATATCTGCTCAAATCATCTGTGAAGGTAAGAAAATAATGATACCCGCTACGAGCCTCAATATTCATCGGACCACATACATCAGTATGTATGATTTCCAACAAATCTGTTGCTTGCTCCATTGTTCCGGAGAACGGCGTTTTAGTCATCTTGCCCAAGAGGCATGGTTCGCAAGCATCAAGTGATTCGTAATCAAGTGATTCCAAAATCCCATCAGCATGGAGTTTCTTCATGCGCTTTACACCAATATGACCTAAACGGCAGTGCCAAAAATAAGTTGCACTATAATTATTAACTTTGCATCTTTTGGCTTTAATATTATGAATATGTGTATCACTACGATCGAGATCCAACAAACCATTTTCATTGGGTGTATGACCATTGAAGGTTTTATTCATGTAAATAGAACAACAATTATTCTCTAACTTAAATGAATAACCGTATTGCAATAAACATGATCAAATCATATTGATGCTCAACGCAAACACCAAATAACACTTATTAGGTTCAACACTAATCCCGAAAGTGTAGGGAGCGTGCGATGATGATCATATCAATCTTGGAACCACTTCCAACACACATCATCACTTCACCCTTAACTAGTCTCTGTTCATTCCGCAACTCCTGTTTCGAGTTACTACTCTTAGTAACTGAACCAGTATCAAATACCGAGGGGTTGCTACGAACACTAGTAAAATACACATCAATAATCTGTATATCAAATATACCTTTGTTCACTTTGCCATCCTTCTTATCCGCCAAATACTTGGGGCAGTTCCGCTTCCAGTGACCAGTCCCTTTGCAGTAGAAGCACTTAGTCTCAGGCTTAGGACCAGACTTGGGCTTCTTCACTTGAGCAGCAACTTGCTTGCCGTTCTTCTTGAAGTTCCCCTTCTTCCCTTTGCCGTTTTTCTTGAAACTAGTGGTCTCGTCAACCATCAACACTTGATGTTTGTCTTGATTTCTACCTTTGTCAATTTCAGCATCACGAAGAGCTTGGGAATTGTTTCCGTTATCCCTTGCATATTATAGTTCATCATGAAGTTCTACTAACTTGGTAATGGTGACTAGAGAATTCTGCCAATCACTATCTTATCTGGAAGATTAACTCCCACTTGATTCAAGCGATTGTAGTACCCAGACAATCTGAGCACATGCTTACTGCTTGAGCTATTCTCCTCCATCTTTTAGCTATAGAACTTGTTGGAGACTTCATATCTCTCAACTCGGGTATTTGCTTGAAATATTAACTTCAACTCCTGAAACATCTCATATGGTCCATGACGTTCAAAACGTCTTTGAAGTCCCGATTCTAAGCCGTTAAGCATGGTGCACTAAACTATCAAGTAGTCATCATATTGAGCTAGCCAAACGTTCATAACGTCTGCATCTGCTCCTGCAATAGGTCTGTCACCTAGCGGTGCATCAAGGACATAATTCTTCTGTGCAGCAATGAGGATAATCCTCAGATCACGGATCCAATCCGCATATTTTCTACTAACATCTTTCAACATAATTTTTCTCTAGGAACATATCAAAAATAAACACAGGGAAGCAACAACGCGAGCTATTGATCTACAACATAATTTGAAAAATAATATCAGGACTAAGTTCATGACAAATTTAAGTTCAATTAATCATATTACTTAAGAACTCCCACTTAGATAGACATCCCTCTAATCCTCTAAGTGATCACGTGATCCATATCAACTAAACCATGTCCGATCATCACGTGAGATGGAGTAGTTTCAACGGTGAACATCACTATGTTGATCATATCTACTATATGATTCACGCTCGACCTTTCGGTCTTCGTGTTCCGAGGCCATATCTGTTATATGCTAGGCTCATCAAGCTTAACCTGAGTATTCCGCGTGTGCAACTGTTTTGCACTCGTTGTATTTGAACGTAGAGACTATCACACCCGATCATCACGTGGTGTCTCAGCACGAAGAACTTTCGCAACGGTGCATACTCAGGGAGAACACTTATACCTTGATAATTTAGTGAGGGATCATCTTATAATGCTACTGTCAATCAAAGCAAGATAAGATGCATAAAGGATAAATATCACATGCAATCAATATAAGTGATATGATATGGCCATCATTATCTTGTGCTTGTGATCTCCATCTCCGAAGCACCGTCATGATCACCATCGTCACCGGCGCGACACCTTGATCTCCATCGTAGCATCGTTGTCGTCTCGCCAATCTTATGCTTTCTACGACTATCGCTACCGCTTAGTGATAAAGTAAAGCATTACAGGGCGATTGCATTGCATACAATAAAGCGACAACCATATGGCTCCTGCCAGTTGCCGATAACTCGGTTACAAAACATGATCATCTCATACAATAAAATTTAGCATCATGTCTTGACCATATCACATCACAACATGCCCTGCAAAAACAAGTTAGACGTCCTCTACTTTGTTGTTGCAAGTTTTACGTGGCTGCTACGGGCTTAGCAAGAACCGTTCTCACCTACGCATCAAAACCACAACGATAGTTTGTCAAGTTGGTGCTGTTTTAACCTTCGCAAGGACCGGGCGTAGCCACACTCGGTTCAACTAAAGTTGGAGAAACTGACACCCGCCAGCCACCTCTGTGCAAAGCACGTCGGAAGAACCAGTCTCACGTAAGCGTACGCGTAATGTCGGTCCGGGCCGCTTCATCCAACAATACCGCCGAACCAAAGTATGACATGCTGGTAAGCAGTATGACTTATATCGCCCACAACTCACTTGTGTTCTACTCGTGCATATACCATCAACGCATAAAACCAGGCTCGGATGCCACTGTTGCGGAACGTAGTAATTTCAAAAAAAAATTCCTACGCACACGCAAGATCATGGTGATGCATAGCAACGAGAGGGGAGAGTGTTGTCCACGTACCCTCGTAGACCGAAAGCGGAAGCGTTAGCACAACACGGTTGATGTAGTCATACGTCTTCACGATCCGACCGATCAAGTACCGAACGCACGGCACCTCCGAGTTCAGCACACGTTCAGCCCGATGACGTCCCTCGGAATCCGATCTAGCCGAGTGTTGAGGGAGAGTTTCGTCAGCACGACGGCGTGGTGACGATGATGATGTTCTACCGACGCAGGGCTTCGCCTAAGCACCGCTACAGTATTATCGAGGTGGACTATGGTGGAGGGGGGCACCGCACACGGCTAAGATATCCAAAGGATCAATTGTTGTGTCTTTGGGGTGCCCCCTGCCCCCGTATATAAAGGAGCAAGGGGGGAGGCGGCCGGCCAAGGAGGAGGGCGCGCCAAGGGGAGTCCTACTCCCTGGGAGTAGGACTCCTCCTTTCCTTGTTGGAGTAGGAGAGAAGGAAAGAGGGGGAGAGGGAGAAGGAAAAGGGGGCTGCACCCCTTGTCCAATTCGGACCAGAGGGGGGGGGGTGCGCGCCTCCTTCCTTTTGGCCTCTCTCCTCTATTCCCGTATGGCCCAATAAGGCCCAATACTTCTCCCCGGCGAATTCCCGTAACTCTCCGGTACTCCGATAAATACCCGAATCACTCGGAACCTTTCCGAAGTCCGAATATAGTCGTCCAATATATCGATCTTTACGTCTCGGCCATTTCAAGAGTCCTCGTCATGTCCCCGATCTCATCCGGGACTCCGAACTACCTTCGGTACATCAAAACACAAAAACTCATAATATAACCGTCATCGAACTTTAAGCGTGCGGACCCTACGGGTTTGAGAACAATGTAGACATGCCCGAGACACGTCTCCGGTCAATAACCAATAGCGGAACCTGGATGCTCATATTGGCTCCCACATATTCTACGAAGATCTTTATCGGTCAGACCGCATAACAACATACGTTGTTCCCTTTGTCATCGGTATGTTACTTGCCCGAGATTCGATTGTCGGTATCTCAATACCTAGTTCAATCTCGTTACCGGCAAGTCTCTTTACTCGTTCCGTAATACATCATCCCACAACTAACTCATTAGTTGCAATGCTTGCAAGGCTTAAGTGATGTGCAATACCGAGAGGGCCCAGAGATACCTCTCCGACAATCGGAGTGACAAATCCTAATCTCGAAATACGCCAACCCAACAAGTACCTTCGGAGACACCTGTAGAGCACCTTTATAATCACCCAGTTACGTTGTGACGTTTGGTAGCACACAAAGTGTTCCTCTGGTAAACGGGAGTTGCATAATCTCATAGTCATAGGAACATGTATAAGTCATGAAGAAAGCAATAGCAACATACTAAACGATCAAGTGCTAAGCTAACGGAATGGGTCAAGTCAATCATATCATTCTCCTAATGATGTGATCCCGTTAATCAAATGACAACTCATGTCTATGGCTAGGAAACTCAACCATCTTTGATTAACGAGCTAGTCAAGTAGAGGCATACTAGTGACACTATGTTTGTCTATGTATTCACACATGTATCAAGTTTCCGGTTAATACAATTCTAGCATGAATAATAAAAATTTATCATGAAATAAGGAAATAAATAATAACTTTATTATTGCCTCTAGGGCATATTTCCTTCAGGATTGAGGGTATATTTGTGTTCAGGAACTCAGTTGACATGCTTAAATAGATAGTTGTACTTGTCTCGGGATGGGAATACATCATCCTCTAGAGGTTGTTACCGCTGTTTAAGCAAGCAGTAGATCACTAGGGTTACTCCTAAACAGATTAGGCATTCTTCTTGCAGTTTATTTTTGAGTTACCTCTTCAGTAATAGTGAGAATGATTCATGATTTCCAAAGTTCAGGAGACCTATATATAATGAGGTGCTTCCCCTTAGTGACGTTAGTCCCCTGATTGCAAGTCTAATAACACAATCAATGTAATATGAGGCATGAATATATATCACAAATATTGGATTATGGGCAATTATTAATATTTTCTCTACATTAAATACTTCAAATACTCAATACGAATTAATACCTTAATATTTATGTAATAAAATACAATCATACCATATCTTAGGCTATAAATTGCATGAATGGTAACCATTGATTTTTTTGCATGAATTATATACCATATCTTCTATACAAATTATATACATAGAGATAATCCGATTCTCAGGCCATAAATTACATGAATGGTTACTAAATCTGTGAGAGGCACAAAAGCTTATAAATATGTTAGTGCACGCACAATGAAAATTGACCATTCAAGTCTTCCAGAATGAAAGAAAAAAAGTCTTTTAGAGTAGCCCTTCTACTGTCATATCTTGTTCTAGTCGCCGCAGGAAAAGGTGCAAGAACTATACAACAATGGGAAAATACTAGCCAGATCCCCACATATCAACAATTTAAAAAAACCATTATGGTACGAGCAAGTATACATCTTACTTTATATAATTTATAATTGTTTTGATGGCTAACAAGCTGATGAAACATCAAACCAGATGGAAGATGGAGATATCTATGATTGCATCGATGTAAATCTACAACCGGCTTTTAACCACCCGTTGTTGAAAGACCACACAATTCAGGTAAATATAAAGTTATGATTTACAGCCATTCTTTGATTCAAATGATAATGACTCATGTTTGGGGACAAATGAGTAGTATGTCCTTTGAGACACATGAATATTAGTTTGGCAGAGAATTGTTTAACTGTGTTGAATTATAATACATCGTGTTGAATTATAATATTTCATAACATTGCTTCTTCTACTCCCTTTTTGTTTTAAATAAAAACTATGTGTTTGTTTCAAAGTTACCTGATATGCTACAAGAGGCGTCGAACTCTGAACCCTATTAATCAAATCAGATCTGGGTGTAATTTGCCCCGAAAGTCCCGAGTTCGCTCTCCGATTCGCCGAATCCAAAACTGTGTGCATCTTGACATGCTTGCACTTGATTTCTTCACCACGTGTCACTCAGCCCCTTCTGCCCACCGACGAGGAGTACGTGAGGTGTAGACAGATTTTTGTTGGCTGACGTGAGGCTGTAGTGTTGGAGACCTGCATAGATATGAGAAGCTCCCAGCAGATGGTTCCTGCGGAAAAGAAGCTCCATGTGGAGGAAGAGATGGCAGAGAGACAATATATAGTTGCGGTTGTGCTATGGCGTTGACCATGGCACTGTAATGGAAACAATTTGAGGGCTCCCTTGATTCGAAGGAGTTCCATAGGGTTTTTAGAGGGTTAGAATTCTTGGGAATTTTTCCTACATTGGTCGTTTGATTCATAGAATTGAATCCTATAGGAATTTTTCCTATGGAATCATGTGTACTACATTTCATTGGAAATCTAGCATCCACTCCACCCTCTTTTTTCACTTCCTTTGTTTTTCCCGTGGCATCAAACAGTCTGTGCTAACCCTATGGGATTCAAGTGAACATGCCACTGCAACCCTTTATTTTTCCTATTCCTGCATTTTGAGAATCCTACGAATCAAAGAGGGCCTGAATGAGTACCGAGAGTGCAGGGTTTCTTGTGGTCTAGGGTTGACCGTTGGCTAGTTGGGGTTACGTGGGACAACCCAGTAAAACCTCTCTTTCTCTATCAACATTTTCTTAAAATTTAGACACGGGATCTTCAATTGTTTTTAGGTATGCATATTCTTTACGACCGTGATGCGAATCAGAAACTGTGAATCCGTGAACCCAATCTCTGATTCGCGAATCAGAGATGTAAACCCGAACAAACCCAATCCGTACGAGGTAACTATTGTTGTTCATAACATATTCTAAAAAATAAATAGAAGTGAAAGTGAAATACATAAATCTTATGATATATGTGCTTCGCCAGTAATTAATTAAATGGTAGAATTTCTGTACATGTGAGTGTGCTTTGGCAACATATACATGACTATAAGCTAACCAAGTTTTCTTGTCAAACAGATGGAACCAACTTCTTTTCCGATTGGACTAAACATAAAGTCTTCGTTCCCACATGTCGTTTCACAAGCGCATTTTTCTATCGTCGAATGCCCAAGAGGAATGGTTCCAATACTACGTAATGGTAGAAGGGATCAAATATCAGCACACTTTATAGATCAAGCGATTAACAAGGATGCACAACTCGAGGTGAGTTCTCTAGAGTTATTTTCAGAAGAAAAAACATAGGTTGATTTTGCAACTAGCCAGAGTTATTGCACGGCTAGCGTAAGTATGACATAATTGAGCAAAAACCAATGCAACTTAAGTTGATTTAATTCCAAAATATTATTCTTGTGCAAAGTCATGTTTGAATGCTAATATTTGGTCTTCCGATAAAGATTCTAAGGTGAAGTATATAAGGCCAATAAGTTATAGATGTAGGGCCTTCAATTTTTAAAATTTGAGAAGTTAGTATTTAATGCTATATCTCAAGGATGGGAGTGGGCCAACCCACTGCGGCCTCGACCGCCCCCCGCTAGCTCATCTGGTCTGTATAGGGACATGGAGCCAGCCCAATGGTCCAACAACGAATGGCCTCATGTTGCATTCGATAACACGGTCCAACACATTTAAGTAACATATTTGTATGAGAACAAGGATTAGTTACACAACAACATACCATCATTTAGCAACTAAATTTTATATCAAGTTAGGATATTTAGACAGTATTCGTTTAATGAAAAAGGCACACATATACAACTCCATTTCAATTTTTACGATGAACCTGTTAAAATTACAAGTTAGCATATTTGCAACTCAATAATATAAGCAATTTTGGGTCAATAGTTTGAATTTTCTACAAGCACGAAGCTAACAACCTAAAAGATATGTGATATTGTAATGTCATATTACATCCCAAGGCAGCAAAATCTGGGTCAACCTTCTTGCCCTAATGGGCCAGTGGTGACCAGCTCCTCCTGCCCCAATTTAATTACGAGCCAACCGAGAAAACCCGTTGAGTTCCAAATTTTGTGCCAGGACGATATCCCCTGTCGGTCCATGCCCATTCTCATTATGCCTTCACCTAGTTCTTTCAACTAAACAATACATTGAGTCTTGATGTTCTTTCAGTACTCTATGAAGGAATTTCATTTGTTTTACCATGTTTCTCCAAGACTTTGTTGAAGTGTTTGATCTATATTGATCTCTCTAACTCTCAATTGACATTATTAAGTTATATTCATTGATTTCATAATTCATTTGATTTTGCTATTGTAGTAACCTATATGTAGTTAATATCTGGTCCTCACATATACCGACATTAAATATTTTGTCTTTAGGAGGCAGGGATGAAATATTTTGATGATTTATATGGGGTACAAGCTACAATAAATGTTTATGAGCCAAAGGTGAAGAAGGATAGCGGGGATCTTAGTCAAACAGGGATCCAAATTGATAACGGACCAAAGGGTCATATGGACAGTATAAATGCTTGTTATTCAGTATCTCCAAGCTTCTATGGCGATACTTTTGCGAGGTTTCATGTTGGTTGGGTAAGGAGCAATATTTCTTTGGTTACATATAATGTTATCAACTACACAATTTTTATAACATGAAGATACGACCATAATTTGATGCAATATTTGTTTACCTTTGGATAAACTTGGGTAATAGCGTGATGGTGTACAAAACAAGTCATGCATTGATCATGATTGCCCTGGTTTCGTTCAAGTTAGCCACAATGTTGGCCTTGGAGGAAGAGTAAAACCCGTTTCAGTTTACAATGGTCCACAATATGTGATACACATTCTTATTTTCAAGGTATTCACTTAGTCATTGAATTTTACAATTTCATATATGTGTTATACGGTGCATATGAAAATATTCACTTATCTTATTTGTTGCGCAACGACACTTTTGGCAGTTCATTATGATATCTGTTGAATAACTTAAGATAGTCAAAATCCTTATCTAGACAAATCTAAGACAACCTTTTTGGGACAGAGGTAATATATATTATCTTTTGACACACATTTGAAAAATTATCAAGAATAGGGGCCTAAATTTAAAAGGTACCTACCAATAAAACAATAGAGATTTGATACGAACTTTCAACCGTGGAAAATATTTCTACTTCTAGGAATCACAAATGTATCCTCTTGATTTACATCAGTCCCTTGTTATGGGAAAAGGTTATGAGACAAAATGCTTACTATGAACTTCACAAGAATAGAAATAAATGCATGGATGCTAGAAAATTTAGTAGAGTAGCACCGAGAATTTTACGTCCTCGATATGTCCAACATACTTTCATTCACATTTTATTTATCTTAGGACCCAAAGACACATAATTGCTGGTTGGCATATGGTAAAGACAAAACACCAGTTGGATATTGGCCAAGTTCATTATTCACTAGCCTTAAGGATAAAGGGAACTTTTCATACACGGGTGGGCACGCTTCAGGACCGACAGCTTCATCAGACTCTCCACAAATTGGCAGTGGGCATTTTGCCTCCGAAGGCTATGGAAAAGCGGCTTTTATAAAAGACATCCAAATTATTGATAACAACAACAAGCTTGTAACACCAAATGAAGAGAAAGCGATTAGTGGCAGTAGTGATTTAAGGAAATATACCATCGGCAATTATGGAGTTGACGACCATGGTGTGCATATGTACTATGGTGGGCCGGGTAATTTTGTCTAAGAATGTACCCTACAAACTACAATAAAGTTGTCATTATATTCTTGAGTTGGACATTTTGTTTTCCAAATAAAAGTAGAGCATTTTCTACCTTATGCATTTCAAAACAGGCAATGCCTGGTGACCAGAGTCAATTACGTGGTAGCCTATGTGAGTGCCGCACCAAGGATGCAGCTGGGCATAGACGATTCGGGAAAAAAAAAAAGCTAAAAGCAGAAGAAACATAAATGGGGGTGTGGGAAAGAGCCGGAGAGCAAAGTGGGTACATTTTAGCCGATTTTTTGTGCCCATCTTAGGATAGCATGCTTGTCAGCGGATCGGCGTGCACAGTGGCTCCAAAGCCTCAAATTATGAGCTACATTAGTGAGCAGCTGCCTAGCAGAACACAAGTTGTTGTCGAGCAAGCATGCCGGAGAGATACCGCAAAAGCTGCAAAGATAATATGCCATACAGGGCCAAATTTGTTGGATAATTATTTTATTCCTACTAGGATTTATCATTGACATGTTACTGTTTTGTTTCTGCGAATTTTTGAATTTGAGAATCAGGACCATACTTCAAATACGAAATCTATCTCTGCGTTTGTGTTGGTGGGGCTGCATCATTTTCATGCACGCTTGCCCCCATTGAACCCCCTCACCCTCCACATCTTCACGTGGAGTTGCACTTACCTATCTATGCCTGCCATGGAGTCTTTTTGTTTTTTAGCACCACGGTGCTACGGCTCTATTTCTGGATGCAGTTGAACTTGAAGTCAATGGCCAGCGGACACCTGCCAGCATATATGCTTTGCACGAGGATTATCATGTGCAGATCCCTTTTCTCTATTCTGCGCGAGAGAAACAGAGAGGCGTGTGTGCGCTTAATTATCCTCTCTCTCTCTTGCCCGCCTGCCATGCGATCCATTAGTTTCGTAGAATGGGGAGCTTCCACTTTAATTTGTACCATACCCTTGTTTGAAAACAAATTAAGCTGTATGAGTATTTCATCGTCTACCTGCCTTAGACTGTTAATCGAAACAAATAGTGGTGTCAATTTTTCTGCAATGAGCAGCAGTCTCATGAGCTGCAGAAATTGTGAACCCCCCCTCTTTGCTTTAATGTACGACAGCTGGGGAATGGAATTTTACGCAACACCTGACCTATGTATCTAGATTTCCACTTTGTACCGGAATAATTAGATTTGAGTTGACTCCACATGTGTCAAAAATTGCTCTCTGGCCCAGGCGCAAGCATATGATGTTCAATTCTGGTAATATTAAAGGCCAAATGCTAAAAAGTGCAGACGTTTTCCGGCACATCCATCATGGACCGTCGGGTCTCCTCACGCGCGAGATCATGACGCAGAGGTGTTTTCCGGTTGGAAGCGAACTGTCGACGCGATGGAGGGAATTAAAACTGCAAAGCGGTGGAGGGCCCACCACGACCCCCACGTCTCTCTCTCGTTTCCACTGTACGAAATCCACAAGAGAGGAGAGAGGCATGCCGTCGTGCAAATCGTCAGCCACCCAAATCCACTGCTTGATAAAAATCAACCGTCATGAACGGCTGCCGGAGTTCAGGCGACGCAGTGGGGGTCGTGTGTCTTCGAGGCGAGAGGTGTAGATTGGGCACCCGCGCGTGGCTTCATAGCCCCCTTAATTTTCTCCCTCCCTCTCTCCTACATGACAGGGGGGGGGGGGCTGACGGTGCGCGGCAATGCTTCTTGTTCAGGCAAGTGGGGAGGGGATTCTCCGACCACTCAATCTACGAGGTAAGCGGTGGCGATGTCTACTATGTGATTTTTCGTGAGGTGGATTTGTTGCCCTTTTGTGCTTGCGGTTCCATTTCCACGGCGAACAGCGTCGTTGCGAGGGTAGGCATGTTCCATTAAGCGCAATGAGTGAGGGATCGAGGAACGGGGTGTGGATCTGCAATGTTGAAATTAGGAGTGGCGATGATCTTCCTCGAAGCATTTTGCAACATGTGGTTATGTACATGTGGTTTGGGTTTGAAGTTGCCAAGATTTTTTTATAGGAATTGCTTGACCCAAGACATAAGGGTTGCTAGAATTCGCAGCACTAGGGGTTTGATTTGGAAGTTGCCAGTAGATAGGCTGGACATTTGTCCACTCTTGTTTCGTGACATTTTTGTTCAAGGAACGGGGTGTAGATCCGCAATATTGAAATTAGGAGTGGCGATGATCTTCCTTGGAGCATCTTAAAACAGGCGGTTTTGTACAAGGGGTTTGGGTTTGAAGTTGCCAAGGTTTTTTTATAGGAATTGCCTAACCCACGACACAAGGATTGCTAGAGTTCGCGGTACTAGGGTTTTGATTTGGAAGTTGCCGGTAGATAGGCTGGGGTTGCGTGACCCATGACATAAGGGTTGCCTGAATCCGTGGTACTAGGATATTTATTTGGAAGTGGCCAGTAGATAGGCTGGAGCTTGCCTGATTCGCTAAACCAATGTAGCCAGTTATGTGCTACTGGGGGGATTTAGAGTTTGTTTTTGTAAGTTGCTACGGGATATCACACATAAGGGGTGCTAGAGTCCGGAGAATATAAGTATTGTTTATATCTCTATTTTTCTATTAGCAAGTTCAAGCAAGCTTTTGCCAGCACACAACTTTCATGGCAGACGGAAGCAATTATTGGCTCACACCAACACATGAATACAAACGAAGCTTGTTTAGGTGCCTGATTGTTGCATGACATCGCTTTTTTTTAGCTGCCTACCACAAATGTTTTTATTGTGTCTTTATGTGTCTGATTGATGAGGGTTATCTCACTGGCCTGAAATTGGCCGATGGCTAGAATAAGCCCTCGACAATCATGACCGACCCCAATTTGCTGGCCGGTCAGTGATGAGGGGTCAGTAGTTTTTAGATCTGTAGTAATGTCTCGTACATGAAAGAATAATACCCCCTTAATCTTAGTTGTCGACATATCAATGGTTCTATCATTTTGTACTGATGCTACATTGTAAAATCTTTACAAACAGGTCATGATCCTCGAGGCATCTTCAAATGCCCGGATTGTCCGTGGATGCCCAAACCTAGTCATGTCTATCAAAATTGAGGCAACTATATCGCTTATAGTGAGACCTATTGTACGTTGCCTGATATTTTTTTTCACTTCGCGTTTTAACAAGGCCAGCCCAGTTCTTCTCCTCACTTCACTTCGTGTATTAACTCGCACTAGGCTCGGTCGCTCGGTGGGTTGGTTGCAGATGGTTTAGTCCGGTATATTTTTTGCTTTTCATTTTAATTGGTTTCTTTGGCTTTTCTGTTTTCTTCGCTTTTTCACCTATTTTTTGTTTATTCTTAGTTTTCGCCAATTTTTTTTCTTCGTTTTCCTTTGTTTCTTTCTCGATTTTCATTGACTTTTTTTTGCATTTCTTTCTACGATTTTCTTCATTTTCTATCTTTGTTTCTTGGTTTCATTGCTTTTCTTCGTTTTCATTTGATCTTCTTTATTGGTTTTCTCTATTTTCATTCTTGTGCATTGATTTCTTTGGTTTTCATTTTCTTTGTTTCGTTTTCTCAATTCTTTTATTTGGTTTTTATTTGGTTTCTCCAACAATTTCCATCCGTTTCTTTTGTTCAACACATGTCCACTTTTAAAATTACACATTCAACATTTTTTGCATACATCATAAACATATTTTATATAATGTTTACCATTTTCAAATACATTAAAATATTTTTTTATGTCTACCTTTTTCCATACAGATTGTACTTTTTTGGAATATAGATCTTATACATTTTTATAATACATGATCAATATTTTTCAAATATAATATTCATATTTTTTTGAATATATGTTCAATATTTCTCAGTACACCATCAACATTTTTTAATTGCAGTAAACCTTTTTTCACACAAAATGTACATTTTTTATACATCATGATCATTTTTATATACAATAATCTTTCAAATAAATATTCAATGTTTTTAAAATTTATTTTTTGATGCCTAATTTTTGAATGCATGTTGCATATTTTTTTGTAAACCAGGAACATTTTTTATACACACTTAATGTTTTTAAAATAAATACGCAACATTTTTTAATAGACATTTTTTGTATATATTTTCTGTATACATGACAAATAATTTTGTTTATACACATTTCGAAGTTTTTTAAATACTTGATCAGGAAATTACGAATAATTGTGTAACATTTTTCAAATGCTTGATTAATAATATTAGATACATGAAAACCTTTTTTATATACATTATATATGTTTTGTGTACATTTTCTGTATACATGATAAATATTTTCTTTATAGACATTTAACATTTTTCATATGCTTGGTTAATATTTTTTATATATTTTTTGTGTACAGTGTTTTTATACTATAAATATTTAGACTTTTGGACGTAGAATAAAATAGAAAAAAGAATTAAAAAAAACGAGGTTGTTGCTTGTGACCTCCCCAAGCGCCCGGGCCTGCCCATCTCGTGCTCCCTTTCAGGCGAGGCTGGCCTACGTCTCTTCACGCGTGATGCGCAGAATAATGTCCACCCAGCACGTAGTGGGCTGACCTATTGAATAGTTTAGGCTCAGACAGGGGCGAAGCCAGGAATTGGAAATGGGGGGGGGGGGGGGGGGGGGGGGTGTCAGTTGGAAACCCGAAAATTTGGCAGCCCGTGAGACTTTGTAAATAGACCTTCGACCAATTATCTATGGAATCGATATACTTAATATAGCCTAAAAGATATACTCCCTCCGTTCCATAATTAGTGTCTCAACTTTATATTAGCTTTAGGTACAAAGTTCTATTAAGATTAAAACACTTATTTTGAGACCGAGGGAGTACTACTTATACAACTATGAAATTTAATTAGAAACCAAAAGGATATCAATTAGCAGAAATTAGGATTTTCAAAGGAATATCTAATTAGTAAATTCTAGGTTGTAATCCATAGGAAAAGTACTAGCATTAGAGATAGTGTATGTCTGTGTACCTTTGAAATTGAGCCTAGACGGTGCACAAACACTCAACGTGTCATAATATGTTTAGAGCATCTCTAGCAGACCCCTTATAAGCACCCGACTTGTATAATTTCGGCGACTATACGAGTTTGTTCTATTTTTTGGGCCAGGCCAGACCTCGTATAGTCGCCCCAGCCCGTAAAGCATTTACAGTAGCCCGAAACCCCCCTTCCCCCGCACAATATATCTACGGGGCCGCGGCCGCTATGCGGGCAAAACCTTATTCCCCCGCCATCGCAATCCACCCTATCCACTCGCATTTATCGCCACCGGCCATCCCATCCGCCCCTCCGGCGATAGATCCGCCATCGCTCTGCCTCATGTCGCGCGGGATGTAGAGCCTGGCCACTCCGCCGGCGGTCACGACGGGAGGAACGCAAGCAGTGCATCGCCGCCGACGCGGCGTGGAAGCGCTTCGCCTGGCGGTAAACCAACCACGGCCTTGAGCCGCCGACATCCCACCTCCGCCGCGAGACGAAGGAGTAGGACCGGTGGCAGGCTTGGCTCTCCGGCGCGGGCAGTTTCGCCGGCGCGAGCAGCTCGCGCACGCCGCTGCCAGCCGGTCAAGAGGGAGGCGGAGGACCTGCCGCCGCTCTGCATGGTCAAGAGGGAGGCGGACGAGCTCCACGCGGTGAAGAGGGAGCCCGAGGTAGAGGAGCT
Organism: Aegilops tauschii subsp. strangulata; assembly: GCF_002575655.3. Lineage (NCBI taxonomy): Eukaryota > Viridiplantae > Streptophyta > Magnoliopsida > Poales > Poaceae > Aegilops > Aegilops tauschii. The sequence goes on from NC_053037.3 coordinate 599,244,811, forward strand.
GCACGCCGACGTCGTCGGGGTGGAGGACTATCTCCCCCTCTCTGAGGCGGACGCCATTGAGGCGATTCTCGAGCGCAGTCTGCGGGAGGACGACGAAGTGGCGCAGCGCCGCCGCCGAGACGAGGAGATCAACTAGGTCATGTATGAGCAGGGCCTCGCCAAGGCGTGGGAGTTCGACGAGAGGATGGAGGCGTAGCACCGCGAAGCCAACACGCAAGACTCCATGTACATCGACCTCACCTCAGACGACGACGACGACGACGAGTGATCACCGCCACGCCGCTGCGTTGCCGCCGCACCCGGAAGGTTCCGGTGAGCCCCGTTTTGGGCAGTAGGTTAGGGTTAGGTCGACGTAGCGACGAAACTACACTACGTAAATCGATGACCTCGTATATGTATCGATAATGAACTTCTATCTACTACTGTTTCTTATTCATCTTTCGCGCCAAACCCTTTTTTTAAGTTTACAGTTTCAATTACGGTTTCCATTCTGCCACAGCCAAATTCATCCCTTATAAGAGGAAAAACACGAACTGAAAGGACTCGCCTTATAAGGGGTTTGCTAGAGATTCTCTTAGTCCCTTTGCACCTGGCGGCTTGCAAACGGGGGCAGCGGCCGGCGGCTGGACACGGGACATCCAAAATTTTCACAACCTAAAAAAAGGTTCATGATTTTGAAAAATCTTGATGATTTTCATTCAAAAATCAAGAATTGAAAAAATGTTTGTGATGTAAAAGAAAATAAAGAAAAAACTGGAAGCAAAAACAAAGGAAAAAAATAAAAAAAAAAGGTTCATGGAAGGTTCTAGAATCTTCTGAAAACTGGTGCGAAAGAAACTTGGAAAGAGTCGGCACATACAGTGCACCAGGCTCACATCATATAGGACTTGCATTTTAACATGGTCCCTCTTATCTCTTTATTTTCACACGAGTGATAAAGGTATATAATAGATCTGAACCATTGATTTTATCAAGTAGTGAATTTGAATAACTCTTAACTTCTTACCTCCTATGTGAAAAAGGAAGGTAAGACGGATCATGGTAAAATTGCTCATGCATTAGACCATGGAAATGATAGCTCCGAGGAAATGGCAAATGAGGCTAAGTTTCAAAGGAGAATGGATGGTAGATGTATGTATTTTTTTTGCATGGTAATATGTGTATCATATTATGTATCATAAAGATTATAGTACAAGTAGACATTGACCTGATAAAATTGAAAAGAAAATAAAACGTTATCCTTTGCACAAAGGAACACCAGCCAAGAAGAAAAAAATATAATTAAGAATGAAGAAACCCCTGGGGTGGACACCAATGCCCATCACTTGTGCCTCTGGCACCACCACAACAGTCACAAAAGAAAATCAAGTCCATAGAAACCCCAGAGCTTAATACCAACGCACGTCGCTTGCCTCCTACACCACCACAACAACCACCAAAGGAAAATATAACGAATCACCTCCTCACCCGACTCGAAGCGGCTCCATCTAATGTGCAGCTTTGCGGACCTTCAAGTTGGCTCATGAAAGGCGAAGCCATTACCGTTGAATGAATCAGACTCCCGCAAGACCTCGGACACGCCATCAAAATCTAGATCTTGCACTCGCCACGACTAAGACATCAGAGAAGGGAACCATACCTGCCATCAGCGAACCTTAAACCCAACACACATCCACCATCCTTCAGATGTGGCCGATGCAGACCACAATCTGCAACTGCTCTTGGACTACCTCCCAAGCTCCGCGCCAACGCTGAAGAAAATGCCATCGTAATGGTGAAGCACGAGGACACAATTCCACCACGATGATGTCGTCGTCGCCACGCCATCTTTGTTTGAACAGATTGATTTTCAAATCCATCCGCAACCATAGAGCCGATCGTCTCGGTGGGCAAGGATCTGAAGATTCTTTATTCAGGGCCACCATCATCATTGCCGAGACGATGAACAACCCTAAAACCTAAGATGCTAGGGCCTAAAACATAAAGCTACACGATTCATATGCATGGATCCGACGACCCCCCTCACCATCGACGACCGGGGTCGTCAGCAGAGGGGAACCATCGAAGGATGGCGACGGAAGTAAACTCTCCTAATGGCTGGTGAGATCACCTTTTCTTTCTTCGTGGGAAGAAAGAGAAGTGGACACACTTTCCTTCGAATCAGAGAGTTACTTACTTTCTTATGTCCTCCGAGTGTTGCAACAAGATAAGAAAAGCGATGCCATGTATGTACAGCAACGAAGGCCCGTCGGTCTACAAGCTTAAAGACGACCGAATAAAATGAAGAGGCGTACACAAATATCCCACCACTCAACACAAATTAGGCAAATACACGCTCGTCGTGGTCTCCCACCTATATCAGATGGATTTGTCAAATTTAATCTCAAGAAACTAAACAATAGCAACTGATTAGCACACGCACTATAAATAAATATAAATCAGGAGAAACTAGATTGGATTGTTCAACTGACTCAACAACATATTTTTGACGAGATAGAGGATTTGAACATTCTCTTGTTACACCAACATGGTTGGTTTTCCAATTCAAAAGAAAGGGTTGGTTTTAAGTAACCAAGACCTTAATCACAAAGTCATATATATCATGTACGAATAAGAGGAGTTTTTTTTTGAAACGAGGCAAAAGATTGGCCATTTTCATTGGTTAAGAAGCGAGTTAGAATTCCTAGTTAATTGGTGAAAACCCGGGCTAAAACCGATACAACCCAACCCACATGACACGGGCACCACTGGCTAACTAGGGCACCGACAATCCGACATGGACCATAGAGCAGCAAATAAGAAAGATATCTGCCAAGGAGTCATGAGTGTCATCGTCATCACCGTTGCCTCTGAACGAGCTGACTCCAACTTCACTGTAGAGTTAGTCATCGAAGCCAACCCGCAAATAGCTACACAGAAGCCATGACGGCACATGCCAACAAATGACCACTCACACGAGCAACTGACAGCTCCGACTTTGACAACGAGCTTCGCAAAGGAAATATATAGGACTTTGGTTGGCTGTGCCCTCTGCAAACGACCACGACTACATGTCATCCTCACCACCTGGACTCGCTTCACCGCAGCTCCGACCTTGAAGCAACCAAGCAACTCATGAAAGAGCACCTTGGAAACGTTGGGAAGAACTGACTACCGAAGGCAACCACTGTAGTTCTACTAAGTGATGTTAGAGGAAAATTGTTCGTGTACAGCTTAAGTTGTACAGGTGGTGGTCGTAGCTAACAGAGGCAAGCTGATGTTCTTGAGCTTGTCCGTGAACTGATGGAACTAGTAGTTAGAGTCAGTTCTTGAAAGCTACCCAATTTGTAGCCATGCATAATTATAAGTAACCACATCATGTTTACTCGTTGTTCTCATCACACCATGTTTCGTAATGCAGGTGTGTGGCGGTTGCAAACTTGCTGTGTAGGCATTTGTGGCGCGAGCAATGCTACACATACGAAGAGTTATGTTCAGTTTTACGTAATTAGCCACTTGGCGATCTATGATTGGAAGTAGGGGAAGGGGGGCCCACCCCCACTGAAAATTAGAGGGGGGGGGGGGGGGGGGGGGGGTTGGTGGTGAAGGAAAGTAACGTAAAACTGCACGTAACTGTTCTTAGGTCTAGAATTATTCTTTGTGGCGCCCTTGAGCCTGATGACACGGTAGTAGGTTGCGAGGGGAGGCACCATTTGTCTATCAGCTCCCGATAATCCTACATCTATGGGCTGCCTACGAAGGCCTGCGTAAATCCCCATAACTAATCTTCCCGGCCCCCTGATTTTTACCGGGGGTGGGCCCCATCCCTCCTAGCGATCCAATAATGATCCTCCATGATGTTGTTTACTTAAATCACGTCACAAACTTTACATAGGTCCAACATTACTCATCAGCTCCATTGAAGGAAACCATATCCTTTCTGGATATAGCTGGCAGTTCTACGAGAGAATCTCCATCATGTGTGTAACAAGCTATAACGCGGGTGATAATGCTTTAGTACGATAACACGGATAGAAGGAGAAGTTCCTCATCCCTACTTTGCTGCATCATTCATCCCTCTCCTCTCCTCTCTCTTTGCAACAAGCCGGCCGAGATCTTCTCTCTGACTCCAAGGCACAACAACGCAGGGTCTCCAAGCTTCTCTCCACTGCAAGTCCAAGCGCAAGCATGGGGCCCAACGGGAATCCACACTTCCACATGTACATAAATTCCTTTCGACAGAGTCACAGAGATCATCTGGGCAGAGTTTCTTATTCGGCGAGTGTGCATCAATTTCATTCGGCGACTAGTTCCACAGAGATCACATTGTACAGAAATTTCATAGTTAGGTTAGGTCCTGCAAAATTAAAATCATAGGTAGGATTCTCGGCATATCATCATGAATTCATGATATATGATTCCAATGTAATGTATAGAACCGTCCAAAATCATACGAGGTACATCCTCGTAAGCCCACCACTCATACCCGGCCATCGGTGGGAGAACCAAAATCCCACCACTAGTTTCTGACATGTACTCTACATCATAGGTTGGGACTTGGGAGAACCAAAATCCCACCACTAGTTTCTGTCAATGTACATTCGACAAATCCAAAATACGGAGACTATTTTTCTTCATCAGCGAACCAAAATACGGAGGCCCCCGCTCTTGCCCGTCTAGCTGTCCGCATTAGTGACTAAATTACACCTCATCAAGTTTTTTTAGGGAATTTGGAGTTTGCTAACCATATGTGTCATGCGCTACCCCTCGCCAAGTTACTAGCTTGGATTCAGAGGCTTTGGCTGTTATGTTTCTGCCTTCAAGAGCAAAAGATATAGATTGATATGTGTAATGTTCAGATGACAATGACTAGATGTGTTTATGGTGATCACATTTATGTTGCCGTTGTATTACATTTTGCAGGTTTTACAAAAAGTTATAAATTATGCAAGATTTTACTTGTCAACTTCGAGGAACAACCTACAACTACTATCTGTTCTACTGTAAATTTATTACATGTTCTCTCACAGTAGCTATACTATGCTTCTCCCACTAAGTCACGAGAATGATTTATTCGACCATGTTTTGTGTAACAATTTATACTCATTTAAATTCATAACTCTTTAATCTTTTCTGAAATCACCCTGTTTTAGTGAACTGAACCAGACCAGGACAACTTGTTTGTCTGAATAAGAGACAAAGGCAAAAATGAAAAAGAAAATGCTATGATCACTGAACCACATACGCTCTTATAACTAACCACATCAGTTTTCACATTTTTGTTCACATCACATTAAATGCAAACATAACAATATACGCTATCTTTCTTTCCGTCGTTTCCGTAAAATAGGCGTAGCGGTTGCAATGTGCAGTCATTTCTGTATCAGCTCCAGAGAAGGAAACTAATCCTTTGTGCATATGTATGGCCGGTAGTTGTACAGGGCGAAAAAATCTCGATCATGCATGTGTGTACAAGCTAACACGGGTGATGATGCTTCTGGTAGTGCGATAACGCGGATATAAGAAGAAGGTCAACCCCCTCTCCTCTCTTTGATCTTCCCTCCGACTCCAAGGCGCAGCGACGCTGGGTCTCCAAGCTTCTCTCCACTCCAACTCCAAGCGCGAGCATGGGGCCGAACGGGAATCCACAGGTACAGAAATTCCTTTCGACACAGATCATTTTGGTAGAGTTTTATATTCGGCAAGTGTGTATCAATTTCAATCGGCGGTTGGTTCGACAAAGGTCATATGGTATACAAATTTCATAGGTAGGTCCCGCAAAAATGAAATCATAGGTAGGATTCTCGGCATAACATCATCATGATATCAACGTGATGTATACAACCGTCCAAGCGGAGTATGGCTGGAGGGCCCAAATAGAAAATATAAATGTTTGGAGGAGAGAGGGGCGGGGGGGGGGGGGGGGGGGGGGCAGATGACTACACTTATCTTTAATCTTAGCACCTAATAAGAATTTCTTCAGGGATTTTTCTAATATTGAGGAGGGGTGGGGGGATGGCCCCCCTTAACACACATAGCTCCGCCAGTGCTCGTAAGCCCGCCACTCTGACCCGTAGGTGAGAGAAACAAAATCGCACCACTAGTTTCTGTCATGCATGTACATTTGAGAAATCCAAAATACGATGACTATAGTTGTCCGCATTAGTGGCTAAATTACCCCTCACCACGAAAAATTCAGGGAATTTGGTGTTTGCTAACCAAGTGTGCCATGTGCTACCCCTCGCCAAAGTTACTAGCTTGGATTCAGAGGCTTTGGTTGTTATGTTTCTGGCTTCAAGAGCAAAAGATATAGATTTAGGACCCTGATAAATGACACACGTGTGAAACGAACACATGGTACCTCCGAATGTTTTTTATGGCAAGTTTAATGACGCGAGGATGACAACTGAACATGACAACTTCTTTTCGGATGACAAGTTTCAGTTTTTTTCTTTTGGGTTTGTTTTTTCTTTTTGGATGGCAACTTTACTTGGGCGGAGTGCTTCGTGTCCCACATGTGACACTTATCATTTGGGTAGATTTATATGTGTAATGTTCAGATGACAATGACTAGACGTGGTGATGACATTTATGTTGCTGATGCATTAAATTTTGCAACTTTCACAAAAGTTATAAATTGTGCAAGATTTTACTTGTCAACTTCGAAGATGAACCAAAGGCCATAACTACTATCGGTTCTGTTGTAAATTTATTACATATTCTCTGATAGTAGCTCTAGCACTATGCTTCTCGTATGTCATGAGAAGTATTTATTCGTTCCCCTCAAAAAAAAAGGATTGATTCGACCATGTTTTGTGTAAGAACTTACGTTCACTTAAATTCAACTGCTTTACCTTTCTGAAACCACCATGTTTTAGTAAAATTCTGAACTTATTTGTTTGCTTCTGAAAGTACCCTCTTTTTTATTTAAAAGTTAATCTATTTCGATGGTTCCTCAGACCATGATGCCAGGGCAGGAGTAACCGCACTCTGACACGGGCGTTGCTGCCTGGCTACCGTCAGACTATGTCCATACGGGCTACGCGTGGCGGTTATCATGTTTGCGGTGGTGATCGTCATGCCAACGTTTTGTTGTCGCTTGAGGAAGTGGAGGGCGGCGGCTAGGAAGCGACATTTGGTCCATACAATAAATTCATACCTAACACACACACGCACGCGCACGCGCACGCGCACACAGCTATATATAAACCTAATAATAAAGGGCTATTGCTTCTTGCGGTACGTCAGGTAAATTGCCCCAAAAGTTGTAAAATATTACTCACCAATGCCACCTTAAGTGATAAAAACCGTTCCACACGGAATCCCCTGCCTGGGCAGGACCTCCTATACTGCGCTCAACGCGCAGGGAGAAGACGCAGCGTGCCCGTTTGGGCCGCCTTTATTTTTATTCGTTTTTCTTTTTTTCTACTTTAAATAATTTGGGACTTCAAAAAAATTCCGAAAATAAAAAATTAGAATTTCGATTTTTTTAATAAATCATAATATGTTTGTGGATTCCAAACAAGTTCGTGATTTTATAAAAATATTCTCTCATTCAAAAATGTTCGAAATTTTCAAAATAAATGTTCAGGAACTAAAAAATGTTTATAATTTTTTAAAATATTTGTGTATTAAAAATTATTAATGAAGTTGAACAAGTTTTTGATATTTCAAAAACTGTTCATGAATGGAGAAATATCCTAAAAATTCAAGAAATGTTCGTGCGTTAAAAATAGTTTATCCATTCATAAAATACTTGCTGATTACAAAAATCATCATGCATTTCAAAAAATGTTAGTCAAATAATCAAAATGTTCGTGAATTTCAAATCATGTTCCACCAATTTCCAAAACATTGTTCGTCCATTCTACAAATGTTCGCCTAGTCAAGAAAATTGTTACAAGAAATGATCATAGTTTAAAAAAAAATGTTTGTAAATAGTCTAAAATAGTACTGAATTAAAGTTTTTTCTTGATTTTTGAAAATGTTCGAAGTTGGTAAAAGTGTTCACGAATTAGAAAAAATGTTCATGATTTCACGAAATTGCGAGTGATTGTGCATCTCGGGATGCCGCGCAATGTGATTGTGGCCATTGGAGATTAAGATATTGTTTCTCTCCCGCTGCAACGCACGGGCCCTTTTGGTTGTATAATATAAAAAAGAGTGGTGTTTGTTCAAATTTTGCATAGGCAGTTTTTTTAATTATAAATGGGCTATTGCTTCTTGCGGTACGTCACGAAAATTGCCCCCAAAGTTGCATAATATTACTCACCAATGCCACCTTAAGTGATAACAAACGTTTGACACACGGAATCCCCCGCCTGGGCCGGCCCATGCAGAAGGACCTCCTATACTGCGCTCAGCGCTGGGAGAAGACGCTGCGCGCCAGTTTGGGCCACCCATGTCCGGGCGGCCTGTTTTTGTAATTTCATTTTTTTTATTTTGAGTTTTCCTTTTTTTCTTTAAATAATTTGGGACATAAAAAAAACCCTGAAATTCAAGAAAGAGAGTTTTTAATAAATTATAAAATGTTTGTGGATTTATAACATGTTTGTAATTTTATAAAAAGTATTTTCTTATTCAAAATAGTTTGAAATTTTAAAAATAATTTTTCAGTAACTAAAAAATTCTTATAATTTGTAAAAATGTTCGTGTTTAAAAAAAATAATGAAGTTGAACAAATTTTGCCAATTCCAAAAATGTTCATGAATGGAAAAATATCTTAAAAATTCGAGAAATGCTCATGAGTTAAAATATAGTTTATTTATTCATAAAATATTCGCTGATTAAAAGAATGATCATGCATTTCAAAAAATGTTCGTTAAATTTTTCTTTTTTTGTGAATTTCAAAAATTGTTGCACCAATTTCCAAAACATTGTTCGTCCATTCTAGAAATGTTCGCCGATTCTAGAAAATTGTTACAAGAAATGATCACAATTGTTTTTTTGCAAATAGTATAAAATATTACTGAATTAAAGTTTTCTTGATTTTCGAAAATGTTCGAAAATTTGTAAAAGTGTTCCGAATTAGTAAAATGTTCACGAGTTTAAAAAAATGTTCTTGATTTCACGAAATTGAGAGTGATAGTGTATCTCGGGGATGCCCCACAATGTGATCATGGCTATTGGAGATTATGAATTGTTTTCTCCCGTTGTAACGCACTGACCCTTTTGGTAGTATAATATAAAAAAGCGTGGTGTTTGTTCAAATTTTTCATAGGCAGTTTTTTTTTTCATGTCTATAAGATGAATATATACACCTCGACCAATCTACTTATATATGAGCATCCTTTTACCGCAAAATGGTTCGCTATGTTCATCTCACCTCATCCTGACGCAGAAAATCCCCTCACGAGCCTAGTTTCTTTTTTCTCTCTCGCCGAACAGCAGCCGCCGATTCACCGCCGCTCCCCGTCCGCCCCTACTTCCACTTGCTCAAGATCCGGCGGCCTTCTGCTCCTCGACGACCGCCGCGTTTCTTCCCCCAATCTCCTTGCGTCGTCCGAGATGTGTTGGAATTAACCACGAGTCTAGTCCGGCTCGGGCTTGGAACAACTCCCGTGTAGGTATAGGATTAGTAGGAGCCAGGTTAGCTGCTATATATACTTACATATACCCTGTAATCTCTACATCGAACTTAGATCAAAGTAATACAAAACATAGGTGCGACACACACCTATTAGCCATCAACTTGCGGCCTCGTATTGCCTCTTTACGATCCAGCGGCGACTTTGCATGTACGTGTACGTGCTTGTACAGCCGGCCGATAGCTAGCTTGATCTAGCTAGCTTCCAACGTGCGTGCGTCTCCTTGGCGAAACCACACGGCCGTCTAGTGCAACTAGCGGCTGCTGCGTACATACGTGCACCGGCGGAAAGTACTCGTCCGGAGCGACGTCCGACGCAGGCCTGTGGCCAACAATTGGTATCTAGAGCTTTGGTATTGACGTGATTCTCGGAAAGCAATCGAAGGATCATGTCGACCACGGGCAAGGAGATTGTGACGGCGGCAGCAGGAGCACCGATGCCGATGGTGGGGGGATCACAATTCCCCGTCTGGATCGAGAGGACTACGCACTATGGGCGATGAACATGGAGGTCGCGATGGAGGGAGCTGAGTTCTGGGAAGCCGTCGACCCGGGCGGCGCCGAGTACGCAAAGGGCGCGGCGAAGTACCGGAAGGATTGTCAGGCGTTAACAGCTATCTACTTCGCCATGCCGAAGGATGTGCTGCAACACCTCGTCGGAAAGAACTCGGCGAAGGAGGCATGGGAGACCATCAAGATCCTACACCAGGGTCATGACCGTGTCAAGGAAGCACACCTTCAGTCCCTGATGAGAAGCTACGAGTGCCTGAAGATGGATGAAAGTGAGACGGTTGATCAGTTTGCCGCCCGTCTCAAGACCCTCGTCAATGGCATACGCAGCTATGGTTCAACCCTAGAAGAAGTTGCGATCCTCCGACGATTTTTGCGCGCCGCGCCGGCACGCTACATTCAGATTGTCACGTCGATCGAGCAATGTCTCGACCTGAAGACTCTCACGGTTGAGGATCTCGTCGGAAGGTTCAAGGCCCATGACGAGAGAACTCGTCTCAGTTTCGGCGACGCGGAGGCGAGTGAGCACCTCATGCTTACAAAGGCGCAATGGATCGCCCTGTCGAAAGAAAAGCAAGGCCGATCTACGAGCAGCGGCAAGAAGAAGGGGAAGGGGAAGCAGCGCTCGGCAAGAAAGAACTTCGCCGACTCGGACGACGAGGATGCGCCTGCACCACCGAGGAGGAAGTTTGACATCAGAAAAGTGAGGTGTCATAAGTGTGGCCTCCTCGGTCACTTCAAGGCTAACCGCGAGGAAGCACCAAAGCAACGGGCGCTCATGGCCGAGGAAGGAGACGACGGGGATATGATGCTAATGTGCGAGCTAGTGGACGAAGAGGATCCAGATGATCTTGGTCAGCTGGACACGGGTCCGGTGAGTGCATCTGCGTCAGTAAACCCAGGCGAAGTTATGGCGCCAGAAGACCATGACCCAGGGCGTGATAGTGTGATTACGTCAGTAAACCCAGGCAAAGTCGTGGCGCCAGAAGACCATGACGTAAGACGTGACGATGTGATCGCGCTCGAGAACGGCGAAGACGTGGCGCCAGAAGTCCATGACACAAGGCGTGACTGTGTGTTCACGCTAGATTCAGGCGATGACGTGGCGCCAGAAGTCCACGACACCATGTGTGACAGTGTGGTCACGCAAGAAAACAACAAAGACGTGCTGCCAGAACAACCGGAAACTTCGGCAACACAGAGCGATGCTCCAGACGATGGCGCGCGGCGAGACGCGTCAGGGACCTCACCTGGATCAGCTGGCGTCCCAGGAACAGGAGTTGCAGCCTCTCCTCGAAGCACAAGGAGCAGCGCGAGGAGCGCGTCCAGTGCTGGCGCTACAAGCGACAGGCATGGCCTACGAGGCGTGCACGCTGTGCCATGCAGCTCAGCCAGCTGCACTGGAGGCAGTGGCCCCGCGGACGGGCCGAAAGCTGGGCGTGACCCAGCACCAAGCTCCCAGCCGGGGAGCCCAGCAGGCAGGCCGGCTACTGGCAGGCCAGAACAGCCAGAAGTCCCAAGCCACGTGTCAGGAAGTCTAGAAGGGCATGCACGTGAAGGTGCTCCAGATTTCATGGCTGTTTCATCTGGTGAACGTCCAACCAGCTCGGGAGTGCCCCAATCGCCAGAAAATAAAACTTTGGCAAGTTCAGAAGCAATTGTGTCTTCTCCGATAGCACAGGAGCGACGCAGTCGCGCCTTGGACATCTCTTCAGAGGAAGCGCTTCAAATTAATTCGGTGAAGATGAAGAGTAAAGAGCAACGACGTTGGTACATCGAGGAACCGGAAAATTTTGAAGATGCAAAGACGGAAGAGTGTTGGCGTCGTGCTATGGATGACGAATTGGGTTCGATCCGAGACAACGATACATGGGAGCTCGCGGATCTTCCCAACGGACATAATGCCATAGAGCTCAAGTGGGAGTACGAAGTTAAGAAGGGTGCCGAAGGGAACTAGGTGAAGCACAAAGTAAGGCTCGTGGCTAAATCAAACGTGCAAGACCAAGGTGTGGACTTCGAAGAAGTGTTCACTCCACTTGCAAGGATGGACACGGTGAGGCTACTTATAGCTCTCGCGGCTCAAGAATCTTGGACTCTACATCACATGGATGTGAACTCCACGTTGTTGACTGGGGAGTTAGAAGAAGAGTTGTATGTGAAGCAACCACCGGGGTACATCCAAGAAGGAGAGGAACACAAGGTATTGAAGCTACAGAAGGCGTTGTACGGGCTACGACAAGCTCCTAGGGCATGGAATACGAAGCTTGACAGTACATTGATTTCTCTTGGGTTTGAGAAAGCCCCACTAGAGCATGCATTGTACAAGCGAGGCGAAGGAAGTGATCGTCTACTAGTGGGCATCTATGTAGATGATCTATTGATTACTGGAGCAGATGATGAGGTGATTGCAAACTTCAAACTACAAATGAAGAAGCTATTCAAGATGACTGATCTAGGGCTCTTGAGTTACTACCTCGGGATCGAGGTACAGCAAAAGCTGGAGGGGATCATAATATGCCAGGAGGCATATGCAAAGAAGGTACTTGAAAGCTGTGGCATGAAAGATTGCAATCCAAGTCATGTTCCGATGAAGCCTCGTCTCAGACTAAGCAAGAAGAGTGAAGCACCCGCGGTTGATGCAACGGAGTATAGAAGTGTGGTCCGAAAGTTGAGGTATCTCACGAATACAAGACCAGACTTGGCCTATTCCGTTGGCATAGTGAGTCGCTTCATGGAAGCACCCACGACGGAGCATTGGGCAGCGGTGGAAAATATACTCAGGTACATCAAAGGGACAACAAATTTCGGTTGTGTCTATTTGAGAAAGAAGAAGAAGGAGATGGTGGAGCTACTTGGCTACAGTGATAGCGACATGGCAGGAGATGTGGACGACCGTAAAAGTACCTCGAGCGTGGCATATTTTTTGGGAGGAAGCATAGTGAGTTGGCTGTCACAAAAGCAGAAGGTGGTCGCATTATCATCTCGTGAAGCAGAGTATATTGCAGCTGCAACCACGATGTGTCAAGGTGTGTGCCTTGGAAGGCTACTCGGTGACCTCACAGGTAAGGAACCAGAACGAGTGGTGCTCAACATTGATGACGAGCCTACAATCTCTCTATGGGAGAATCAAATGCATCATGGTAGATGCAAGCACATCGATACGAGGTATCGATACATAAGGGAGTGTGTAGAAGAAAGCAAGATTGACGTCAACTACATTTGCACCGATGACCAGCTTGCAGATATCCTAACCAGATCTTTGGGACGACAGAAGTTCGTGAAGTTGCGGCGAAGGATCAGCGTCCAAGCTGTAAAGTGAGGACATCGTGTTTAGGGGGTGATTGTTGGAATTAACCACGAGTCCAGTCCGGCTCGGGCTTGGAACAACTCCCGTGTAGGTATAGGATTAGTAGTAGCCAGGTTAGCTGCTATATATACTTACATATACCCTGTAATCTCTACATCAAACTTAGATCAAAATAATACAAAACATAGGTGCGACACACACCTATTAGCCATCAACTTGCGGCCTCGTATTGCCTCTTTACGATCCAGCGGCGACTTTGCATGTACGTGTACGTGCTTGTACAGCCGGCCGATGGCTAGCTTGATCTAGCTAGCTTCCAACGTGCGTGCGTCTCCTTGGCGAAACCACACGGCCGTCTAGTGCAACTAGCGGCTGCTGCGTACATACGTGCACCGGCGGAAAGTACTCGTCCGGAGCGACGTCCGACGCAGGCCTGTGGCCAACAAGATGGTCCTGCTGTGCTGGGAGCCTCCCCAGCGGTCGGGCGCTTGTATGGCGGACCTGCGCGCGGAGGACGCTGTGGGGACGTTCCTGAGGGCGATCGCTGCCTATGTGAGGACCGCCGAGTACGAGGCGACGGCAAGCCTCCTCGAGGCGGCGCGCTAGTGCGTGCACCGGAGGAAGGTACAAGCTGCCTCCTCGACGTGCTCGCTGTTAATCCATCGCGCGAACGGCGAGCGCATCCAGGGATTGCTCGTGTGAGCTTGATCATGATCTGGTGCAAATTTTGTTGGATTATCACCTGCCAGGGCTGAGAATCATAGCTGCAAGATCATTCCAGAGTTTAACTGTGATGATCTGGAGGAGCAGAATCGGAGGCTCACGGCGGAACTGGCCGCAACGAGCAAAGAGATAGAGTGGAAGATGGAGAAGATTGTGCAACTGGAGGAGCTGGAGAAGGTAAGCGCCCATCACATTTCTTTTCTTATCTGAACTCTGAAACATGTTTACCTTCTGTTTTCAGAGTACTGAAATTTTACCTGAACTTTAGAGTGACATATCACACATGAACACTTTCATCTATCTATTACTGCTGCACATTGAAGTCTGTAGTTTTACATATTCAGTACATAGGTGACTTTTACTGAGTAGGAGAGTAGCAGTACATGAATATCGAATCAAGAACTCTGGTTCAGCTATGCAATCGAAGCAATACATGAATTTTGGCTTTTAGCTCTCAAGTGCAACAACTATTCCTCTATTAAGGGTATATGATGGTTTTGGGTCAAGTTCAGAGTTCTTGGGAATGCTTATTTTAGATATTGCAGCGTGGTAAGAAGTTACTTTCATGTCAGATTTATCTTCTCTGACAAATCAATTGTATGCCTTCATTTTCCATGAACTGAACCTTTCCTGAGCAACAAGGCTAAATGAATCTAGTACTAAATTCTAGAATCTCATCTTGATGTAGCTATATCTTTAGGACTCTCATCAGCCAGCCATTGGCGCTGGTGCATCCTTACCATGGATTGAAACAAGTTGATCCATAGATCATGTCATGCTCATATGTACTACTGCCCTTTTTGATTCAGATCAGGTGAGGTGTGTTGGAGTGATGAAATATTTGTGCTACACATGTGTTTATCATTTCTGCTATGGACCCTCTTTGTATAACCTTTAACTAAGTGATAACATTATTTGTTTTCTGAATGCAATTTTATCATAACCCAGCCGTGTATAACTGTTATTCGAGCGGACAACATTTGTTTCTTTCAAAGGTTTGTGTTACTGTTTTTCTTGAGAACAGGTTTATGTTACTGTTGTGCATGCCTATTAGAAGTAATGTAAGGTAGTGACAAGTTCAATTATCTTTTGTAGTGTAGGTCGACAGCAAGCTTATGCATTCGTTAGAATATTTGAAAGTTTGCCTAAACTGTATTCTCTTTTTCAATGTTTCCTAGCAACTCTTTTTTTTTTCTGTTTCCTGTGTTCCCCGTAATGTGCTTTAGAAGGTTGTGTCACTCTTCTACCATTATCTCCTGCCCTCCATCTTTAAATCATGGTTCTTCCTTTCTCTTTGTTTTCATTGGTTATCTAAGGTGAGAATTCGTAATAGCTCAGAACATTTAGTTCCAGGCAATTACCACCCACCCAATGAATTTTGCAACTGACAAAATTTAGAACTCATGAGAAGGATGCGATTTTATTCAGTTGCATCACGGTGATATGGAAGGAGATTTTTGTGAGTGTTATTTATTTTCATATCACACGAATTGGTGGTTTAATGAAATAAATAATGCAACATTGGTTCTATAATCGTTTTTTTATGATGCTCTTTCATTTATAATCTTTTTTATGATGCTCTTTCATTTATTTTGTTGAAAGGTTTATTATTATTATTATTATTATTATTATTATTATTATTATTATTATTATTATTATTATCATTAGTATTAGTATTATGTGTACATATTTCAGTATCATGTCAAATAGACCAGGTTTTATTTATATTGTGTATTTGGCTGGAGATCCAAGAAACTGTGACATGTGTGCAACACATAGACACTTCGATTTCATCATATCTGTTATACCTATTACTGATCCTCCCTTAGAGACTTTGTGCCCCTACTTTCTTGATCAAACCATGCAGTCAATGTAGATCATGAATACTGAATTATGGGCAATTATGAATATCTCTACATTAAACACTTCAGATCTTCTATAAGACATTAATACCTTGTGATTTATGTAATAAATGAGAAGCATAAAATTATGTACATGTCATATCTTATGCAATAACACTATGTTTTTATATACGTAGAGAGAAACAGATCGTTAATACCTTGATATTCTCTACTATCTAAAAAACACGTAGTGTTCCTTTTCCTGCCGATTAGACCGCGTCCTGCCGATCCTTCATCCGCCTCTTTCTCCACCCCCGTCCGTGGGTCATCCCACCCACTCCCAATTTTTCCGTAAAAACAACCCGCTTCTTCCTGATTTTTCCTCTCTGAAACCGTTCCCTGTGCCCTCGCCCAATCCATCTCCTCGATTGATGGCTCCATCCCATCGTTCGCTCCTCCCAACCTCTAGACCAGGTCGAATTCACACTCGCAAGGTCCGCCGATCCCACCAATACCGCACCTGCGCAGCAACACGCGAGTGGATGGATCTATGGCAATCGCTCGCAACGACAGACTCCAGCAATGGGCGGCATGGGAGGCGCGTCCACCAGAACTGGGCACGAGGAGACGCAAGCAGGGAGGAGATCCTGCGTTGGGAGTCTAGCATAGGGTTGGGCTGTTGGCGCGAGTGCAGGGACTGGGCTGGCCGCGTGCGTGTGCGTGCTGGGGCTTGGCTGTAGAGGCAAGTGGGTAGGGATGCGGTGGGAGAGAAGCTGGGCTGAGTGATGCGGCGGACGATGAGATGTTGCGCAGGAGTTGGCCGGCGCCATGAACGAGTCCGTGCGTGCGTGACCTGTGCCACCAGGGAAAGCGAAGCAGCAGCGTGAGTCCTCCCTTTATCCTTCTCTTTCTAGTTGCTCTTGCTTTGTTAAGATTTGTTAGCATTTCTTTTGATTTAGATCTTGGGCTGTTTTTTTATGGTAGCGGTGGACATCTGAAGTGGTTATTCTGACATTTATATAGATCATTTAGAGAGAAGAGAGAAGAGATTGAGAAGAGAGGATACAGCTGAGAGAGATATTTCTACCGCTGATTTTATTGCGAGCTGTTGCTGCTTACTGCTTTACTGCTTACACAGAGAAAAAGGAAAGAGATTGAGACATGTACATTGTTTACTGACTGTGCTACTGGTGTATGTACTAATTCTTGTTATCATTTTTTTTTGAGGTCCAATGTTATTGTTGTTACCATATGCAGATTATTGTGATGGGAAATCAACATTATTTTAATCTTTTGCAAAGTGAAGCACCACACGTCGATGTCAATGGGCATAAAACAACTTATTCCTCCTTTGAAACAAGCCCTTCGAAACAATATTTCAGAGTGGCGCCTTATGAGCCAAAGGTGAAGAAGGATAGCAAAGATCTTAGTCAAACAGGGATTCAAATTGATAATGGTCATCTGGACACTAAATGTATTTGTTATTCAGTATGTCCAAGCTTCTACGGCGATAGCTTCGCGAGGTTCCATATTAGTTGGGTAATCAATTACATTTCTTTGGTTACATTTAATGTTATTTAACTATGTAATTTTTGTAGCAAAAAGTTATACAAACATAGTTTGATATAGTTTTTATTTACCTTTGAGTAAACTTGCATAACAGCATGATGGCACACTAAACAAGTCATGCATTGATCACGATTGCCCTGGTTTCGTGCAAGTTAGCCACAATGTTGACCTTGGAGGAAGAGTACGAGCTGTTTCAGTCTACAATGGACCACAATATGTAATAAACATTTATATTTTCAAGGTATTCTCTCGTCATTTAATTTTGTGATTTCATATATGTTATGCGCAGGTGGTGCATATGTTAATTTGCACTTATCTTATTTGATGTTCATAACCAATTTTGGTAGTTCACTATGATGCTAGTTGAATAATTTAAGATAGTCAAAAGTTGTTTTGTTTCCTATCATTTCACACTCACGTACTATCTTTTGACACACATTTGACAGATTATCAAGAACATGGCCTTAAACTAAACTTACATGTTACCATACCATTAAAATAATAGAGATTCAATAAGAACTTTGAATCGTGGAAAATATTTATGCTGCAAAAATTTACAAATACATTTTCTTGATTAACATCCCTTGTTATGGGGAATTGTTATGAGAAGAAATGCCTACTATATATCTTCATAGGAATAGAGACATGTGCATGCATGTTAGAACATTTTGCAGAATTTGTATTGCGATTTTACATCCCAAATGTGTTCTATAGACTTCAATTTTGCATTTCATTTATTGTAGGATCCAAAGACAAATAATTGGTGGTTGACGTATGGTAAAGACAATACACTAGTTGGATATTGGCCAAGTTCACTGTTCACTCACCTTAAGGATAAAGGGAACTTTCCATTCTAGGGCGGGTATGTTTTGGGTCCGACAGCTTCATCAGACTGTCTACAAATGGGTAGTGGGCACTTTGCCCACGAAGGGTATCGAAAAGCAGAATTTATAAGAGACATCCGAATTGTTGATAAGAACAACAAGCTTGTTTCTCCAAGTGAAAACAAAGAGCTTGGTGGCAGTAGTGATACGAGGAAATATACCATCACTGATTATGGATTTGATGACCATGGTGTGCATATGTACTTTGGTGGACCAGGTAATTTTGTCTGAGAATGTACCCTACAAACTACAATAAAGTTGCTATTATATTCTCGAGTTGGACGTTTGTATAATTCCTAGGATTTATCATCGACTTATTTCTGTGTAAGTTTCTGTGAATCTCAAAATCAAAAGCATAGTTCAAATATGAACCCACATCTTCCCTTTGACAAACCTATCTATGCCTATCATGGAGTCTTTTGTTTTTCCAGCACAACGGAGCTACAACTCCATTTCAGGATGCTATCGATCGAATTTGAAAGCAATGGCCATGGGATATCTGCCAGCATTTCAGGACAATTAACATGTCCGGGATATTCTCTTTTCTGCACGAGTGAAAGAGGGGGGCATGTGTGCACTAACCACAATGATCGATCATATTTGTGCCTTATCCCCTGTCTCGATCCCGCATGCCACCCGAGCATGGATTTTGTAAAGAGGAGAGCTCCCAGTCAGTGAAAAAGTTACCTTGTACCTTAATCTTGTTTGAAGAATAAGATACAAGGGTATTTCATCGTTTACCTGCATTAGATCGTGAGTCAAAACAATTAGTCGTGTCAATTTTTCTGCAATTTTTAGCAGCCTCATGAGCTCCAGGAATTGTGATTTCCCCTCTTTGCAAACTGTACAGCAGCTGGGGAATGAAATTTCACGCAACACCCGACCTCTGTATTTAGATTTCAACTTTGTAGCGGAATAGTTAGATTTGAGTTGACTCCACACGTGTAAAAATTGGCTACTTCTCGTGCAAGCATATGATGTTCAACTTTTGCAATGTTAGAGAGTATTCACATACACTTCAATATCCTTAATCTATTCTTCTGCAATGCTGATTTCACTACCAGACTACTAATTTCCATCAAGCAACCAGATTCATAATAAACTGAGAAGTGCTTTTGCTCATGAAAACCATACAAATTTAGAAAGTGATAATATCATGGAGCTACTGCCTTCTTCCGGTGTTGGCCATCCCAGGTAGTGGCGTGTTTGTATCCACAATTCTTACTTTGAAACAACATATTATGCTATCACATGGTCTTCTAGGCTTTTGTCTTTTTCTGCACCATCGATAGCTAGATTTGCAGTTTTTGTTTATGTGTGCGTAGAGAAGATTTAGATTTAGAATTTTCCGGGGTTGTAAACATGTATCTTATCAATACACACAATTGTTGTCGAAAATTTAGAAATCTTTCTAGCGACGCTACCATGTATTTGTAGCATGACATTTCTTCTCATCGCCTAAAATGGACACAAGTAGTATTGCTAAACTATTTGCTGGAATTTTGTCTATTTTGGGCCTAGCCCAATAGTAGTTTCAGAAATTCCTAATAAATCCTAGTGGCCCACGCAGCCCATTCGTGCAAGGCAAGAGGTGGAACAAAAGTTTAGTCCCACATTGCTAGTTTAGAGGGAGTTGGACCTCTTTATAATGGAGGCTCTTTCTCCACATGTATGAGGATGAGAACAAGAGGGACATCCACGCGCGCTCCTCCTCCGCCGCCCGCCTCGTCACGACGCGGGTTGCGGGAATGAGCCGAGCCGATGTCTCCTATAAAAAGGAGGTCGCTCCTCCCAGAGACATACACCAGAACAACGTAACCCTCGCCTCCAAGTTCCTGACCACTGAGCTACTGCTACGATCTTCCTCATCCCGGCTTGCGGCATGCACCGCAGGAGAAGGGTGATAAGGTTTTTGGGGAGCGCTCTGCGTGACTACTGGCTTCTTCATCATGGACTCCGACGACTACTTCCCCGACGTTGACTACCTCAGCAACGACATGGCTGGAGAGGATGTCGACCCCAAGTCCAGTGCTTCTGCTGCTGCTGTCCCGTACGTGTTCTTGCTCTTTCTGTTGGATGTCATGACACAGTTCTTTGCTCTAGTTTCTGCCCTACATATGATAGGTTCTACTTCATATATGCAACTTCATCTAGTGTCTGTTCTAGATGTGTTTAGTTCAAGTTCATATATGCAGATGCTATTTACCTTCACTCTGTCAGATTGCATGACTTACTTTATCTCTGCTATATTAGTCATGCTTTATCTAGTATTTCCGTTAGCAAAATTATTTGGTAAATTGCTCATATTTCCAACAATCCAAAAACCTTATTATAGGCAATTTACCCCGAGTGGTTTTGCTGCTTCCATGAGACCTCCTATGTTTGAGGGTATTCACTATAAGAGGTGGCGCGTGAGAGCAGTCTTATGGTTTCAAACCATGAGTTGCTATGACGCCAATCTTGGCAAACCTGAAGGAGAGCTTGATGCTCAACAGGCACAAGCTTTTCAGAAATGGATACTCTGTTTAAGGCTGTTCTCTTGAGTGTTCTTGGTGAGAACATAGTTGATGCTTATGCGTCAATTGATAATGGAAAAGATATGTGGGATGCACTCGAGGCCAAGTTTGGGGTCTCGGATGCTGGCACTGAGCTGTACATCATGGAGCAATTCTATGATTACAGGATGACTGAAGAGCGCTCCGTGGTTGAGCAAGCTCATGAGATACAGTCATTTGCTAGAGAACTTGAGCACTTCAGTTGTATGCTACCGGACAAGTTTGTTGCCGGAGGTATCATCACTAAGCTTCCTCCTTCGTCGAGGAACTTTGCTACCTTGCTGAAGCATAAGAGGCAGGAGTTTTCCGTCCCGGATCTCATTGGCACTGTTGATGTGGAAGAAAAGGCGAGAGCAAAGGACACACGTGCTCGAGGTATTGAGGGAGGACCTAGTGCCAATGTGGTACAGAAGCAGAACTTCCAACCCCACAAGTTCAAGAACAAGGGCAAGTTTGATGGTAAAGCAAAGTTTGATGGGAAGAACAAGGCTGTCCAGCACAAGAACTTCAAGAAGAAGAATGACAAGAAGAAAGGTGTCTGTCATGTGTGTGGGGATCCTGATCATCGGGCACCTAGTTGCCCTAATCGCTATGACAAGCGTCATCCTGGGAAAGGCGGCAAGACCGCTAATGTTGTCATTGGAGATACTGACATGAAGGATGCTGGGTATGGTATATTTTCCACTATTCTTTCAGTATGTCATTCTGCTGATTGGTTGATTAACACGGGTGCTAATGTGCATGTATGCGGTGATATTTCCATGTTTTCGTCTTATCAGACCGCAGGGACTTCAACCGTGCTGATGGGCAACGGTTCAAGTGCTTCTGTTCATGGTGTTGTCACGGTCGATCTGAAGTTTACTTGGGGGAAGATCGTGCGGCTGAAGAACGTGCATTATGTCCCCTCCGTCAATAAAAATCTTGTTAGCCGATCTCTTCTGTGTAGAGATGGCTACAAGCATGTATTTGAGTCGAATAAATTTATAATATCCAAGTATGGAACCTTTGTTGGTAAAGGCTATGAGTCAGGAGGCCTGTTTCGTCTATCCTTATCAGACGTTTGCAATAAAGTTGTTAATCATATTTGCAACAATAGTGAATCAAATGTGTGGCATTCACGTCTTTGTCATGTTAACTTTGGTTGCATGTCGCGACTAGCGAAGTTGAACTTAATCCCTAGTTTCACCACTGTCAAGGGATCTAAGTGTCAAGTTTCTGTGCAAGCTAAGCAACCTCGTAAGTCTCACACGACTGCGGAAACGAGAAATCTTGCACCACTAGAGCTCATACATTCAGATCTATGTGAAATGAATGGTGTTTTGACAAAAGGTGGAAAGAAATATTTCATGACGTTAATTGACGACTCCACTAGATACTGCCGTGTGTATCCTCTAAAATCTAAGGATGAGGCTTTGAACTTTTTCTGGAAAACCAACTTGATCGAAAAATTAAGAGGCTTAGGTCCGACCGTGGTGGAGAGTATTTTTCCAATGAATTTGATGCTTTTTTGTGCGGAACATGGTATAATCCATGAGAGGACGCCTCCCTACTCACCTCAGTCAAATGGGATGGCCGAAAGAAAGAACCGTACTCTAACTGATTTGGTTAACGCCATGTTAGACACATCGGGTCTCTCCAAGGCATGGTGGGGGGAAGCGATATTGACAGCATGTCATGTCCTAAACTGAGTTCCCACAAAGAACAAATAAATAACTCCATTCGAGGAATGGGAGAAGAAAAGGTTAAAACTCTCTTATCTATGAACATGGGGTTGTTTGGCGAAAGTCAATGTTTCAATTCCAAAGAAGCGGAAGCTTGGACCAAAGACTGTGGATTGTGTTTTCCTGGGATATGCTTTTCATAGCATTGGCTATAGATTCTTGGTTGTAAAACCTGAGGTACCTGACATGCATGTCGGTACGATCATGGAGTCGAATGATGCGACTTTCTTTGAAGATATATTTCCCATGAAGGATATGGCTACCTCATCTAATCAGGAGATGCCTAGTTCATCGAATCAGGAACAAGTTACAATTACTGAACCCGCCATTTCGATGGAACACTTTGAAAGTCCTGTGGAGGAGAACAATGAAGTTCCTACTAGGAGCAAGATACAGAGGACTGCAAAGTCCTTTGGTGATGATTTTCTTGTGTATCTCATAGATGACACTCCCAGTTCTATTTCAGAGGCCTATGCATCTGAAGATGTTGACTACTGGAAGGAAGCAGTTCGTAGCGAGATGGATTCCATCTTGGCGAATGAAACTTGGGAGATAACTAATCGTCCTTATGGGTGCAAACCTATAGGATGCAAATGGGTATTCAAGAAGAAGCTTAGGCCTGATGGTACTATTGAAAAGTACAAGGCTCGGCTCGTGGCTAAGGGTTATACCCAAAAGGAAGGTGAAGACTTCTTTGATACTTACTCACCTGTGGCTCGACTGACCACTATTTGAGTTCTACTTTCACTAGCTGCCTCGCATGGTCTTCTCGTTCATCAAATGGATGTTAAGACTGCTTTCCTAAATGGAGAGCTGGACGAGGAAATTTATATGGAACAACCAGATGAGTTTGTACTTGATGGTCAGGAAAGAAAAGTGTGCAAGTTGCTCAAGTCTTTGTATGGACTCAAGCAAACACCCAAACAGTGGCATGAGAAGTTTGAAAGAACTTTAACAGCTGCAGGCTTTATTGTAAATGAAGCTGACAAATGTGTGTAATATCGCCATGGTGGGGCGAGAGAGTTATCCTTTGCTTGTATGTTGACGACATACTGATTTTCGGAACAAATCTGAATGTCATTAAGGAGGTCAAGGACTTTCTATCTCGCTGTTTTGAGATGAAGGATTTAGGAGTGGCTGATGTTATTCTGAACATCAAGTTGTTGAGAGAAGGTGATGGTGGGATTACATTGCTTCAATCTCACTATGTGGAAAAGATCTTGAGTCGCTTTGGCTATAGTGACTGCAAGCCCTCTCCAACACCATATGATGCGAGTGTGTTACTTCGAAAGAATCGAAGAATTGCTAGAGACCAATTGAAATATTCTCAGATTATTGGATCGCTTATGTACTTAGCTAGTGCTACAAGACCTAGCATCTCTTTTGCTGTTAGAAAACTGAGTCGGTTTGTCTCAAAACCAGGAGATGTGCATTGGAAAGCTCTAGAGAGAGTTTTGCGTTATTTGAAAGGCACTGCGAATTATGGAATTCACTACACTGGGCATCTAAAGGTGCTTGAAGGGTATAGTGACTCAAACTGGATCTCAGATGCTGATGAGATAAAGGCCACGAGCGGTTATGTATTCACTCATGGAGGTGGCGCTGTTTCTTGGAAGTCTTGCAAGCAGACCATCTTAACGAGGTCAACAATGAAAGCAGAACTCACAGCACTAGATACAGCTACGGTCGAAGTAGATTGGCTTCGTCGGCTCTTGAATGACTTGCCGGTTGTTGAGAAACCTGTACCGGGTATCCTTATGAACTGCGACAATCAAACTGTGATCACGAAAGTGAGCAGCTCAAAGGATAACATGAAGTCATCAAGACACGTTTAGAGAAGGTTAAACTCTGTCAGGAAAATGAAAAACTCCGGAGTTATTGCATTGGATTATATCCAAATGTCTAAAAATCTGGCAGATCCTTTTACTAAGGGTCTATGACGTAATGTGATAGATAATGCATCGAGGGAGATGGGTATGAGACCCACAATATGAGTTGTTCATAGTGGTAACCTATTCTTTGTGATCGGAGATCCCGTGAATTAGATGTGGAAAACAAGCTGTTGGTCAACTGAGAGGAGAGTATCCTTACTATTAACAATACCACCCCATGAAGATGCAATACTCTTCTAATCTGCATGGCAGGTTGATGTATATCTTAATGTGTTCTAAGTGGCTCTTTTAAGCAGAGATGTTGTCCTGCAGAACATCTTTTGAAGAACACACCTATATGAGTCTGATTGTTAAACGTCGCAATCTATGAGAGTAGGGTTCTCTCTAGTAAACTCATGAAAGGTCTCGGAGTATGACGCATAAGCTCCACCCGCGGGGAAGACCCACGGTAGCCACGTATCGGTCAAGGCTTTATGTGAAGCTAGATTCGCGGAAAACTTGTAGTTCAAGGCCTAGTCCACTGTTCAAGTTGCTTACTAGTGTAGCATAGAGTTCTAGGTGGAAGTTCAACTTAACAGTCTCCACTGCAGTACCGATATATAAAACAGTGTTTTGGAACAAAGGCAAATTTTGTGTGCCTCTGAGATCTGGTGGGGGATTGCTGGAATTTTGTCTATTTTGGCCTAGCCCAATAGCAGTTTCAGAAATTCCTAATAAATCCTAGAGGCCCACGCAGCCCATTCGTACAAGGCAATAGGTGGAACAAAAGTTTAGTCCCACATTGCTAGTTTGAGGGAGTTCGACCCTCTTTATAAGGGAGGCTCTTTCTCCACATGTATGAGGATGAGAACAAGAGAGACATCCACGCGCGCTCCTCCTCCGCCGCCCGCCGCGCCGCGCCGCGGGGTTGCGGGTTGCGGGAATGAGCCGATGTCTAAGTTTTTGCCACGCACGACGGGTATACTGAAACGTTTTTTGTAGTGGACACTGAATTCGAACGGCGCGCCTCTTCGGCTCGCTTCGTCTCCCTCCGTTGCTTCACCTCCCGTCGCAGCCTGTTCGCGTCCCTCTCCTGTGCCTATAAAAGGGAGGTCGCTCCTCCAGAGAGATACACCAGAACAACGCAATCCTCTCGCCTTCAAGTTCCTGACCACTGAGCTACTGCTACGATCTTCCTTATCCCGGCTTGCGGCGTGCACCGCAGGTCGGGACAGTAGGCCTCCGGAACCGCACCTTTTGAGTCCTGTACGGGAGAAGGGTGATAAGGTTTTTGGGGAGCGCTCTGCGCGACTACTGGCTTCTTCATCACGGACTCCGACGACTACTTCTCCGACGACGACTTCCTTCCCCGACGTCGACTACTCTCAGCAACGACATGGCTGGAGAGGATGTCGACCCCAAGTCCAGTGCTTCTGCTGCTGCTGTGCCGTACGTGTTCTTGCTCTTTCTGTTAGATGTCATGACACAGTTCTTTGCTCTAGTTTCTGCCCTACATATGATAGGTTCTACTTCATATATGCAACTTCATCTAGTGTCCGTTCTAGATGTGTTTAGTTCAAGTTCATATATGCAGATGCTATTTACCTTCATCTGTCAGATTGCATGACTTACTTTATCTCTGCTATATTAATCATGCTTTATCTAGTATTTTCGTTAGCAAAATTATTTGGTAAATTGCTCATATTTCCAACACTATCTTGTTTCATATTCCTAGCAAGCAAAGCTGTTGCATTTTTCCCCATTTCTGGCAAACGCTCCAAAGCCCTCTCCTCGATCTGGCTACATATAGACAGTGGTGAGGACTTCTCCTTCCTTTCCTCTCCTCTTCTCCGTTCTTCAGTCTTTTCCACAGGGGCCTTCTTCTTCTTCAGTCTCTGAGGCGATCGATCTTCCGTGTTCCTATGGGGCGACAGGTACTTTTCGCTCATTCTCTCCTCTTCTCCTCCCTTCCGTGTTCTTCAGAATCTGTTTCTTTTTTCTCGATACGCACGAGTGTGCATACTATATTATAAAGAAGATAATGGGGGTAAAGAGCCCCTACACGTAGTGTTACAAATTACAATCACACCAACCCCACGTCCACCCTTGCGTGTTCTTCAGAATCTGTTTAGCCATTGCTTAGTCATCCTCTTATAGTTTCTAAAGCAAAATGGATCAAAATTACAAAAGGATGAAAGATGATACTATATAAACCCGAGGGGGCCACCCCCCCCCCCCCCCCCCCCCCCCCCCACCTTGGACCAACTCATGAAGATTTCCGCACACTGACAAGAACATAATCGGCTGGCTGAACAGCATACAGCCGTCACGCCGTGTCCGAATCGGCGTCGGCACCCGCATTCGTCGGGGTGTGCTGCTACGGCCTGAAGAAATGGAGAGCGACGGCGAGGAAGCGCCAGTTGGTCCACCGCTCTGGCTCCCGTTCCCTGAGCGACCAACTTCACAAGGAACTGCTACGTAAAATATGAAAACAACTTATCACGCTTGTCCATGTGTGCTACGTGATATACACTCTTAGTAATAATTGATAAATCTGGATAACGAACGATCTGT